>NC_090265.1:1555701894-1556025227 GCF_040414725.1 Anabrus simplex | reverse complement strand
ACTGTGGACACTAACAGACCATGTTTACAATTAGTGTGTTTTGTCACACTACAGTACAGTTGTTTGAGATATAAGGTGTAATTTGAAAGAGTACGATGCAGAGTTATTTACAATACTTTAATTTGAACATTAAATTGTGTCTCGAGTGAAATTAGGGTAAAATGTGTATTTTAACAATAGAATGTTGTATAATTACCAGATATGCCCAAATTTCTCTATTAAAATGATCTTAATTTCTGGGTTAATGAAGACAAAATTCTCAAATGAGAAGCAAAAATTTCTTAGGTATTGTGTGTGTTATAAAACTCGCACAGTAAGTATTATTGTCAGCGAGGCACCATATGCATCCAGCTGAGCCTGGCAGTACTTCCTCATACAGTCATACCTAGGTTCATTGTAGGACGCGCTAGTGAACAGTTGGTTGTTGAGAGTGCTCTTCTTAGACCTTGAGTGATAAAGTAGTTAAAACCTATTGAAATTGATTTTGTGTGTGTGATCTATTTAGTGCTCCATTTAGAGGGTTGCCCCAATTAATATAGAACGCGACCTTGAGTGCATGTGTCACTGTTGGAAGCAGTTGCATTTCAGTTTTTTTTGTCTGGTCAGTATGAGTTAGAGAAGTGCCGTGTACATTCATATCAGACCATTGTTGCCTCATGGCCTGCCAAATTGCAGATATATGGCAAGGCTACATTGTTGGCTTTTCCGATGCCAATTTCTCATTATCATGGATTGTACAACAGTGTAAAATGAGGATCTCAACATTAGAAAGTACTTTGTAGGCACTGTGATAAAATTACATTAGAATGGTTTCTTGCCAAGAACAACAACTTCGAGAAAATTGCTGTCCTGAAAGAAAATCCACCTACTCAAGGACACCTTGGCAGCTATACAAGCACATCTAAAGGTACAGCCTACTGTAAAATTCAAGATGATCTGAAACTAATCATTTAGGAAAAGGCTAGGAAAGCAACAGATAGGGAATCTGCCACCTGGGTGACTGCCCTAAATGCAGATCAGTATTGATTGATTGATTGTGTGATTGATTGGTAAAGCAGCATAAGGCGTATGGACATGTTTTGAAAGCAAGGCATGTTAAAAAAACGGTTCACTAATGCCAGGAAATTATAATAAATGTTTTATTGCGCACAAATGTGCATGGACAAAATTCTTATGAGCAATCGTCTGTACAGAATTTTGTTAAGGATTCTATTCTCAGTTTACACGTAAGTACGTGATAGCGTTCACAAAGTTCGCCGCATCTTTTACACCTGCAATCCGGACTTGGCTCATGAAAACTCGCTTTAATACACAGGCGTTGTTGAAACCCATGGAATGAGAGTCTGGTCACAACGTGGCTCAACTCATAGCCTCCCTGAGTCCAGTTGCGGTTGATCATCGCATCACACTGGTAAAAGTCCCACCGTATGCTGTCCCTTTTTTGTTGAAGCTCTTGTAGGAGTTCTTTATACGCTGGGGTGGCCGGGAGCAGTAGTTTCAAACGCAGCTCCTCCACAAAGAATAATTCCCTCGCCAGTTGGTGTACGAGGCGTGATGGAGTGTACTTTGACAGGCAAAGTACTTTCTTTAAATAGAATGCTTCACCTTCTCTATACTGTGTAGTTGCCTCTTTCCAAGATATATCCATATATTTTTTAATCCATAGGTGACTACAGGACTAACCTTAAGATGAAATAACTCGATGGCACATGAAAGTGAGAGATGGCTCAAAGATCTGATGTCGTTAATGGATTTTATGGCAGCATTTAGTCGGTCTTTTACATGTAAAGAGAACACGTTCCCCAGTGTTTAAAAAGTGACTCCTAGGTACTTAAAATTTGTGACTGACTTTAATTGCTGGTCATTGATTAAGAATGTTCCCCGTTTTCCTCCTTTTCTGAAGGTCAGAGAGACAGTCTTATTTTCATTTAACCTCAGCTGGTTCTCTTCTGTCCATTTTGTAACTTTACTGCAAATCCAACTGAGAAGTTGACATCAGAACCATGTCATCTGCATACATGAGAATATTGACATTTTCTGAATCTACTCTTTGTACAATGTCAGCTGTGGCAACAATGAAAAGCAATGGGCTTAGGGGGTCGCCTTGAAGGACGCCGATGGTTTGAAGTATTGGATATGACTTGGTGATGCCATCACTAATCACCCAGTTGTCTGTAAGGAGATTCTTAATGATTGGAAGTAGATAACAACTAGGCCCGATGATCTTGCGCAACTTCTTTAATACGATAACTCTATTGATCGTATCAAAAGCCTTAAAATAATCAATAAAGATTGCATGAAGTTTTGCCTTTGGATTTGCGAGAGCTTCATTAATAAACTGTTGTAGACAATCGATTGCTTGATTGATTTATCTTCTTCTTCTGAAGCCAAACTGGGAATCTGGGAGCTTGTCGTCTATTAATATTGTGAGGCGCTTACATACTAGCTGAGTCAGTGTCTTTAAGAGTGTGCATTCCAGAGCAATTCCTCTCTACGAATTGGGGTCTGCTGTATCGCCTTTGCCCTTATACATCATTTTTATTGTGGACTTAGCCCAGCAGTCTGGTATCCTATTTTGTTGTAAACATTCATTCAGTAGCTGGCAAATCGATTCTTTCAACACTGGGAATATCCCTTTCAAATGTTCAGTATAAATGTTATCTGGACCACATGCTTTCCCATTTATTAGGCTTTTTACAGTTTCTTCTTTTTTTTTCGAGTGTAAATCTCTCTGAGTCATTCGGGATAACCGTTGGGTCGACATGAAAATTGATTGGCCGCGTGTCCCTCTCCTGAAGAATTGCACGAAGGTGTGCTTCCCAAACATCCATTGGTATATTACGAGAAAACTTTGGCTGTTTAAGATGCAAAGCTTTGTAAGGGTCCTGAGTAGCCTCTTCAATTAAACGTTTTTCTTCCTTTTCCAAAAACGTCTGACGGGCTTGTTTAGCTATGGCTTTATATTCTCTTCTTAAATTAGCGTAGTACTCCAGTCGTTCTTTCGTGCGCTGCAATTTTGCTGCATGCAGGGCTGACAAAGCTGTTTTTCTTGCTTTGTAGCATGCATCTGTAAACCATGGTTTTGCTTTTCTATTGTTAATTACTGTAGGAGGTATTGCCTTCTTAAGAATTTCCTCCAGTTTTAAAGCAGCCTGATTCAGAGTCCTTTGGTTTAGTGTATCGATTATTGCTTTGTTGTCTGAATCCTCTAGTACTAAGTCCAAAGTTCTTCTCAACTTTAAAGGCTGTAACTTCTTACTGTGAATCATACCGTTTATTAGCAGCGTTGTTTTTGTGGGCAGATGCTTCTTCTCTGCTTCCATGATAACACTTTGACATTTGGTGGTTATACTAGAATTTATGAAGACAAGATCAATTGTACTCATGGCATTATAGCAAATATATGTTGGCTGTTCCTTCTTGTTGATTAGTAATAGCCCTTCTTCTAGATAGCTCAAAACTTCTTTCGACTTCTGTAATTCTGTATCTACATGGCAATTGAGATCACCCGCTAGGATGATGGGATCGTCCTTAGTTACCATATTCAAGCAGTTACCTATTTCTTCTATATCTGTGGGTGTAAACTCTGGTTGAAAATAAACACATATAAGTACGCACTGCCTTGTTCGTATTACTAATGTGTTCTGTGACTTATGTTGTATAGCGAATGGTGCGAGATTCTCTTTCAAAAAGCAGGCGATCCCCCTTTTTGCCTGCCAGTAGGACCTTTATCCGCCAACATATGAATGGAATAATGACTATTGATGTTCCACTCCGAAGTTAAGAAAGTTTCAACTAAAATTGCAATATCGTAAGCCTGTAACATATTCTGAACTGTTGTTGCTATACTCAAGAGACCGTCTACGTTCCAAGATAGCATTTTAATTTCGTGCGAGATCAAGTCTTCCTTTACAATCAGACCTTGTTCACTTTCGAAAACTGGGTGGAAAGGTGTTTCCTCTTTGTTGTTGGGGGTGAAATGTATACCGCCTTACACAAACATCTAGAGGCCAGAACTCTGGGCATTTCACCGTGTGAAGGTGGTCAAAATCTATTCCTACCTTAAACGCCTTTTTTATTTCCTTGGTAGGGAGATTTTCACACAAGATGTCTCCAGTAATTCCATTATCTTTCAAGTATTTTATTAGATCGTCTGTTTCGCTCGTTTGATGGACACTACCGACATATAACCAGGCGGTCCTTGGGGTGGCCTTAAGTCTGCTATCGACAGTTTGTTTTGATCTCCTGACGCCGGCACTCGGCCTGCGATAACGTTTACGCTGAACGGCCTCCGCCCAGGTTACTTCCTCAATTTCTTCCGACACGCCGTTGACCACTCTCGAGGTATCAGGTATGGCATCCCTGATTTCTTGGGAATCTCTTTGCTGTTTTCTCGTCTCTTCGGGTAACGACACAACTGTACTGGTTGATTGGGCTCTTATTGGTTTTCTGGGTGGGTCAGGCGCCATTCTTTTCTTTCCTTCTGTATCTCGAGCTTCCTCATTTCTTAGGGCGGGGATGGAAAGCCTTGTATCTTTTGTCATTAATTCTCGTTCTGACTGTGATAGAGCTTTTCTTATTTCCTCTACGACAATCTGCTTTATTATAATGTTCAGGTTTCTAATCTCCTCCATATTGCTTTTAACTCTTCTTTGCCATTTTTTAGCATTGCAAAGTCAGCTTTGCATTCCATGCGTAGCCACATAGGTGAGCAGCTAGGCTTCTTGAGCATGGCAAAATCCCCTGCAGTGACTGCCACACAGTCTTTGTGATACCACCTCTTACACATTCCTTCACATTCAATCGCTGCATCAGTTTCCGTTGCAAGCTTTCCACAGCCTCCGCATGGCGTGTCGGTATCTGTCATATCGGCTCTTGGCATGCTTGTTACGTTACGATTCGTGACTGCGTATAGAGTGTCTTTGGCAAGATAGCGGTTTCTGTAGATCGTAATCCAGGCCTATTTTTGCTTCAATAAATCACAGTCCATAACTATTATTCCATTAACTGTTAATATGGACACTCATAGAGGTTCGCTATTACACTATGAAAATCACTATCCGTGTATTTAAGGCGGTGTGTATCACTTAAAGTCACTTTAAAAAAACATATAATTCAACTTCGCCAATCACTGTTTCAGAAACACTTATTATACACACTGAAATCACATTCATTCATTTGCATTCCATTCATTGCGGCAAAACATCATTGATTACTATCAGGCAGTTTTGTTATCTGGTAGGCCGTGATTTCTAACTGTAACCGTCACTGTCGATTGCTTACCCTGTTCATATCAACAATGGCTCACAACGGCTTTATGGACCACGTAACGCTATTATGTAACACTAATAAGCTGTATGGCTGGTCATTAAGCATTAAACAAATGTACACAAGAATTGTGAATAACTGATCGAGCACTTAACTATTTGCAGTACAGTTTGTCTGTTTCTATCTCAGATGCGACGCATCACTGCATACATTTCATATGAACAATTGTGAACTGTGACTTTTGCCCAGTCACTAGACACAAATATTATTTCACGTGTATATAAACATAAAGCTGGTTCCACCAAATATACGTCAGTAGAGTTCTCATATAATCAGAATCACTACAAGTATTGCGATATACACACGCAGAACAATGTACAAATAACACAACCCATGCATCTCCCGAATGCAGAGCAGTTTAGAAAAATCCAGTGCCAGGAAACTATATGAAAACTACCTATAGATCATTCCATGTTTAGAAAACAGTATTGCTCTTATGACAATAGGGTTGCCATATTGAAGAGCTGTGCTCAACAATATCATGGAAAAACGGCTGCACATAGATTTGTGAAATTCAGTATTTAAGTTCAAGATAAAAAGCTGAAGAAACTAAGATACAAATTATTTTTATGAACTAAAGGCGACGGGAGTTTACAGGGGCTATGTTTCGCTTGTACAGAATCAGAGGTACACTACGGCAAAAAAAAAAAAAAAAAAAAAAACTCGGCATTGAAGTGTAAGGCAAACTGGGGGAGGAAATAGAAAAATAATATGTTTATTGGCTCGAGAGTGAGCGATGCATTTAATAAATTTCCCCAGGCAATGCGGGGTATTACTGTGCTGTTGTATTGCTCAAACAATAATAAAAACAATAGGTTTTTTTTTTGCTTTACATGGCACCGACACAGATAGATCTTATGGCGACGATGGGATAGAAAGGCTTAGAAATGGGAAGGAAACGGCCATGGCCTTAAGGTACAGGCCGAACATTTGCCTGGTGTGAAAATGGGAAACCACGGAAAACCATATTCAGGACTACCGACAGTGGGGTTCGAACCCACTATCTCCCGGATAGTAAAAAATTAAATGCGATCGTCAAAATAAGTGGTAAAATTAAAATGCGCTTAAGAAAGAACAGCTAAATAACTAAACCAAGAACAAATCAAACACACAGCATTTTTTATCAGTGCAAGTTATGCCATGACGTATCGCTGCACACCGCAACACCAAAAATCTTCAGTAACAACTTTTGTACAGTACAAAAATAATAGAACACACAAAAATATTATTATGTATCCAACCAACTCTCACTCAACGCAAGACGAGTACGCACCGATTTAAAGCCGAAAAACACATGCGCAACAAATAAATACTGTAGATGACTTCACTACAGAAGTAAGCTGCCGGCGTTTCAGAGAGTGAGGGACTACACGAGGCTTGTGCCAGAGCAACACAGAAGGAAAATGAAGGAAGGCAACGAAGCGATGGCTGTTCCTGCCATTGTGCTTCCTCCCTATGAATATATTTGTAAAAAAGAAAATGTTATGTAGTTATTTTAATAACTCACGGGCAAAAATGGCTCATTCTTTTGTCTGTCTTTCGTAATACATTACAAAGTACAGTATAATCACGAGGAATTATGGGTGTCCCAGAAGAGTGTGTTCGCTCCTTGTAGGTCCGTAAGAGCAATACTGTTTTCTTAACGTGGAATGAGCTATAGCAGGGGATAAATGGCAGTCGGTTGTTACAATAGATGAAGCTTTGGTTTATTTGGATGACACCAAGAAGCCCCAGGCAATTTACTGTTGCGCAAAATGTGAAAAGGAGCACTCAAACTTCGTTAAGGAAAACAAAGTAAAGTTTGCTAACATGTTTATGGTAGCGGCAGGATATTGTGCCCAGGGTAAACTCAGAATTCTCAGTGTGCCAAAAAAAAATTAAAAAAAAAAAATGTGAAGATCAATGTTACCTACTTCCAGAAGAATGTTATCGACCCCTATTTTGACAAAGATATCCCTCCAGCTGTACAGTGGGGATGTTTCAAATGTCGGAATCCACATGGATAAAGCATCCAGTCATACTCCCAGTTCATCAGACACCTCTTACAAGAGAAGAAGACGGATGTCCGTGTCATACCCCTGTCATATGCCCGGATGCCTAGCCGATCGATTTCTGTGCCTTTAGTCTCTTGAAAAGAGGGCTTTCTTCTAGATGTCCCACCACTATTGAGTGTCTTTGGAAAGTGTGTATGGAGGTATAGGACGATATTCCTCTCCTGTACTCTGCCAAAGTCTTCACATTGCAAATTGAGACGTAGGACAATAGTCCGTGCCCACGACTATCGCATTGAGCACACCCGAGTTTGGAGAAAAGGAATCGCCTAGGACAAAAGGTACATCAATATCGTCCAAACTTAACTGGGGCAACCCTCTGCATTGGGGTTTAGTGCTTCTTGGTAGAAATTAGGAGTAGTGATATTTATTTAAATTTGATAACAAGTAGTTCAGTTGGTGTTCAGTCGATTACGTGTTCTGAGTTAATTAGGCTAGCTAGGTGTACTTTGTTTCGAATTTAGGTTTAGGAAATAATATTAACTTCTTTAAATTTAAATATGTGTAGGTTCGTTGGTATAATACTTACAGGTAATTATAAGGAGTTGTAACTTCCACAGCTTTAACATTCGTGCAGACACGACACGGTATTTCGTATATATATCTGTTCAAACTATCACAAAGGTAATTATTTAATTAGTTTATTATTTCTCAAGAACCGGCCAAACTTAGGACCACGCCAATACCACTTCACTTCACTTCCTTCTTATCATCCCTTCTTCCTTCCTCTTTCTCCACAGTGCCTTCATTCCTTCAGAATGGTGCACTCTTCTCTCTTCAGTCCATCTTCCCCCTCTGCGGTCCTTCTTTTCTTCCACAAGAACTTTTATGTTGGAAAGCCTTTTCCTGAATTGGTCTCTATTACGACATTCTTCATCTGCAGTTCCTAACCTCTTGAGTTCTTCCTTCATCTGCTTGGCATATCCCCCCTGGCTCTTCAAATAGAATATTTTATTAAAAATTTGTTTATTTAACCTTGCTGGATCCATTCTGACCATTTCATAGAATTGCAACCGTCTTTACCTTATCATTCTTTCAAGGTCTCCTGTTCTTTTGTATATCTCCTTATTTGATCGTAATCTGTAGTTTCCCTCTACCACCCTTGGGCCGTAAATCCTCCTAAATATTCTCCTTTCAATCTTTAGTAGTTTTTCCAGGTTCGTTAGTGTTGCTGTTTCCACCCCATACAGAATCACTAGTTTTACTACAGCATCATAATGTCTTAGTTTGGCATTAATGGAAAGATTCTTTTTGTTGTAAATGGCTGTGGTGGCAGTGTTTAGTCTTTCCAACTTAAGTCTCCTATTTTCCATGGCCTCTTTATCCATCCTGTTGCTACTGATAATCTCTCCCAGGTATTTAAATTGCTTTGTGACCTTCACTTCACCATATTTCGTCTTCAATTAAATTTAATTAGTTTAATTTGATTTAATTTTTATTTAATTTAATTAAATAACGTTATACGCTTCAAAAATTCATTTTAAAAAGATGTCAAAAATGTACAGCATTTCACTGGAGAATTACTTAACATTCTTTGGATTGTTGACGATTGTTACTGCATTCCGACAAGAGCAAAGAGTATAGAGTAGTTAAGTAAACAATAACAAGAATCAGCTGATTACTGTATTCTGATTAATTGTGATTCCAAGTCCCCGGCGTACTTTGTACTTCTATTTGCTTTTACGTCGCACCGACACAGATAGGTCTTAATGGCGACGATGGGACAGGAAATGTCTAGGAATGGGAAGGAAGCGACTGTGGCCTTAATTAAGGTACAGCCCCAGCATTGGCCTGGTGTGAAAATGGGGAACCACCGAAAACCATCTTCAGGGCTGCCGAGAGTGGGATTCGAACCCACTATCTCCCGGATGCAAGCTCACAGCTTCGCGCCCCTAACCGCTAGTGATGGGACATTTGATTCATTTTACTGAATCGATTAATTTGATTCAGTTCAAGTTACTGAATCGATACAGTGATCCGATTCAGGGCACATTAGAGTCACTACTCCTTCTGCATCTGTTTAGTATGTACTGGTAAGACAGCAGCAACAGCATTCAGTCTCGCTGCTGCCACCTGGTCTTCATATTATGAACTCCTTTCTTAGAAAAGAGTGCTAGTCATTCTAATACATCGAAGGTTTCCGGCGATGCAGGATGGGAAAGGTCTAGGATTAGTAAGATAGCAGCCATGGCCTTAATTAAGGTACAGTTCCAGCATTTCATGGTGTGAAAATGGTGAAACTACGGAAAACCATCTTAACGGCTGCCGACGGTGGGATTCGAACCCACCATCCCCCGAATGCAAGCGCATAGCGACGCGATACTAACCGCACATCCAACTCGCTCAGTCATTTTTGAAAATATGTATTTTTCTATCAGCAGGGGATTTTTTGAATTTTGTATAGGCTACCCAAGATGTACAGTAGCCCACTGGTTTTCTGATTCAACATCTGTTGGTTAAATTATTGCATCAGTCGGCTCACTTACTGTCCACATATGATTGAAGTCTTGTGCAATGATGTGACATACAAACTGAGAGAATACTGAGCCATTCTTCCCAATATAAAACAGGTACTTTTGAGTGGTCATGAGCATGACTCTTAGTCATAGGGCAGGCTAGAGTCAATTAACTCTAAAATGTCAACTAAGTTTTAATACTAAGATTCATCAAACTAATAAATAGTATAACCTAATAGCCTACCTACTTACTAGCTACTCTATAATTATGTTTTGACTACCGTTTTAACACTGCATATAAATCCATCTATTATTTAAACCTCCCTGTAAGAAGAGGACAGTGAATGCAAGTGGGTATTTTCAAATGTGCTGAACTCGAGAGTCCATTACAGCATACGATTCTTTCCGTGTACCATGGCTCTGTATGTATTGCTTCAGAGGAAGTTCGGCTCCCCACCAGTGTCCAGTGTGCCGATAAGGAGCCGTGTGTATCTTGTGTCTCACTGAGCCGTGCTTGCGCCCACGATTCTTTCGGTGTGCCATGACTCACTGTATGTCTCGCTGCAATGGAAGCTCAGCTCTCCGCCAGTGTCCAGTGTGCCCATAAGGAGCCGTGTGTATCTTGTGTCTCACTGAGCCGTGCTTGCTCCCATGATTCTTCTGGTGTGCCATAATTCACTGTCTCGCTGCAGCAGAAGCTCAGCTCCCCGCCAACGTCCAGTGTCCCATTACTGAGCCGTGAGCTCGCCGTTCCTGTGAATCGATTCACTCGGACATTTGAATGAATCGATTCATTGTTTCGAATCATGCATTCAGTAACCAACACGACTAACTGCACTGACAACTCGCCCGGTAACTTTGTACTTCGCACCTTCAATAATTCATCGAGTAACAAATTCCTATGAATTATTGTAGATATCCTCTTATTTTTCAGCATTTAAGGACAGGTTTAAGCTCCGTTCCGCATAGTAGGGAAAATAATAGTAAACCACCAGCAGTAATAATCACGTAACCACATTTCAGTTGTGAATTGTAGTTCAGATATATTAGATAGTATCTTGCCTGCTATATTCATATGTATCTTTGTGCATGATAACCCGTTTGATATTTGTAGTATATTGTAGTATTTTATTAGAAATTAGCATGCTTATTTTATTTTTTTGCTAGGGGCTTTACGTCGCACCGACACAGATAGGTCTTATGGCGACGATGGAATAGGAAAGGCCTAGGAGTTAGAAGGAAGCGGCCGTGGCCTTAATTAAGGTACAGCCCCAGCGTTTGCCTGGTGTGAAAATGGGGAAACCACGGAAAACCATTTTCAGGGCTGCCGATAGTGGGATTCGAACCTACTATCTCTCAGAAGCAAGCTCACAGCCGCGCGCCTCTACATGCACGACCAACTCGCCCGGTGCTTATTTTATTATTGTGGAATATTTTTGTAGTAGAATTATCTCTCCACAAACTCTTACTAGTATTCCTTTGTGTTAACAGGATAGACTTAGAATTGTGTAATTCTACATTCCTTTCTATATTCAGTAATTAACGGCAGTTTTTATTCTGTTAGGGTGTTGTAGGATAAAAATATAATATGACTAAGTAGTAATAGTAGTAGTTACCTTATTGTCATGTGATCTTTGTGTGCTAAGCTAGACAGTATTTCTTTCCTTTCATTTTTTATTTTTTTGCACAGAATAAGTTATTTTATCTTTTCTTGTTTTCATTGTTCCATAAAGAATGGCAAACGAATGCAAGTGTAGGAACTGTGTGTGTGGCAGGCATTAAGGAGTATGAGAGAGGAGTTTAAGAGAGATAATTAGGATTCTCTCAGAGGACAGGAAGGAAGGTAGGCCTCTCTCAAACAATGTACGGGACACGATAGCTGTAAAAGAGGGATGGAAAAGAAAGGGGAGATTGTAGAAGACAATATTGGTTTAATGATTTATGGGGAAGGACATTGAATGCTAAGGGCTCTGTTCAGGAGCAGAATTCAGGACGGGTGTTTGTGAAAAATTGGTATGAGTCACTGCAGGTAAAGCAACAGAGGGAAGATGAAGAACAGGGAACTGTTGCTGAGAAGTGTGGAATTAGGAGGAAAGAAAAAGGTAGGAAATGGAAATGTAGTATAGATGATAGAAAAAGAAAGGTGGAACAGGCACATGGGAGGGAGAAGAAGCGAGGAGGAAGTAGCTTATGCAACTGTCAGGAAAAACAGGGCTGACCAGGAGGGGAGGGGATCGAATGAGATGGGTAGGGTTGAGGCTCTGGTAATGGGAGATTCCATTGTTAGACATGTGGAGGAAAGGGAACCAGGGTAGAGTGTTATCCAGGAAAAAGGTTAAGGCAGATGTTGAGGAAAGTAGAAGAAAAGGAGGAGATGGTAGTGTTTCACATTGGTACCAACAATGTAAGGCAAGCAGGTATAAGTACCAACGTAGTTGGGGATGTGTGGGATCTGCTAAATGCAGGGGGATATGTGGGATCTGCTAAATGCAGCACAAGTGAAGTTTAAGGAAGCTGAGATTATTATCAGTGGAATACTGTGTAGGAGGGATACTGGCTAGAAGGTGATCAGGGATTTAAATGAGACTATAGAGTGGGTATGTGTGTGGGAGCAAGATTTCTAGATCCTAATGGGTGGGTAGGAGATAGGAATCTGCGCTCAGATGGCATTCAATTAAACTGCAGTGGTACGTATAAGTCAGGAAATTTGTTTAGAAGGGTTATAGCGAGGTACATTCAGGGAAACGGGGTGATCTAGGGAGTAGTGGTAAGGGTACAGGGATCTGAACGTCAATTGGGGATGGTATAAAAATGTTAGTGTTGAACGGTAGAAGTACTGTGAAGAAAGGAATAGAATTAAGTAATTGTAATAGGAGTTGAATCATGGATGAAAAATGACATAATGTATGCAAATATTTTCTCACGGAACTGGAGTGTTTATCGTACAGATAGGATAGGAATGATAAGAGGGGGGGGGGGTGTATTCATCCTAGTGAAAGAAAAATTTGTAAAAAAAAAAAAATCTACAGTCTAATTCCTTATTCAATATAGACCAAACATGAAATTCTTGACTTTCAAAAATAAAAAGATTTTGTAAGCTTCGAAAATGTTAAAGAAATTCTAGGTGTAAGGCTATTTCTAAAGATAATAGGCAACTTGATGTTTTTGGATCGTACAGACTGGTAAAAGGTGGCGCAGATGCTGATTCAGAATTATTTAATAAAAATAATCTGCTGTGTGGGAAGCGATATGGAAAGGAGCATGACTGTAGCGAGTGATTTCAATTTATTAAATGTAAATTGCAAAGGTAATGCGAACAACAGGAAGCATGAGCAATAAATGGCAAATACCGTATTTACTTGCTATTAGACCCTTTTTTTTCCCCCCACTTTTACAGCCAAAAATAATAAAGTGGGGTCCAATATGCAGTAACCTCAAAATTTTGTGCAGCGAACACATGACTTCTAGGTTATAAAGACAGAGGTGCCAACTTTGAAGTGGATTATCAGTAATCGCCCTCCGCCCCCGAGAAAAATTTTGAGTCAAGTCCAAAGCATACTCCTTTCTTCTTGATAATGACACCCCTTTTGCTCCCCCCTCTAGCAATCTATCCAAAAGTATATCATATTACACAATAACATTTGCACGCAACCTGTTGGTTCTGTGATAAAACATTTCTTGTAGCTTGTTTCTCATGCAGCAGCTACTTTTCAGTGTAGTTTTTCTTGAAGCTTCCTTCCGACTGTGATGACATTGTCGTTTTCTGAACCATAAGCGATACCAGTGCAGATGTGCTTAATGTAGGCCTCACTTCTTTCTCAATCTTTCTGTCAACTGTCAGGTACGCTTAACACAGCAAATACAACATTACTGAAGGATTTGTAGTGGAGAAAAGCAGCACCTAAGCTCCTTCATTCACAATGAATTTTACAACGCTTATGGGTAGCAAAAGGAAGTCACGATCGAATAAGTATCGTTGCCAACTCACAAGCATTGAAATAAAGACGGTTTAGGAGAAAGGCTCGAAAGGACTCAACATTTTTCCTTTTCTTTTGTTTCCGTCAAAAATTATTTATTTCATGATAATGTCAGCTTTTCCTTAATAATTTCCCCTTTGACCGTAACTCCGTAATCGTGAGGTGAAATCCGTAATAATTACGGACAATCCGTAATAGTTGGCACCTCTGTAAAGAGCTATAAATTGTACGTGTAAACACTCTATTCTATTATTTAACAAACTTAGAATGTATTTAAGTTATACTGGCTATTTCTAATTGTAAAAAGACAAAAAATGGTGAATACGATCTTTGGGCCTACGGTACATATAAAAGTCCGTTTTAGTTACTCATATCACATCATTCGTTACATCTCATTAATTCCTCTGGTGAGGTTGACGTCAGGAAAGGCATACAGCCGTAAAAAGTCCCTACAAAAATTCGTCTCACTTCATACTCGATCCCGTAGAAGAAAGGGATAAGGGTATCGTGTTATATAATAAAATATTGATACAAAAGTACTTAATGGCCAGTCAATAATTGTCTCTGTCAGTTAAGCAGTAGGCCTACCACACAGTAAACCTGATCACTGCTTCATTTGAATCATCGCCTTGCGCCGCCAACTTCCCTGCTTTGCTACCGGCGTGTCAGCATTCTAAGTGACGTCATCTTCACTGCTATCTCCCGTCAGTCGCATCAGCCATGCTTTCATTCTCTTTGAGCCATGCACTGCAATCAAGAGCATATGAGGTCCCGTCTTTTTGAACCTTTTAAAAATAATTTTGTTCCCAGCTATAGAGTCTAAACAGTGTAAATCTATTCTCAGATGGTCTCTAATATTCCCAGTTGGTGTGTATGTAGCAGAAACCACTTCTTCCGAATAAAGCCGTGCTGTAGAAGGCATGCCAAACCATCAGCTGATAACTGGATGGTGTTATGCAATGATAGACCAAGCAACAAAATTCATGTTTCGAGAAAATGGCGTCTTTGCAAATGCTTAAAGAAAAAGTATCTACCTCATGCATTTTTATATAAATCAAATATTATATTCACGTAGCACCATATTTTGCTTTTCCAAAATAATATCATAAAAAAACCTTACCTGAGTATTTTATTTTGATAAAAAAGCGTCTTAGTCTACAAGTGATTTGAGAATTTCTATAATGCAGAGTCCAAGCACCAGGTGGCATTTAGTCTACAAATGCGAAACAGATTAATGCAAAACTAGCACAATATTTCTACAGGAAAGAACTGTCAAGCACAATATCACAGTACAACACTGTTAATACTTTACATTCTATAGTCAATAATAACTCATTTATTAACACCAATTCCCATGTTCGTTATAGTGTATGAACTTCACATCTAAATGATGCAAATTATAATAGTAAAATCTACGTAAGGAAAAGAGTAAAGTTCGCCTTCTCAAATAACTTCATGAGTTATTTTGAAATCAGGCTTTCCTGAAAAACCTTTGATATCATCAGCAGTGTAGGAAAACTAACTTGCTTTTGATAAAACTCCAAACAGTGTTTAGGGATCAAGTGAAACATGGACTTCAGATCACGTAATTTTTCTGAGCTTATTGGTTTTGAAAGTTAGAAACTTCATTTTATTCCGTATTAAACTGGGATTACAGTAAAATGAAAATGCTAAAGGTCCACCTTTTCAATTCAATGAATGTTTATTGATGTGAGTATATATCACATAACGTTTAAAGAAGATTGGTACTAGTTTCGACGCTCATTGCACGCCCTCATCAGCCAGCGAATCAATTGACCAAAATACAACTTATCAAAGAACAATATATAACACATGATAGCACCTACAAGACAAATGTTAAACTACGACTAGTTAAAATATGAAACACATGACGGCAAATACAAGGATTAATGTTAAAAGTTAAATTGTAACAAGTTAAAACAATGAAAGCAAATCAGAGAAAGTAACACAATTGTTAGGGTATGATACACGAGAAAATAGTCCAGCTTGAGGTTTGTAGAACATAAGGTATATCTATATACAACACTTGAATGCACCTACTAAGGCAAATTTTAAATGTAACGTTAAAATGATGAGGGTATGGTGCATATGACCATCTAAAACATATGACAGCACCTATAAAGTCACTGTTAGATTATAACTAGTTGAAATGATGAGGTGCGTCTTTAAGATATAAAACTTTTGAGAAGTTATCCCAGTTGTTGAGTCTTGATAAACAAGAGAATAGTCCAGCTTGAGGTGTATAGATCATAAGGTAACATATGTTATCAGTGGGAAGAATAAACCTTGTTCTCTTAAGTTGCAGTATTTAACAGGCTTAATTCAGGTGGTTTCGAAGCCAACAATGTGGTCGTGTGAAGATCATAATTTGAATCAACGTCACGATTCCCAGTTCTGTATGGAAACGTGGAGACCTGACGAAAAGATTGAAAGCCAAATTAGGTGTGATATAAATGTACATGGCCAAAAGAAAGATAAGGGAAAAGAGCCGAACTCACCTTGAGCAGCGTGATGGCACAGATGTTGAAAGGAGAGGAGCTGGGCTAATGAAGAGAGCAATAATGAAGGCCGAGTAGGGGAGGGGAAGGGAGAATGAGGGGAGGGGAAGGAGAAAGAGAAGGAGCTAAAGCTGAGGAGTAGGGCTATGGTGGGGCAGAGGGATGAGGTAGTGGGGGTAAGTGACGGGGATGCGTATTGCACATGGCTTGAAAGATAGTGCGAGTGTTTAGAAATCTGATATTTTTAAACAAGTTAATTAAGAAATCAAAAAGTCCAGAATCTACAGATTCAAATGCAATGACTGCAATTCCTCATACGTTGGGCAAACAGGACGCAGTTTCACGACTAGATATTCAGAGCACGTCAACGCTATAAGATATAATAGGTTTTCAGCAGTAGGTCAACACATCTCTGACTCCAACCACAAGTTTACCGACATTGAACACGATTTAGAGATCCTTCAAATGGCCAATAAAGGGCCTCTCATGAATATAATTGAAAATTGTTTTATCCATTTCAATCAATACTTTAATCCTAACTTCAACTTAAATAAAATTTCTGGGAAGCCTAATATCCTTTTTGATTTCTTGATTTCATGTATAGAGCTTACTAAGAGAGTTGTAAATACTGCAGCAGTTGCTAAACAATACATAAGTGGAATTATAAAGAAGGAAATATGCATTCTTAGACACACAAACCCGCCAGAATATACTGCAGCTGCAAAACGATGCAGATGCGGAATACAGTATTAAGTAAAACAAACTTAATTCTTAAACCCGCCAGAACTAAGCATCAACATTAAGAACTAAAGCATTTATAGACCATAGTTTCTCTAAGCGACAGAATGAGTTTGAAATTTCCTCCCCGTAGAGGCGATTCATGTAGCAATTGAGGCTTTCACGGCTGGCGTTACAACTCATGTCAGCGTTTTCCGGGCTTGTAGGCCGTGGTCCAGGAGCGAGTGAATGTCCCGGCGTTTCACCGAAGACTGCGTTCAGCATTGTCAAGGGTTTTCACTAACTGACTTCGAAAGCAGTGAAGCTCTCAGTGGAATGAACTGCTGTTGTTTTTTTTAATTTCGTGTGGCTGTTTCTAGCCGAGTGCAGCCCTTGTAAGGCAGACCCTTCGGTGAGGGTGGGCGGCATCTGCCATGTGTAGGTAACTGCGTGTTATTGTGGTGGAGGATTGTGTTATGTGTGGTGTGTGAGTTGCAGGGATGTTGAGGACAGCACAAACACCCAGCCCCCGGCCGGGAATCGAACCTGGGACCCTCTGAACCGAAGGCCAGTACGCTGACCATTCAGCCAACGAGTCGGTCAACTGCTGTTATAATTCCACCTCTTTATATAGTGCAGGATACGGTACGCTGGTACGCTGCTCACCTATTGGCCGCCATTGGGGGGGGGGGGTAGCTGATTGGCTGTTCTTCGGCCAATGGTTGAAGCGTAGGGAGCCCGGTGTACATTGACCTGCCTTGGCGGAGACAGGCAGCTGATCACCCGAGAAACTACTTAAGAAGAAGGCGCAGCTCTTGTCTTCACTCACTTTTCTTCTCCGATGCAGAGATTCGGGTATAGTGCCCAAATTTCTGAGAATGAAGAGACCGTTCAGCTCTGCCCAGTCACATCGCATCTACGATAGAACGGAGCGCTCACTGCTGCGGGAACATATATGCTTCACACGCAAGGAGCTTGCTACTATCAACCAGGCGCTTTTACAGCTGCATTATCTTCTGAGTGCCACACTTCCACAGGACTGGGAAAAAGCAGATCGTATCACCTACTCTTCCATGATTTTGACATTCGATCAGTCGACCAACCGGCAGAAGAATAAGTTTGAGCGATATCAAGAGAACCGCCCCGCGCCTAAGACTACGCCTGCATTGGATACCTCACGGACAATCGTCAACCTGACTAGCCGTGGCCTATCGGAGGCAGAAACCTCTCTACTGGCTAAAGGAGGAAACTTTGCGGTTACCCCTCCTGCGATTCCCGTGGAGGAGATCGTCGCGAATATCAAAGCTGCTATTTGCAATTTACCATCTGACCAGGCAGAAGAAATCCGCCACGAAGCCTCACGGATACTGAGAAATGCACCAGCACCGAAGAGCAACCTCACGGCTCAAGAGAGGAAGGCCATCAAAACTCTGAACATGGACGAGAGTGTACTCATTCTTCCTGTGGATAAAGGGAACGCCACTATCATCGTGGCCAGTAATGATTACTCTGCGAAGATGTCGGAGATTTTGGACCCAGAGACCTACCACAGACTACCAAAAGGTCCAACCAATCGGATTCTTCGTAACACCAATAGGCTTATTAAGGCCTCTTCATTGCCCGGCAGTGTTAAGAGGGAAACCTCCAGAAGTGAAGCTCTACCTCCGAGGCTATATGGCTTACCCAAGATACACAAGAACAACATACCTCTACAGCCCATCGTGAGTGCTATTGGATCACCGAACTACGATATTGCTAAACATGTGGCCACCTTACTACAACCATACATCGATGGCACACAGTCATATGTCAGAGATTCAGGCCACTTCATAGAAAAACTGAATAACATCCAGTTAGAAGCCGAAGACCTGCTTGTCAGCTTTGACGTGGTCTTACTCTTCACTAAGGTTCCTGTGAATGAGGCCATGGGCCACATCGCTCGGACTTTTCCCGAGGACATTACCAACTTATTCAACCATTGCCTCACGACAAGCTACTTCCTGTGGAATGGTAATTTCTATGAACAAGTGGACGGCATTGCCATGGGCAGTCCTCTGAGTCCGGTGATAGCAAATTTCTATGTGGAAAAGTTCGAAGAAACAGCACTCGAGACCACACCACTGAAACTTAAGGTGTGGCTGCGCTTCGTAGATGACATCTTTGTGATCTGGAGCCACGGAAAGGAACAATTACAGCTGTTTTTACAGCATCTGAATAGTATTAACACCAGTATTCAGTTCACTATGGAGACAGAAAACGAGGGAAAGCTCGCTTTCCTCGATGTTCTGGTAATGAAGACTGCCGATTTAAACTTGGGACACACAGTATACCGCAAGCCAACCCACACAGACCGCTATCTTCAGAAGACGTCCAACCACCATCCACGACAAAAATACGGAGTGATTAAGACGCTAGCCGACCATGCTAAAAGAATTTGTCAACCTCAGCACTTAGACGAGGAACTCAGCCACCTCAGTAGGGCCCTACTCACTAATGGGTACAGCCCTAAAGATATCCAGCGAGCACTCCATCCCAAACGTCCAGCAAGCAAGAAGAAAGAAGAGGAGCGGCCGGCAGCTAAAGCCTTTCTGCCGTATATCGAGAAAGTAACTGATAGAATAGGGAGGCTACTGGAGTCCCATGGGGTTAAAACCATATCCAGGCCGATGAAGAAAATCCAGGAACTGCTTAAGTCTGCCAAGGACAAGTGCCATCCCCTCTCCACAGCAGGTGTCTACAAGATCCCGTGCAGCTGCGGCCAGGTATACATAGGCACTACCAAACGCAGCATCGCCACATGACTGAAGGAGCATTACAGACATAGCCGGCTGGGACAGACAGTTAGATCATCAGTCGCTGAACACTCCCTGCTAGCAGGCCATGACATACAGTACAGCGATACCGAAGTACTGTCAACTACTGTGTCTTATCACGCCTGGCTACAGAGGGAAGCCATTGAAATCCTGAAGCACACCAATAGCTTCAACCGTAAGGAGGAATCTGAACGGGTAAACAAAGCCTGGTTTCCAGTCTTGAAAGCTCTAAATCCTGATGTACTCGATAGCCGCGGCAGACCAGAAGAAAGCAACGGGTGATCAGCTGCCTGTCTCCGCCAAGGCAGGTCAATGTACACCGGGCTCCCTAACACTTCAACCATTGGCCGAAGAACAGCCAATCAGCAACCGCCCCCCACCATGGCGGCCAATAGGCGAGCAGCGTACCGTATCCTGCTCTATATCAAGAGGTGGAATTACAACAGCACTTCATTCCACTGAGAGCTTTGCTGCTTTCGAAGTCAGTCTGAACCCTTGACAATGCCGAACGCAGTCTTCTGTGAAACGTCGGGACATTCACTCGCTCCTGGACTACGGCCTACAGGCCTGGAAAACGCTGACATGATTTACTGAAGAAAGTTGGCATTTCTTATTTTTATATTGAAGTTTGAAGTCTTGGCCACCAGAATGCATGAAAATCCTGAAATGGTGAAATTGTCGCTTAATCTACGAATGCATAACTACATCCAACTAGCCTTTGTTATGAGTTGTAGTACTTCCGAATGTAATACATAGTAACTGGAAACATTGATAACTGCAGCTGTTGAAACACAGACCCTTATTTTTAAGTCTATATCATGCTTTCTACATTTATCACATCAGGATTTGCATAAACAGCTGTCCACGAGATAAGACAGACCACATTGTTTAGGTTAGGTATATTATCGCCCTGATAGTGCCAAAAGTTCAACAGAAAAAATAAAAAATAAATAACAAGAAAATATACCGCATTTATGGATATCTACAGGTGTGGCGGCAATGCGCTTTATTATCATAATGTTTAATTTTGTACATTCGTTGTTTCTGTTTTTATTAATGCATACCCTTGTATATTTGGCATCTCTGGAAATCATTTAAAGTACATGGGGACATAAAATAATAATAATTATTATTATTTGTTAGGTACGTTGGCGAGTAAAACAATCGTTTTAATTTGATAGCTTTTATCACGTTTTTAACTTACTTCTCTCCAAATATATACCTATATACCTATATTGGCCCGAGTTACGACCACTTCGTTATGATCTCGCCTGCTGTATAAATAGCAACAGCCGCAAATATTTCTCAACTTAAGTACACTCGTTTCATTATCCAAGTTGCTACAGCTCTTTTTAGACACACCCCCAGTGGAGGGGAGATACATGTACCGCTTTTACCGCATATCAACCTTCCTGCCATTCGTAAATCTCTGGCAGTACAGTACCGGGAATCGAAGTCAGACCCCCGAAAACAGCAACTAATTGTGCTAACCATTACACTGGCGGACATTATTAACTACAAAACACATATAGCATGACTGATGCATGCTTGCAATGCGCGGGTTGGACAGGAAGCTAGGCCTATTAATCTATTTGTGCGACATCATCAGAGCTGCAGCAGACCTACGCTACAGAGGCGGACATTTCTTTACTATGAAACTCAGATGTACCGCATGGATTCGACACGTTTTTCATTGCGTAGGTCGTATGGACGAAACTATTCAAAAAATATTTTGCGATGTCATTAGAGCTGCAATAAGACTTGTTACCCGCTTCGAAGCGGAATCGTTGTCGTTCTCTGATGAATTACATTGGGGGTCTTATAGGCGAGATTTATTTTTTCATTTTCTTCGTCTCGAAAAGCCATTGGGGGGTCTAATACACGAGTAAATACGGTGAGTTAATCTGGGAAGGACAGCTGAATCAGAGAGTGATGGGACCAACTAGAGGGAAGAATATTCTGGATGTGGTGCTGGTAAAACCAGATGAGCTCTGTAGAGAAACCGAACTAATAGATGGAGTTAGTGATCATGACTCTGTTTTTGACATAGTTAAAAATAAATGTGATAGAAAGGAAGGTCTTAAAAGAAGTACTGTTAGACAATACCATATGGCTGATAAAACAGGCATGAGGAAGTTTTAAAAAGTAACTATGATTGGTAGAAAATGGTAAATAAAAATGTAAACAGACTGTGGGATGGGTTTAAAGCAATTGTTAAGAAATGTGGAAACAGGTATGTACCTTTAATGGTGGTAAGGAATGGTGAATACCTACTATATTATAACAGATAAGTAAAGATACTAAGGAGGTGCAGGTTGGAAAGAAATAGTTAGGAATGGCTGTGGAAGTAAGGAGAAATTGAAGAAACTTGCTAGGAAATTGAATCTAGCAAAGAAGTCGGCTAAGGATAACATGATGCCAAGCATAATTGGCAGTCATACAAAGTGAAAAATGGAATGGTATGTACAGGTATTTTAAGGCAGAAAGAGGTTCCAAGAAGGACATTCCAGGAACTATTAATGAAGAAGGGGAATGTGTATGCGAGGAACTTCATAAGGTAGAAGTATTCATTCAGCAGTATGTAAAGATTGTTGGTTACAGAGATAATGTCCAGATAAGGGAGGTTACTAATACTAATGAAGTATTATAATTTACCTGTGATAACAATTAAATTTACAATAAGATAGAAAATCTGAAAACTAGAAAAGCAGCTGGAATTGGTAAGATTTCTGGGGATATACTTAAGACAATGGGTTGGGATATAGTACCGTATCTGAAGGAAAGCAGTTGGAAACTACCTACTCATTTCTGTAGTATGTCTCTTCAGTGACGCCTAGGCTATCTATTACAGCTGATGGCGGAACTGTTGAGGATCCAACCAGCCTTTGGGCTGAGGACTGATGTACACATTGAAATAGGCCTACTTATTTGACTATTGTTTGCATGAAGGAGCTAGACTAAATGAGTGGAAAGATGCTATAGTAGCCCCTGAGTATAAAGGAAAGAGAGATAAACATAAAGCTGAAAATTACAGGCCAGTAAGTTTGCCGTGCATTGCATGAAGGTGGGAAAGCATTCTTTCTGATTATATTAGACATGTTTGTGAAATTAATAACTGGTTCGATAGAAGACAGTTCGGGTTTAGGAAAGGTTATTCCACTGAAGCTCAACTTGTAGCATTCCAGCAAGATATAGCAGGTATCTTAGATTCAGGAGGTCAAATGGACTGTATTGGGACTGACCTAGCTAAGGCATTTGATAGAGTAGATTTTGGGAGACTACTGGAAAAAATGAGGGCTATTTGACTAGACACAAGAGTAACTGAATGGATGTCTATATTTCTAGAAAAATAGTCAAGGTTGGTGTCCGGTATTAGATGTGGAACTTTGTCAATCTAATACCGCTCAACAACCTTGACTTCAAGATAAGTGTTTATATTACTTCAAGAAACTTATACCATTATACCATCAGTAGATAAACACGGCTGATCACGTCATGACATAGTTACATAAGTACAATATGCCGCATGAATTTAATTGTGCTTCAAAATGTTTCATTCATCTAGTGACAGTTTTAATGTAGAACAGTGGACGTTTATAATTTAAGATCATTGTATATTTAACATACATCATCCATGCGCATAATAGTAATATTAAGTTTTTATTCTCATATGATTTAACATAGATGACTACTTAAGATAAGACGAAGAACATTCACAAATTGATAATGTTATACCCATACTATGTGACACGTTTATAATTTAAGAAATTTGTATATTTAACATATATCATCCATTTACATAATAGTAATGTTAAGTTTTCATCCTCATATCATTTAACGTAGACAATTGCTTATGTCAGTACAAAGAACATTTGTAAATTGACAATGTTTTACCCATATTATGTGACATTCTTACAGTGATGTTTTAATTATATGTTATGTTGGTCACCTGAAGTGACCTTCACAAGGTCGAAACTGGCATTGTAAATTAATAACATATGAATAAAGTGTTGATTAGGTGGAGGCTTCAAAACTTCATATGTGTGAATATTAATATCAATTCGGAAATTAAACTTATAGATTATGACATAAAAGAACTCCTGCGGGACTAAATTCCGGCACCTCGGCATCTCCAAAACCGTAAAAATGTCGTTCGTAGGACGTAAAGCAAATAATAATATTATTATTATTATTATTATTATTATTATTATTAGACCTATCTGTGTTGGTATGACGTAAAGCAACTATGATATAGATGTTGATTCCCATATCTATAACATCTATAACATCCATATCATCTGATGGCCAAGCAGGCATCAATTGTTTGATAATGAGACAAAGTCTCTTATAGTGCATTGGCACTGCCGGTGGCTGCAATTAGCCTACGCAGTGGCCTCCACGGTATGCACTAGCCATGTGTCTTGGTAGGTGTGCTAGGTACCAACTGATGAGCCCAGCCTAGCACACGGCGGCAAAACGCTGGCAGCCAGGAATGAGTTAGCTGAAAAATTTGTTATGTCCAATAACGGACCATTTATATTGGTAAAGCAACTAGCTAAAAACAAGGAAGGGGGGTTCTTCTGAAATTCAAGCCCTTGCTGTGGTATTCCCTCCAGCCATCAGTAGAGGTACCAGCATTGCCATTTAGCATACTTTTCTCATTATCGAAATTATCACTCAACTCACCAACACAGTCTAGTTCTGTAATATCTTCCTCGCCACTTAATTGAAAATCAATTTCACCATCACTGAAATCAACGTCACTTTCATCTAAAAGTCTGGCTATTTCCTTCTCATGCTGATCGAACGTCACCATGTTGCTAAACGACGTCTGTTTACAAACTCGCATGGTCTTCAAAAAAATGCCCACAAAGCCTGCTTTCAAAGAGATTATGCTATGCATGGCTTTAAATTGTCGCCTAAAGATGGCAGTAGCTTACTGTAAATTCATTCGCGCGTAACCCAATAAAGGAGTTACATAAAGAAGAAAATCATGTTGGGCATTGCCCAACATAGGATTTATGCGGGATGTTTTCATTGTCGGGCATGGCCGTGTGAGTGCTAAGGGCTAAAGATTTTCAGGGGGATTGAACAAGTCTTTCACATACATACATACATACAGTGGCGGTCAAAATAATAGAGCCACCTCTATTGACGAGATTAAGAACTAGGATATCTATTAGTTCGCAAAATCTCCACGAGTGCCGTGTTGTCAGTCCCTTTTAGACAATATCAGGGAAGACGTCGCTGCTATCTGTAGTCGTACGAAAGGAAGCGTTTGAGCTAGACGTTCGAAAAGAGGCATAAAGGTAAGAATCTTATGGCTCAAAATAATAGAGCCGTTTTACAGAAGTCCCGTTCAAATTGATTTTTTGCAGTTGTTTTGGGGGCTAGCGATATTATTTTTCAACAAACCTCCACTCAATATTATTTTGTATTGAAACTGACATTTGGTTTTGTTTACATTCTTCTAGATGGGCAGAGCAGAGCATACAAGTGATGATGGTCGTATAGTAATGTTCCGGATGTTCAAAAGTGGGATATCCATGAATCAAATAGCCAAAGATTTACACGTTTCGCGAAAACGAGTCCAGAACGCCATTAGACTGGCAAAACAAACAAAGCCGCAGGTGGGGAACAGGGGGCGACCTCGTGTAACTACTCCTCGCGTAGACAGACTCATCACTAGGGAAGAAAAGAAACCCATTTTTGTCACCACCACGACTGAAAGCCATTTTGTTTAGCGACAAAAATGATGTTCAACCATCAACTTTAACGATTCAAAGACGACTGAGATCCGCAAAATTGAATGGGCGCATTGCGAGACAGGAGCCACATGTTTCAAAAGCTAATGTTCGGTAAAGGTTGGGCTTCGCCCGGAGAAATGAACACAAACCCAGTATTTGGTGGAGGAACATCCTTTGGTCCGATGAATCCAAGTATAATAAGTTTGCCTCAGACGGAAAAGTCTATGTGCGCCGCCCACCAAACCAGGAATTTAATCCCAAGTACACTTTAAAAACTGTGAAATACGATGGCGGAAGTGTTACGGTATGGGGATGTTTTTCATGGTATGGCCTTGGTCCAATACACCGTATCAACGGCATAATGAACGCAGAAATGTACAACGACATCTTAGCAAATGTGATGCTGCCTTATGCTGAAGAGGAAATGCCGCTGAAATGGAAATTTCAGCACGATAACGATCCAAAGCATACTGCAAGGATCATAAGGCAGTTTTTTCAATATCACCATATCGAAGTATTAAGAGTGGCCACCTCAATCCCCTGACGCATCTCCATCGAGAACTTATGGGAGATCGTAGACAAGAGAATTGACCGCTCTAAAGCTACGTCTTTAGATAAACTTTGGGAAGAAATCCAGAGAGCCTTGTATGCGATCAGCAGCGACGAATGCAGGCGTTTAGTCGACTCTATGGGTAAGAGGTGCAGGGAAATCCTCAAAAATAAGGGTTACACCACGAAGTACTAATGCACTCCTATGTAAAAACGACTGTTCCTGTAAATTTCATAAGACTTAGATCAAGTACAAAATATTTGTGTCAATTGGCTCTGTTTTTTTTGACCCTGTGGTCTGGTATTATTTTGAATATTATTGATTAGTTTCAGTTGTGTTATCTATATAACTGACTGTGGTACAATGTGACTCTGTTGTAATGGTTCCTGTACAACGTAAAATTTTGTTTCCATCATAGTACAAACATGTCTAGTAATAAATTTGCACTTTATTCTAAACCTTTGCCAGGTGGCTGTATTATTTTGACCACCACTGTACATACATACATACATACATACATACATACATACATACATACACACCGAGCTCGATAGCTGCAGTCGCTTAAGTGCGGCCAGTATCCAGTAATCGGGAGATAGTGGGTTCGAGTCCCACTGTCGGCAGCCTTGAAGATGGTTTTCCGTGGTTTCCCATTTCACACCAGGCAAATGCCGGGGCTGTACCATAATTAAGGCCACGGCCGCTTCCTTCCAACTCCTAGGCCTTTCCTATCCCATCGTCGCCATAAGACCTATCTCTGTCAGTGCGACGTAAAGCAAATAGCAAAAAAAAAAAGCATACATACATACATACATACATACATACTGTCCTCTTTTTACCGGGCATGCTCAGCCGGAGAACGAGAGTCTCACGGGTTGAGCGTTCGTTGTCTGGCTTTGCTTATTTTGAGGGCAGGGAAAGAGACAAGGGCTAGCAACAATAATACAAAAATATCAAACAACAGGTTTCTGACATTTATTATCAACTAGCACTTAAACAATAACAAATTAAATTTACACAAATCTTGACTGAAAATCATTTTTTTTCTCTTCTCTGCCAGTTCATTTGAATACAGCATTTAATTCCTCCAAATAGCTTTGACGTCAATAAATCTGCAAATATACAGATGGATATTAGCCTACTTCTAACGAAATACAAGAAAAAAAAATTTTCTATGGGAGGATCTCCTCTCACAATGTCGTTAATATTTACAAGTTGAAAATAATTCAGTCTCAAAAAGCTGTCTATCTCATGCTAGTTTTAAGCATCTAAAATATCAGATCCACTTGTGTTTACATTCATTTCCCCAAATGAAAATTTTACTCCTCTGGAGAACTAAATTAAACATGATATCCATTAAATTGGAAAAATAAATAAAATTTTTATTGGAAACATTACTCAAAGAAGTCTATTTGACTTAATTTCACAAAATCGTGCTTGTATAATAATTATTACTCTGAAACTTTCTTTAATATTCGATTGAACAAACATGATGTCAATCTTTAACATCTGACGTCTTGAGGATTTTTAGCATTGTAAGCTTTACAATAATAAGGAATCTCGTCCACTGAAATAATTCCTTCTTATTCATTACTGTATGAGACTCTGAATTCTCAACTTAATTTCAAAATAAAATTTATTAAAGTTTCAACTCTCAAAAAGTTAAATCAACTCAAACAAGGATGCTGATAACCAGGACCCAACGTAACGAACACGTGGCTGGGTCACAACCACTGTCAAAAGAAACATATCACAATTCACTGAAATAACTACCACACACACAGTATTCACACTAAGGCACACAAGAATTATTTACATTATTTAGAACGAATTCTAGACTTCGAATATTATATTTTGACTTTTATCCTAGGCATCTGAATTCTCTCAATGACGGTATCGGTAAAGAAAAAAACCATTCACGTCTCTCAGAAATGTGATGAAGTCTGGATGATCACTTGGTCGAGGATGACAAATTTTTACAACGTTGGTCACGATAATATCGGCGGTTGATATCTGGAAAAATTGTCACCTACAGAAACGCACATGGTACAGGTCAAATATTAGCATTCGCTTTCATGGTTCATGAGTCACGACGTTATTAATACTCAACTCCACGTCCATCAATTAACACGTGCTCACACTTGAAGAAATTACGCCTTATCCCACACGTATTCTTCAAATAAATTCAACAAATGAATCCATAAGTCAATAAATACAGTAAATGATCCGTCAAGATTCTGCCGTATTCCAGGCTCATATTCATCCTAATTGAGCACACATTAATGCCTTACACACAAGATCAAGCAATATTTAAACTCATGATCCTTATTCATTCATTTAACCCGAGATGAAAACTTATTATTATTATTATTATTATTATTATTATTATTATTATTATTATTATTATTATTATTATTATTAGATGTGCTAGATCTCAAATTCGCATAAACCAGGGTTCGACAATATGCCAGATGACACTAACAAGCCTTAAATCATACAAGAAGAATTTTTTTAATAGAAAACTGGCGTAACAAAACATGCCGTAGATCTGTCCCACACGACTTCCAAAAAACTATTTCCAAATTAGATTAATTCTCGGTGAGGACAATGATTTTTAAATAACACTAGATTAGTAAATGGGACAGTCAGAATAATCGTAGAAGACACACGCATGTTCTAGCTATTCTAATAGAGACCAATAATCACTCACACACACATGACAATACTACCATATCCCATGTGAAAGAAGGATGAAAATATTCAAGACTACTGCAAGACTAGAAGAAATATTACCACTAATGAATAAGTAAGCATTATTTCTACAAAAATGAACAGATAAATATTAGAAAAATGGTACTTAAATGAATGATGAAACTGGATCTCTGCCGGTGATCTGGAATCTCTGGATTACATGCAGTGGGTTATCTGCTCCCGTCGTTATCTCCCCATGTCAGAAGTCGCCTACATTTTAACACACAATTGTAGCCGTGATGTTCAATGCAGAGTTGTGTTAGGTCTTCTCTTCAAAGCTGAGTAACATCTTGAGCACTCGAAACAACACGTAGCGATCTTCTTTCTTCTGACACAGTAGAAGTTGAAACTAACAAGCAATTTTAGAAGATATTCTGCACACACGCGTGATGAGTTTTAAAGATGAATGACACGTAACTTTGCCTGTAAAATCTGCCAGACTAGTTGACTAAGGTGTTGCTGAAGGTAGTTGATTTGCACTGCCGAATAGAAATATTTTAAGTTCAATGACAGAGTGTAAGTCAGAGCTCGGTGAAAATCCGTAAGTAAAAGTACGAGAATCAGAGAGCATTTCTTCCAGAAACTGGGGTATTTAAGCAATTCACAATGAGGGCGTCACCACAGTGGTTCGTAATTGGTCATTGTCATACACCTGATAGGCTATTACAATTCTCGAAAGTACCTTTCATTTGAAGACTTGGACATGCGTAATTCAGATCGAAGCGACCTTGACGGCTCTTAGTAGGTTACGTGGGACAGCTGACAGCTCGATAACAAAATCAATACTCTGCTCCCTCGCTGGTAGGACCGGTTCTGTACAAGTGAGAACATCTCTACTCCTCAGGCTCGGAAAATTATTGTCCGGGCTAATGAAATAGCCTTGTACATGCAGACACAATTAATACTTACTGTAGGCCAGAATTGAAGGGGACAATACATACATACATACATACATACATACATACATACATACATACATACATACATACATACATACATACATTATCATTATAGATTGTTATGCCTTTCAGCGTACAGTCTGCAAGCCTCTGTGAATTTACTAAACGTTGCCACAATCCTCGATTTGCAACTAGTGTTGTGGCCTCATTTAGTTCTGTACCTCTTATCTTTAAATCGTTAAAAACTGAGTCTAACCATCGTCGTCTTGGTCTACCTCTACCTTTCTTACCCTCCATAACAGAGTCCATTATTCTCCTCGGTAACCTATCCTCCTCCATTCGCCTCACATGACTCCACCACCAAAGCTGGTTTATGCGTACAGCTTCATCCATCGAGTTCATTTCTAAATTAGTCTTTATCTCCACATTCCCAGTACCCTCCTGCCATTGTTCCCACCTGTTTGAACCAGCAATCATTCTTGCTTCGTCACCATAAGACCTATCTGTGTCGTTGTGACGTAAAGCCCCTAGCAAAAAAAAAATCATTCTTGCTACTTTCATGTCTGTTACTTCTAACTAATGAATAAGATATCCTGAACCGGGCGAGTTGGCCGTGCGTGTAGAGGTGCGCGGCTGTGAGCTTGCATCCGGGAGATAGTAGGTTCGAATCCCACTATCGGCAGCCCTGAAAATGGTTTTCCGTGGCTTCCCATTTTCACACCAGGCAAATGCTGGGGCTGTACCTTAATTAAGGTCACGGCCGCTTCCTTCCAACTCCTAGGCCTTTCCTATCCCATCGTCGCCATAAGACCTATCTGTGTCAGTGCGACGTAAGCCCCTAAAAAAAAAAAATATTACCATCCTAGGAGAACACACAACCTAAATACTTGAAATTATTGACCTGTTCTAGCTTTGTATCACCAATCTCACATTCAGTTCTGTTGAATTTCTTACCTACTGACATCAGTTTAGTCTTTGAAAGGCTAATTTTCATACCATACTCATTGCACCTATTTTCAAGTTCCAAGATATTAGACTGCAGGCTTTTGGCACAATCTGCCATTAAGACCAAGTCGTCAGCATAAGCCAGACTACTTACTAAATTTCCACTTAACTGAATCCCTCCCTGCCATTTTATACCTTTCAGCAGATGATCCATGTAAACTACGAACAGCAAACATGTAAGATTACAGCCTTGTCTAACCCCTGTAAGTACCCTGAACCAAGAATTCATTCTGCCATCAATTCTCACTGAAACCCAATTGTCAACATAAATGCCTTTGATTAATTTTAATAATTTACCTTTAATTCCATAGTCCCCCAGTATAGCGAACATCTTTTCCCTCGGTACCCTGTCATATGCTTTCTCTAGATCCACGGAACATAAACACAACTGCCTATTCCTCTCGTAGCATTTTTCATTTACCTGGCACATACTGAAAATCTGATCCTGACAGCCTGTCTGTGGTCTGAAACCACACTGGTTTTTATCCAATTTCCTCTCAACGACTGATCACAACCTACCTTCCAAGATGCCAGTGAAATCTTTGTGTGGTATACTAATCAATGAGATACCTCGATAGTTATTGCAATCCTTCCTGTTCCCTTGCTTATAGATAGGTGCAATTACTGCTTTTGTCCAATCTGAAGGTACCTTACCAACACTCCATGCTAATTTTACTACTCTATGAAGCCATTTCATCCCTGCCTTCCCACTATAGTTCACCATTTCAGGTCTAATTTCATCTATTCCTTCTGCTTTATGAAAATGGAGTTTATTTACCATCCTTTCCACTTCTTCAAGCATAATTTCACCAACATCATGTTTCTCCTCCCCATGAGCTTAGATGTTCAGAACACCACCAGGATGATTTCCTTTTACATTGAGAAGATGTTCAAAATATTCCCTCCTCCTCTCCAGTGATTCCCTGGGATCTGTTATGAGTTCACCTGAATTACTCAAAACACTGTTCATTTCCTTTTTCCCTCCCTTCCTAAGATTCTTTATTACTGTCCTGAAAAGTTTCCCTGCTGCTTGACCTAGCCTTTCCAGGTTATTACCAAAATCTTCCCACGACTTCTTTTTGCATTCAACAACTATTTGTTTCGCTCTGTTTCTTTCATCTACATACAAATCGCTGTCTGCCTCGGCCCTTGTTTGGAGCCTTTTCTGATAAGCCTTCTTTTTACATTTACAAGCTGCTCTCACTTCATCATTCCACCAAGATGTTCATCTTTTCTCATTTTTACACACAGTAGTTCCTAGGCATTCCCTTGCTGTTCCTACTACAGCATCCCTGTATGCCACCCATTCACTTTCTATATCCTGAACCTGCTTACTGTCCACTGTCCGAAATTTCTCACTAATCATATCCATGTACTTCTGTCTAATTTCCTCATCCTGGAGATTTTCTACCCTTATTCGTTTGCAGACAGATTTCACTTTCTCTACCCTAGGCCTAGAGATACTTAGTTCACTACAGATCAGATAGTGGTCTGTATCATCGAAAAATCCCCGGAAAACTCATACATTCCTAACAGATTTCCTGAATTTGAAGTCTGTTAAGATATAGTCTATTATGGATCTGGTACCCCTAGCCTCCCATGTGTAGCGGTGAATAGCCTTATGCTTGAAAAATGTACTCGTAACTGCTAAACCCATACTAGCACAGAAGTGCAGCAAATGGTTCCCATTCCCATTAGCTTCCATATCTTCCCCACATTTACCAATCGCCCTTTCGTATCCTTCAGTTCTATTCCCAACTCTCGCATTGAAATCGCCCGTTAGCACTATTCTATCCTTGCTGTTGACCCTGACCACGATGTCACTCAGTGCTTCATAAAACTTGTCAACTTCATGCTCATCTGCACCCTCACATGGTGAATACACAGAGACAATTCTAATCCTAATTCCTCCAACTGACAAATCTACCCACATCGTTCTCTCATTTACGTGCCTAATGGAAAGTATGTTGCGTGCAATGTTATTTGTGACAAAGAGCCCTACCCCGGACTCTGTTCTTCCCTTTCTAACACCTGTCAGGTATACTTTATAATCTCCTATCTCTTCCTCATTATCTCCCCTTACCTGAATATCACTTACTCCTAGCACATCCAGATGCATCCTCTTTGCTGACTCACTCAGCCAGTTCTACTTTCTTTCTTCCATAAGCCCCATTAATATTGATAGCTCCCCATCGAATTCCATTTCGTTCGCCAAGTTGTTTCCCTCGCCTGTCAAATGGGAGTGGGACTCCATTACTCCCATAGGTCCGAGGCTTGCTTAAAATGTTCTGAGCTCGGTAAATTCATGAAGTAGGATGCTACCCTACTTGCACATAGTCCAAGTGAGGATCTCTCCTCTAACGGGTTATGGACCACCGGTGAATTGTATAGTCCTAACCGCCTGAGCACAAGGAGGGCCATGACTCAGAATATGTCCGAGATGCCCACTCCCATTCCATAGCAACTGGTATCCCTACTCTCAGGACCACTTACTAGACCACTCAGCCGTTGCCCATGGTTCACGAACTAGGACGTGACTACAGTAACCCACACCATGATATCCAGAATTTTTTCATCCATTTAGACAGCCTGTTTTTAACTCTCTTCTTTAGTACTGAACCCACAGTTTTGAATTTATTCACGTTTTTATTAATTCTCTAACACACACTTGAGGAAGTTGTATACAGAATTCGCTTCTCATTCTCCCAGCAAATTGGTACTTCTAAAAATCTACAGCATACGGATATCCGCTTTCAGCACTTAATTCAGAAACCATAAAACCCTCTAAACTGATCGATTACTGCGGTATAAGAAACAGTCATGTTGTACGCTGTGCAGCAGCTTATTGTGGACTAGTTGAGACCATGACATCGCTGGACAAACTGTGCGTGTCAGACAGCTATTACATCATCCACTCACCCAGACACGACACAGAGAATAACCGGCAACTTGACTGGGGCTCACACTGTATGAATCAATTCAGTCTAGGTACTTCATCCAATGATTTTTCATTGACATGACTACTGAAAGGTGCCTTTATCGATATTCATTCATGTCTATCGAACTGTGATTGTTGTGTTATCATAGATAGCCTAAAAGCAAAATCTTGATAAATTAAGGTGTTTAACCCATATCTGGATATCTCAAAGTCCCAGGTGTGTGTAAAACACTCGATAAATAGTCGACAAAAGTGTATTGTCCCTATGCAAAGTGATTATCTCATCATTTATTTGTACAACAGCTAGTTAAGTACGTATTTATATTGTAGAAGCTATCATTTTTTTTAAATGCACTAAAGGAAAACAGCTGCCTGTTTGGTCCCATGCACACCAACGATTACAAAGAAATAGACAGCAAGTAGCCAGTCATCTCATAGGTCAGTTTGAATTGGAGAAAACAGTTTCTGAAGCCCTTACTTGCTGTTTCCCAGCCATGGATCCATTCTTTCAGTCCTCAGTCTCGACAATTAAATAAGTGTGGCACCCTATGGTTTTCCAAAACCGAAAAAGCCAAGGAAAATCTCAGCTGGAAATTTACCACCATTCTCTTGCAATTGAAATGTAGTTATCCATGTTGATTTCCTTTGTGAAGGCAGGATTATCAGTGCAGAATATACTCTGTCATTTTATGGAAAGAAATTATAAAAAAAATAACATCTGTTCCAGACGAAAACTAGAGGATATTAAATTTCCTTCTTCCAAGGATAGATGATAAAAGACCTCACAGTAACAGAAAATTAATGGACACCACCTGGAAACTGAAGTGGAACCCTTAACCCATCCAGATTAGAGTGACAGTTACTCAAAAGAAAACTTAAATAAAAGTGATGTTTGAGTATGATAAAGCAGTGATCAAGTGTTTTTGAATGGGTATATGCCTGACCTAGAATTTTGAGAAAAGAGAGTAAAACAGTTACAAGAACTCTGGAAACAACATATAGGGGCATACGGGGATTACTTTGAAGGATAATATAGAAAACAAGTTTGTTAGTAGTAAAGAATTTTCTTTAGAAAAATTAGTTCTCATTATATTTGAACCATATTGTACTTCTATGTCTTGTATTTGTTATTATTTCTTGTTGCTTCTCCTGCTATATTTCATTCTCTAATACTGAGACCTTTTTCTAATTTACATTTTGCAGCTGCTGAGGATGATGGAGAGTCAGATGTCGGTGTTTCTCAGACTCCTAAATCTACAAACAAGCTAGTTGGAAACACCTTCTTTGGACCAGATTTTAACTTGGATGCCTTCCGAGGTTTGTACTTTCTATTTTATATATGTATATACGGAGAGAGAGACTTCTTGATTTCTTTTCCTTTAAAGGCAAATTGTATCATAATCATTTATTTCACTTACGCTACTACATGCTAATTTGGTAATACTGCACGTGTCATAAACTATACGAAGTACACTGGAGTATGCTGCACCTGTACCGTCCTTCAGTCTGCGTGCTGCGTATGTGTCTGGCAGGAGTAACGTGATTATCTTAAAAAGTTACAGTGCTTGATGTTTAAAAAAATACTATTGACTGAAAACACAATTTTTTCATATATGTTTGCATCAAAATTTAGGTTATGGTAAAAATTCAACTTGCATACATGTCAACTTGAGAAAAGAGACCCGGAAAGATTTATGTACGTCGAGTACTGTCTCTACATGCATTCATTGTTAATTAACCAGTAGTAAGGAGGTAATAAAGACTGAATGTGTAGGACGTGCTTCGCATATAAAAGGAATGCTTCGTGTTGATCAGAAGTTGGGTTGACGCTCGAAATGTTACAGTATAAGAACAATTGCAATATACTTCTCTGTGACCACGCTGGTGAACGGTCCATGTTGTGTGTGTCCAGAGGTTCAAACCCAGTGCCTCCAAAATATTTTTATGCTTATATTTTAATCCCATGTGAGCTGCAGTAATGAAAACCAATCACATTTGATGTACACAGTTTATGGTGATGCAGTATGCACAGTACAAATGCCTGACTGATGTTCTGATCTTGTACAGTGACCTGTGAGCTGGTATGAGAATTGTTCTCACTAGCATCACGTACAGCTTCTTCATTACCAGATGTCACTGGAGCATCTCAAACAGGTTGTTCCCTTCCAACAGATGTTGTCTTTCAATCCTTCAAAACATATCTACAATGAGTAGTCTTCTTCCTCCAGGAATTTGTTCATGATATAAGCATCGTGCTCCCCGTGGAGTAATATCCACGTACTTATCACCTTCCACACAGTGGTTACTTGTACAAGAACTGTGATTCAATAACATAGACAGGTTTGCCTTGCTGCGAAGACCACAGTGAATAGAATTATGCCCTTCAAGCCCAGATAGTTTGAATCATTCACAATGAATAGAGCTATGGCTATTTTCTGAATGAATGGATTAAGCATAATGTTGACAATAGTATATACAATTCATTCGTCCTTAGTCGGTGTTTACGTGGAGATATTTATTATGCCTGTATTTATTATAACCCCATTATAAGGATATCTGAGATTTCAGGGGTCTATTCCACAAAAGTATGATATTGTACATTACAAGTAAATTCTCTAGTAACTAGTACAAATACCAGAGCTTCTGTTCCACAAAAGGATTTTCTACAGTTGTACTTTACTACTCCATACTTACAAATTACCAGTGTGTTTTTATGAATATGTCCCACAAAAGTACTAGTACTTGTAACTTACTAGTGAATTGAGTATTCTCTACCAGTGAAAGGACAGTAATATATAAATGTACTAGTGCTATTCAAATATACTTATTTCAGATACATTTGGATAAATATGTGGTCGAGCAGTAGTGATAGTGATGGTGATGAAAATGAAAACTACTGTCTGTACAGGGAAAGAATAAACTTCCAGTTTAACACTGTATTTGAATACAATGAGCGTTTTAGGTTAAGCACAATACAAGCGGAACAACTTTAGATAGATATTGAGCATAGATTAAAACATCCTACAAACAGAAATAAATCTCTCTGCTAAACAACAGTTACTAACAACACTATATTGGCTAGGAAATGGTGGTCAGTACCATGGTATTGCAGATATGCATGGGATGTGAAAATCTTCGGTCTGTAGGAATACATTCTGTGGTAGCTGCAATAAATGATATAAAATTTCCTCAAATTGTTTGTTGGCCTGAAAATACTGAACAAACATGTTCCAAGAAGGACATTCATGGAATCATTAATGAGCAGAATATCTCTCACATACGCCAAACTTTTCCCAAGTCAAATATTTCCATCCAACCATTTATTTTGTCTTGTTTTTCCAGACTCTCACTGAATGCACCAAAAATATCATCTTTCCTTCTTTCTATTTCCTGGAAAATGAATAACTTCGTTTCTCTTGACACCATTATAACAATTCATGCAGTGTTTGCAATTTTGTAACAATTAAGTTTGGCGGCTGAATATCGTTATTAGCGGCATCTGATACCTAATGACAGACCAAGGTATGTCAGACTATCGTGGAACATATGCGAGGATCGCGGAAGAACAGAATGAGTTATAATAACAGAGTAATTTCATATCATCAAAGAAATAAACTGAAAAATAACATTGTAGCATTAAGAAATTCATAGAAATATTAGAGTTCTTTGAATCTTTGCTGCATAACTTATCTTAAAATACGATATTACGATAAATGAGGAAAGCATAACCTAATTCAGTGAATGGAATACGAAGTTAAACAGCTGATTCATGTTATGACATAGTATGTTCATTGATATGTCATCACTTGTAAAACTTGTAACAATTTACTGGTAATATACAAGAGACCTTCAATTTTTTGTGGAACAGAAATGTACATCTCCATACAGTACAAGAAACCTCACTAGTAACTTGTAATGTACAAGACCATACTTTTGTGGAATAGGCCCCAGGAATGCCAACTCTTCATAAGGGACGCCTATCTGAATGCAAAATGAAGATAAGAAAAGACAAAAGTAAACAAGGATTTGAACCATCACTGCTCTGAGAAGCCTTGTATTTACTCTTTCACACAGCTACTTTAAGTGAGCCCGGGCGAGTTGGCTGTGCGGTTAGGAGCGCTCAGCTGTGAGCTCGCATCCGGGAGATAGTGGGTTTGAACCCCACTGTCGGCAGCCCTGAAGATGGTTTTCCATGGTTTCCTATTTTCACACCAGGCAAATGCTGGGCCTGTACCTTAATCATGGCCATGGCCGCTTCCTTCCCATTCCTAGGCCTGTCCTGTCCCATCGTCACCATAAGACCTATCTGTGTCGGTGCGACATAAAACAAATAGCAGAAGAAAAAGAAAAAAAGTACTTTAAGTGAGCATCTTTGGACATTTTAACTCTGTATTCACGAAGAGACTATAGTTGGTTTTTTTTTTTTTGTTTGTTTGTTTGTTTGTTTGTTGTTTTTTTTTTGTTTTTTTTATTGTTTGTATGTTACGTCCTTATGGCCTCGTTTTAAAACTTTATTGAAAGCTCTAACATTAGTAATTAAACGGTGCGAACTATCACACCTCCTGTATTCCATTTATGTGCCAAAGGTTATACCAAAGTTTAAAAAACATTTTTCTATTAGTTTTGAAGCGACAAAATTGTATGTTATGGTTGTGAATATGGTCGTAACCTATTATATCGTCTGTGATATCTCTCCACTCTTTTCTCTCAAACAGATATGGCCAATTGGACCTATACACAATAAGGGTTGTTGTAGTTTGTACAGTACAGTAACATTTCATAAGAATGGTTAGAAAAGTGGACTCTGGGCCAAGTAAAAAAGGTAGTGTTTTTAAGATGGGCCTCACTCACTGCCTTGTGCATTTTTGCATTGTATAGTGAAGCGTATATACGGCTACATGTAAGTCAAATTATTGTAAGATGTCGCATAAGATATGACTAAGAAATAGTTAATTCCTACCAGGTTGCATATGTTCAAGGAAAATTAGGTACAGCTGATTCACCCAGTATGTTGTTATTTATGAAGGTGTCTATTTTAATTTGCATTTAATTTCAATATAGCTGCTTATTGAAAATATTTAGTTATGTAATTAATCCCATGAATATTGAAAGCAAGATATTTCAGACACCTAAAGCTTGTAATATTCTGCTTGGCAGGCTCAGAACTAGCAGATGGTGGTGAAGCTAGTTCACCTCGAACACCCAAGACACCTGGTGGTAAAGAAGCAGAGAAGGGGCACCGTCGTGTATTGGAACAGAGAAGGCAGCTTGTGATGCAATTGTTTCAGGAGCAAGGCTTCTTTCCATCTACACAAGCAACCTCTGCATTCCAGGTTAGGTTTGGTTTGTTTTGTTTTGTTTTGTTTGTGTGTTTGTTTGTTTGTTTGTTTGTTTGTTTGTTTGTTTGTTTGTTTGTTTGTTTGTTTGTTTGTTTGTTTGTTTGTTTGTTTGTTTAATATTTGTAGATTAATGTCATTCAACTGACATTACTCATCATTGTTAATTGATGGAGAATATTAACACTTTGAACCCCAAGCTTGAGTATAGCTCAGGCTGATAGTGATGTGCGCTTGGTTCAAATGTGGGACTGACTAGAGCTCGCATATTTTAATGTGTAGAAAATATGTTACAGTAATTTATCAGGTTGCAGCTTTGGAGACACCTTCCGCCTATATCGCTCATTGACTTGAATGCTTGCTTGATCGGTGCTGCTACTTCGTGCGATGTTATGGCAATAAAACAGTCCAGTGAAGATTGCTGCCAAATGACCCATGCTGCTGCTTCTATACATTGTGTGGTTTGATTATGTGTTTGTATGATCTAAAATCTGGCAAATATTCTGTGGGATTCAGATTTAGTGGAAGTGTTAGAAGAACCTTTATTGATTCTGATTCGGAAGGAGAGGTGGATAATGTCGATGTCAATCCATATTTCAGTGTAAGCCTAAATAGATCATCAGGTAAGTTGCAAGTAATATAACTATACTTTCATTTATTCATTTGTCTATCTATCTGGCAAATGTTCCAGTCAACCCAAAAAATGTACAACACGAATGGGCTACATTGCGAAAAGTAATCGCAGAATCAAGTGAGAAACCCATTGGTTTTAAGAAAAAGGTTAAGGCAGGACTGGTTTGATCATAACAACAAAGAAATTTTTTGTGTCATCAACACTGAACGAGAAGCTCATCTATCCCTTCTTCCAGGTCCATATTCAGGCTCAAAGAAAGTGCACTTTCTCGACCTGAAGCGTAACTGTCAGGGGCAAATACGAGAGATAAAGAATAACTGGTGGCAATAGAAAACTCAAGAACTGCAAAGTATGTCTGATGCCTGAGACCTGCATAACTTCTAGGCAGGAATAAAAGAGTTGTATGGCCCAACTCACTCTTCCTCCAGGACACTGAATAGTGCTAATAATGCTACCACTATTACTGATAGTCGAGAAATCCTAGAGCATTGGAAGGAACATTTCTCCACACTTCTCAATCGGCGTTCAAGTGTAGATGAAGATTTTCTGAATGATGTGCCTCTACATCCCTACATCCCCAACAACCATGGATGGCTCTCCCACCAACAGTCAAGGAATTCAATGCTGTTCTCAGTAAAGTGAAACCTGGCAAGGCTCCTCTGGAATTGTTTCAAAGCGGAGGCCCATCTCTAAGGATCAGACTTCATACACTTATCCTTTTAATATGGGAAACCTGCGAAATACCTGGTGACCTTAAAAATGTCACTATCATTACTCTTTTCAAAAAAGGTGAACGTAGTGTTTGTGGCAACTATTGGGGTATATCATTGCTATCTATAGCAGGTAAAATTCTTGCTATAATTTTGCTCAATTGCCTGAAGATTATTTCCAAGAGGATCCTTCCCAAGTCGCAGTGCAGTTTTCCAACGTCAACAGGTACAACAGATATGATCTTCTGTGCTAGGCAAATCCAGGAAAAATGCAGAGAGCAACAGGCTCCTTTATACCTAGTGTTCTATGACCTGGAAAAGGCTTTCGACTCAGTCCTGAGACCAGCTACTGTATGTGGACAGCACTCAAACACTTTGGCTGTCCACAGCATTTTGTAAATCTGGTCGAGGCTTTACACGATAACACCGCCTGGGCAAATCATTCATCAAAATATTATTTCTGAACCATTTCTAATTACTCATGGATTGAAACAGGGATGTGTGCTTGGTTCAACATTCTTCGTTCCTTATCTAGCTGCCATGCTATATGGAATATCTACAGACAACCAAAGTGTAAAGGACAGGTATCGCTTTGAGATAAGATAATACCCATCTCCCATAATCTCGAAAACACAGATCAGGGAGAGGGTATTGTTTATTCTAATCTTTTTTTTTTTATACATGCAGTATACAAATGTTGATATCCTTTAGTATAATTATAAATAAAAATTAAATAAAAAACAGAAATAAAGCAGTGTCAGGAAAGATCATAAATCAATTTTAACATATAAATTATTTAGAAGTTGAACAGAGAACGAATATTAGAAAAAATTATGCTAATAAATGCAACTTTAAATAGCAAAACACAAACGAAAAGGAAACATGAGACTTCTTGGACATGCCATCAGGTCCATCAGATACTCCGGAAATGTGACACTCCAAAGTGAGGGTCACCACAGTGGTCATCCTCAGTCCTTGCATACCACGTCCAACGTCTCCACTGAATATTAATATTATCTTTTCAGAACATGCAGTTCAAAATAGAATATGACGGTTCATTATTTATATGCTATAAAAATAGATATCGCTTCGATGGAGGACTGTTCAATTTGACTAGACTTCGCTCCCAGAAGCCTCCTAGGATTTCCTTCATTCTTGAGAAAGTGCATGCTATAAGCATTGACACTGCCATCATTGGCCATCGTCTCAGATGGATAGGACACGTCGTTCACATTGAGTGAAACCAGACCTCCTCATCAACTCCTGTATGGTGAACTTTGCTCTAGCACAAGGCTTCATGGAGCGCCTTTGAGACATTTCAAAGATCAGCTAAAGCATACTATGAAAAGAGCTGGAATTAACACTCAATCCTGAGATATGCTTGCTGAGAATCATACACTTTGGAGCCACACTGTTTCTAGATCAGTTACAGTGTTTGAAGAGGAATGATGACGATGTCAAGAGGACAAACGACGAGCATGGAAGCTCCGTCAAGCTCAGCCCTGCCCTCCCCGAGCCATTCCATGTGATCTTTGTCAACGTATGTTTCATGCCAAGATTGGGCTACTAAGTCATATGAAACATGTTTACTCAAATACGAGTTGCAGCCAATGACGATGACTATCTATCGCAGTGGTGTATCGTCACTTATTACAAGTGTATTTTGATTCATATTTCAATCAGAACAATGGAATTTTTATATGTTATAATACATGTAAACAAGGAACTACTGAAGATAATACAGGTGTATGCTCAACAGACAGAATGTAGCGTGGAAGAAAAAGAAGAGTTCGTCAATGAACTGGAAACACATATTGTTGGAGATGGGATCATGATAATGGGAAATCTGAATACTCGTGTGGGAACTGATAGAATGGGGTATGAGAACGTTCTGGGCCCACATGGTTATGGCGATAGAAATGAAAATGGAGAGAAACTGTTGGACTTTTGTATCAAAAATAACCTGATAATAAAGAACACATGGTTTATGAAGAGGAACAGCCATAAGATCAGCCGATATAGTTTGGATGGACAGTATGGAACACTTGTAGATTTTATAATAACAGACCGAGAATAGGGAAGATACGTCATGAATACGAAGATAATCCCTAGTGAAAGTATGGTAGGTGATCATAGATTATTGATTGTGGAATTAAAACAAGTAAAAATCCCTAAAATTGTATTGAAGGAAAAGCCAAAGATTAGGATTAGGATTTGGGAATTGGAGGAGGATAAAAGAATGGCATTCCAAGATTGTATAAAAAGAAATTTGCCTAACATGTAAATAAGAAGCGGAGAAGAATAGTGGGACAATTTAAGACAGACATTTGTGGGAGCAGCAATTGAGGTATGCGGGAAAACAAAAGCAAAGGTTAGGGGAAAGGAGACATGGTGGTGGACAGACAAAATAAAAAAAGGAATAAAAGAAAGGAACAAGGTGAAGAAAGAAATGGATAAGAAAAAGCAGAAAACGTATCAGGGATGAGAATAAGATACAAAGGTTACATGTAGAATACTAAAGATTAAAACTACAAGTAAAGAGGAGTATCAAGGAAGAAAAGGAGAAATGTTGGGGAGAGTTTATGAACAAAATTGAGCAAGATAGTTGAGGAAATCAGAAACTATTATACACAGAATTAAATCAAAAAGAGTAAATCAAGAAAAAATCAAGGCATTAGAGAGAGAAGATGGATCCATAGTACATGATGAAAAGGGTCTTCAGAAGGTGATGGCAAAGTATTTTGAAAAACTTTATAATGAGGATGACTGCTCGGAGGAAGAAGGAGATAAGAAATGGAAATAATAGATGGAGAAAACGAAGAGAACCCAATAACATTTTTGGAACTTGAAAGGGCAGTGAAAGCAATGACCAAAAGTAAAGCAAGTGGAAAAGAGGAAGTCAATGCTGATATGATTAAGGCAGCAGGAAGCATTGGACTACAGTGGCTATACTGAGCCCTCAATGCCATATGGAAGGATGAAAGGATACCTGAAGATTGGCAACAAGGAAGTATTGTACCACTGTTCAGAAAAGGAAATTGGAAGAAATGTGAAAATTATAGAGTTACAACCCTATTATCACATGGGCTAAAAATAATGGAGAAAGTCATAAACAAAAGATGGAGGGATATAATAGGAACACAGTTAGAGGAAGAACAATATGGCTTTAGACCAAATGGATCAACAGTAGACTTAATATTTCAGTGCAAACGATAATGGAAAAACATCTAGAAAGGAACAAGGAAATCATATTCGTATTTTTGGATTTGGAAAAATCTTATGATACAGTTACGAAAAAACATGTATGGGAATGCCTACTGAAAAGGAATGTACCAAAATCATTAATCAACAAGATAAAAATGTTGTATTGTGAGACTGAAAGCAGTGTAAAGTAGGGAGTGGTGACAAACATTTTATACAAAAAGAGGTCTCAAGCATGGAAGTGCACTGTCGCCATTATTTTTTATTATATTGATAGATGAAATCATATCAACATGTAAAACAGAGTATCAGTAGTCATGAAGTGAATGCTTTGGTTTTTGCAGATGATGTGGTGATTTGGGGAAAGGGAGGAAAGGAAGTACAAAGAGACTGGACATTTAGAATGAAAATCACCGGGCGAGTTGGCCGTGCGCGTAGAGGCGCGCGGCTGTGAGCTTGCATCCGGGAGATCGTGGGTTCGAGTCCCACTGTCGGCAGCCCTGAAGATGGTTTTCCGTGGTTTCCCATTTTCACACCAGGCAAATGCTGGGGCTGTACCTTAATTAAGGCCACGGCCGTTTCCTTCCAACTCCTAGGCCTTTCTATCCCATCGTCGCCATAAGACCTGTCTGTGTCGGTGCGACATAAAGCAACTAGCTAGAATGAAAATCTGAAGGAGTTTGGAATGGTAATCAGTAAAAGGAAAACTGTAGTCATGCATTGTGGAAAAGAGAAAAAGAGAAGCCAAGTGAACATAGACGGAGAATGGTTAGAGAATGTAGAACAGTTTACATATCTGGGTAGCATTATTAATGGAAGTAAAGAAATCAACCCTGAAATTAACAACAGACTAAGTAAAGGTGCAACATTTTATCATCAAGTCAGAGAGCTTTTATGGGATGACAAAGTATCCAAGAGAACAAAATTAACATTATATGAACAGTATTTCATACCAATAGTAACATACGGACTAGAAACTCTGGTAACTAATAAGAGACAAGATAGTAAGATCCAAGCGTATAAATGAAATTTTTAAGAACATAGGTTAAAAAGACAAGATGAGATAGGATTCAAAATATTATAATCAGAGAAGAGCTATAGAACCGTTAGTACAGAACATACAGAAAGCAAGACTGAGATGATTCGGACATGTAAAAAGAATGGGAAAGGAACAGGTAGCAAGAAGGGAATTGGAACGAGAAGTTAAGGGAAAGAGATCAATTGGAAGACTGAGAAGAAGGTGGATGGATCAGATTTGGAAGGACATTAGAGAAGCTGGATTGGATGTGGTGGAAGTAATGGAGCAGGAAAAGTGGAAGGACAGAAAGGAGGGGAGAAGGCTTGTTAACCACATCCGGACGACTGTGGAATTGGGACGTTGATGATGGTGATTATGGTGATGATGCTGATGATGATGATCAGACAAGTGTTTACGGCTGTCTGCGGTCTGGTCACTCCTGTTCTGGAACTTGGCACTGTTAGAATGGCAGCATTGTACTGTTGGTTAAAAGTGAGAAAATGTGCGGTTTTTCATTTGATCGAGTATTTCATATGATGGCATTGCTTTTAATCGTGACATTCCTACTGGTGTCATTGTAATGGCCTATGTTGACTTCAGTTGGGAAAACCACAAAGACAGTCTTTCTGAGGATATAAAAAGCAGGTGGAGAGCGAGTGTCTGCCATTATAATGAAAACTGCCCAACTTGATTGTGACTGATTGTAGACAAAAGGGCCTGCCATTAAACTGAAATTCCCTAACCCATTCTTCACATGATAAAAGATGTATGGTGACTTCTCCGTCACCTAGAATGCAGTAAGAGCTATGCAATTTAATACGATCTTACTACCTGTACACTACTTACTTAGAATTCTGTATACAGTGTAAAATTCTGTAGCAAAGCACGGGTACATCAGCTAGTTATTGTTTATAGTTGTAACATTGTTGTAATCTAATTTTTTGGAGGTCTTGATTAAAGATTACATTACTTTTTATGCTCTTCCAAAACATGTTTCATTAAATTTTCTTAACTTTTTCAGTGGTAGTCACAGGATTGTCAGCCATCTAACAGGGCACTTGTAAAGACATTAACCTCTGCTCAGGTTAAAATATATGCGACTTAACAGCGTCCAAGATATGTACAGTAAAATATATCCCAGGCCTACATTAAAATGTGTCGATCATTAGGTAACTTAATACTAGTGGCAATATTGCAGTAAAAGAGTAATAAATGAATAATTAAAAGATGTTAATAATGTAACTCTGAAGAAGAGAACAGTAAAACAGTTCGATATACTCCAAATCCATAATTCATAGTACTTCAAAAGTATGCGTGAACGAATGTGTTACACATACTGGAGTGTTAGGTCTGAATCTTGAGATTCTCAGTCACTTTCTGTGTCGGATTCCTTGAACTCTCACTCAAAACCAGAATCCTGAAGATCGATAATAAAAGGCTCCATTACACTGTATATTGGAAGCTCCCTTTTGAAATCCTCTTCCTGTAGCTTCTCTGAGTGTGTGACACAATCACTCCACACCTTTACTGTAATTCTCACTACAGCCTCCTGAGTAAGCTTTCAACATCAGCAATCTTTGAAGTTACATATAATTTACAAACTTTATTCCACCTACTCAATACTGTACAGTAATTGCAATGTCTATAAATAGATTACAATATGTTATCAAGGGACTAGTTTCGACCCTATGTGGGTCATCATCAGCCTAAGATACACTTACGGATTTGCCGAAGTCCTAAGACAAAATTACATTGTGGAAATAAATTTTTTTTAAAGAATGAACTGTGTATGATGCGATAATATACATTATAAAATGGTGGAGTGATGAAATGTTATAGATAAAATAATGTTGTACTGATCAATGACAAACAAAATTTTCAGGTTTGGCATCAATTACAATTAGACTGTAAGAATAGTATCTCACAGTTTTTTACAATGATGATTAAAATATGCCCTTGTTAGTATATACTCTAAAATTGCACTTTAAAAGTGTAAAATGCCAGTTGAATGCAAAGTCCAGATTCTTCTATTGAGTTCTAAATTTTGAGTGCATCTTCAGGTAGAGAATTGAAAGTTGAACATTGGCACAGAGAGTGTCTGTCGTGCTTGAGGTCCAATATTTCTGATACAGAAATTAAATGTAGATAAAACCATATGACATTCTTATAATATAATGGATTCTTGCTGTGGTGTGAGGAAAATTCCCAGTCCAAGTTGGAACCAGCAGAACCTGATGATGTAAAAGTTAGAATTAATGCGAGATATTTTAAACGAAGGGAATGGCGAAAAACGAAGAAAGAACACGATGAGTACTCGCATTGTGTGCAATGTGACCGGTAGAGTGCAATTAGAGGAATGAGAATGGCATGGAATAGGAGGGGAAGAAAGTTGGTGAAGGGAGGAGCAATCCAGTGGAGCGGGTAGCGTGTGAAGGGAGGGACTGGGAAGTGGCTTGGGGGGGGGAATGATGGTGATTGTATCGATGGAGGACCTTTAATTAACTTAAAGAAAGACTTTTGATCCGCTAAATTGTTTTTTCTGAAATAGGTAATGAATAAATCAAATAAAATATTAGACTTTTCCATTATTTCAATAAGGTTATAGTTAGCATTAAAGTACTGGTCCAGATGTATATAAAAATTCTCAGTTATATTAAGCAGAGGGCCCTTGTTAGCTATTTCAAGAATGTCCATGTCTAATTCAATATTTGTGAATTTATAATTGTAATCGACCGTAGCTGAAAATTTATTATATTTGACTGCGTTGATGTGTTCCAAATATCTTATATTAAAACTTCTTCCAGTTTGCCCTACATAAGAAATATTAGTGCAGGAGTTACATTTGAGCCTGTAAACACCTAATTTTGCATACCTGTTGACCTTGTTGATGTGTGATGTGTTGTGTAGAATGTGTGTACTGTTATTATTGGTTTTGAATGCTATTTTTACGCGTTTTTTTTCCTTGAAAATATTAGTGATCTTATGAATTTTGTTTTTAAAAGTGAAAGTGGAAAAGGATTCGTATTTAGGTAGTTCTTTCTTTAAGTGTTGTTTTGGGACGAAATTTATGTTTATTGATAATACTTTCTATAAAGTGGCTGCCGAAGCCATTGACTTTTGCTATACTGCAAATAGTATTCAGTTCAATGGAAAGATCTTTCTTGGTCATGGGTATGTTGAATGCTCGATGAACTAGGCTATTATATGTTGCTCTTTTGTGAGGTTGGGGGCGAGTTGAATCTTGATGAATAGTAACTGCAGTCTGGCAATGGGTTCACCGGTCTCAGGTATTTTTGTGGAAATTTACCTTGATTTCCTTGAGCACACTAAATTTGACAACAAATTTGATAATATCCTCTTCTGGGCCAGGTATGTTAATGATGTTCTGGCAATTATAAATGAAAAATCAACAGACGCTCCCACCACCCTTCAAGGGCTAAATAACATCGACCCCCACATCAGATTTACTCTGGAATCAGAAACAGATCAAAAGATCAACTTTGTAGATCTAACCATCATAAGACATCCAGGTTCTTTAACCTATAAAATTTATAGAAAACCCACCCAATCCGAACGGTCCCGATCTAGTTTTCCAGGCAGCGGTCTTTTAGATGCCCGGTCTGCCCACATCGGTAGCATTTCCAAGGTTCTTCCTCAATTGAGGTTTTCGTTTTTGAGGCATGGTAACTTGTTTCTTCGTCTAATTTTGCTACGATGTGACGGAGCTCTTCAAATGTTTTTGGTTGTGCCACCTTAACTAGTGATTGAACCTTATCATGTAGCAGCTCAATTATATAAGGGATGCTCGTGTCAATATTCTCCCCTTCGTGGACTCTCTTAAAGAGCTGGAGTTTTTTAATTATGAAAGCTCCTGCTTTTATTCCACTGGGTTGTGGTTCAGTTAGGAACTTCTTTTGTACTGAAGTTTGGACAGCCTCCGAGCCAAATCTCTGGATGAATTCTTTCTTGAATTCCTCCCAATACAGGCTGAGCCCTTTAATGTTCTGCCACCAAGCCCCTGCTGACGCTTTTAGTTGCTGGTTGACAATTTGCAAGTATATTTCCATAAGTATATTTGTCCCACCCAGTAGAGACTCCAATGTCTTTAGAAATGTTTTAGGACACTCCTCGAGCCTTTCCGGCAGGCTGTCTTTGATAACTCTGGGATCAACCTGTAGCCCAAGGGGGAGGTCCATACTTCTGCCAGGTTGACTACTGCCTATAAAAATGTTTTTCTCCAGGGATAAAAATTTTTCTATTAACCTCGGATTCAAACTTCGTAAATTTCTGGCCCACTTCGGTTTTAAGATTGTTGGATTCCCGCTTGATTTCTCCTATCTTCTCCTCGACTTTGTTTTACAAGGTGTGCAAATCACTTACTACTTTATCTATATCTAATTCTAAACTGCTGATTTTATCATTTTTGAAATATCTTCTTTCAGATCTTTGATGAAAGAGTTGATTTGGCCCTTTATTTCTTGAGGCTGGGCCTCAATTTTACACTTGAGTTTTTCGGACTGGGCCTCGATTTTTCCAGACTGGGCCTGAATCAATGCAGTTAGTTGTGCGAACGTAATGCTTACCCAATCGTTAGTTTCTTCCTTTGAGCTGACTGCGAAGTTGAAACTGCCTGGGTCCTCCTCGTTGTCTATCAAATCCTGGCACAGCCTCTCCTGTAGGTCCGCTTTGCTTCCAGCTGTCGTTAAACCTCAGGATGCCAGCGCTTTCCGTAACATCGCCACGGTCATTTGTTCGATCTTCATTGCCGAGTCTTGAAGTGTCCTGTCCTGTACGATCGCCATTTTTATCATTCTGCAATGCGATTTTATTTTATGTAAATAAATATCACACGAGAGCACGTTCACTTCCTTGTAAAAAAATTATTTACACGGTAAGTCACAACACACAATTATACATACTAGCTAGTGACACTGCAACTCTTAATAGCGGAGTACCCTGAAGTCGATTCTGACAAATACAGGTATCAACAACACTGACTCGCGCACTATAACATACACTCTCTTCAATTCACCGCCTCCGCCTCAGAGCTCCACAGTCACTCGCAGTCCATCACTTGCCTTCGAGTCCAACCTGACTGCGACTACACTCACTCCGAGTCCAACACTGACTGAGTCCTGACTTGGTTTGTTCACTTACTGGCAGCTCGATATATATACTATTCGATCAACCATCTAGAATAATAGATTTCTGGAAGGGTTCTTACAACACTGTAATGGAACATACTCGAACATCGATCGACCAGCTAGTCGAATGGAGTACTCCAGTAATGGATCCAACTCGAACTTTTGTTACCGTTTACCAATACACATGGAAATCTCTACAACATTCCTAACGTCTCTGTATGTATCTGGATATTAAAACCTTACAGTAAGTTTCCAGAACCCTTCATATATACCAAATTATAGTACAATAAGTCTAATATACAAACATTATAGAATTTTCTACTGCTTTCGACCATGTGGATTTTGAGGTTAAAGCTATACACAATAGATATTTGAGGTTATACAAAGTTTATAATACATATCTACAGGGAAGCCATGTTAGTCGTTTAACATTTAATAAAAGATAATTAAACATTTAATAAAATATAATTAAAATATATTAAACATAATAATTGAAGGTTTTACACCAGTTACAATGTCGTACGTACGACACAGTGACACATACCTTTTCTTGTATTCAACAGGAAATATTATCGGAACATAGGCTGGACTTGGTGAGTGTCCAGTTCTTCTGTTTTTGATGAAATTTACACTACATATTCTTGAGTAAGTCATAGGTTGCCAAAGTGATCCATCAATGCTAAAAATTAATACCAAAATTAAATTAAATTAAATTAAAGCAGGTCAGTTGAACTTACTGCAAGTTTGTGCAGTATGTATATGTGTACTTACATCATTTGGTTGACCGCTTATATCCATCGCCTCCTTTGGTCCACTTCTATCGCTTGTTTTGGAAAACAATAAAATTGTACTTCACTTCCTGTATTTGAGTAATTATTGGGACATTTCAAACACAACAGTTGTGTTTTACTTGATCTCCTTTTTCTCTGCGATTATCATTGGAGTAACTACACACTCATAATAGAACAGGGACTGCAAGTCTGGAGTCTCCCTCACGTCTGGTTTTCCGCCTGGCCGCTGGAACGACACGCACGGTGCATATAGATGATGATGATGATTATTGGCTTTATGTCCCACTAACTACTATGACGATTTTCGGAGACACCATTGTGCCAGAATTCAGTCCCGCAGGAGTTCTTTTACATGCCAATAAATCTACAGACACGAGGCTGACATATTTCAGCACCTTCGAATACCACCGGACTGAGCCAGGATCGAACCTGCCAAGTTGGGGTCAGAAGGCCTGCGCCTCAACTGTCTGAGCCACTCAGCCTGGTGGTGCCTATAGGTCCTTATATTAAATTTACTTTAAAACGCAAGACTAATAGATCCCTCAGTTATCTCGATATCATGATTACTAGGAACAATTTCTTTTATGACATATTCAGAAAACCAACTTCGAATATAATAAGACAGGACTCACAAGTGGTACCCACAAAAAAGCCATCTTTTACAGTCTGATTCACAAAGCTTTAAATCTACCTGTATCAGGTTAAAAATTGAAAAAAAAAAAAAAAAAAAGATATTAATAACATTTACAACATCACCATTATCAATGGATACAATAGAGATTTTGTCATCAATTTACTTAATAAAGCAAAAAATAAACCATCCACTAAATTAATCACAGATCCATTAGAAAAAATGCACATTCTTCTTTTTTATTGTATAGTAACACTTCCTCAATTTAAAGATTGCATAAACGACAGAGTATACTTACCAACTAATATTGTATAATGAAAAAATAAATCAAATTCTATTGAATTTTAAAGAAAATCACTGATGATGGTTTCTTAAAATACTTATTGACGATTTCAAGTCAAAAAGTTCAATGCCAGTAATCAAATTTTTTCGGCAGAATGTTGCAGAATTCAACAAATGTTCACGGACTTGTGGCTCCTACTCCCGATTAGCAAGCGTATGACTTGATCCTTTTTAGGTTGTATGCTTCCATGTAGAACAGAACTTTAGACTCGTACATTCCCTTGTTCTCACGATCAATATCGTCAGGTTGAGTAACAGAGGATTTGAAGTGGACAGTTGGATTGATTACATATATCACACATTATTGTCGTTGTAGGCAATTATATAAATCCTTCAAGTGCTTCCATTCTCTGCCAAACCATGGATCTCTTCATGGACGGTGAATCTGGTTCTTCTGAGGACCTGGGCAATGGTGGTTCTTATTTGATGATGTGTAGTGATGCACAGAGTTTTGCCATGCTGTCATGATCACCATGCTGACAGGAACCAAGGACGTGTGCAAGTGTTTCAATGTTGTTGAGGCATCGCCTACAACGGTTACTTTCCATGCCCCTACCAGGCATAGCATGAACTACTGCTACACCCCATTATCATGAGGCCGTCTCTGCATTCGCTGTGTTATAATCCTTTGTGATGGCTGACGCGTTTATTGGAAGCTGGCTGTTCTTTAAAAAAGGATACGATAACTCCTTTACTTTTGTGAAGGAGATCACACCCTTCTTAAATTCTAGGTCTCGTAATATCTCCCAGATCTTCCAAGAGTTTAGAAAACCATCTTTAGGTTTCACCAGGTTGTCTATGAGAAGTCGATTGAAGTCTTGTTAGGCAAATTTTGCTTCGTTCTAGGTTTCTTGTACTCAGGGTGTAGGAGTTCTGATTTATTTTCTGAATCTGCAGTATATTTATTTATTTGCTGTATGAATGCCTCCCATTGTGCACAGAATAATCCAAGTCTCTTAAATTTTTTGTACTGAGCTCGATAGCTGCAGTCGCTTAAGTGCGGCCAGTATCCAGTATTCGGGAGATAGTAGGTTCGAACCCCACTGTCGGCAGCCCTGAAAATGGTTTTCCGTGGTTTCCCATTTTCACACCAAATGCTGGGGCTGTACCTCAATTAAGGCCACGGCTGCTTCCTTCCCACTCCTAGCTCTTTCCTGTCCCATCGTCGCCGTAAGACCTATCTGTGTCGGTGCGACGTAAAACAACTAGCAAAAAAAAAAAAAAAAACATTTTTTGTGACTGTATATCATGCCATCTAGTAGATCGGCTGGTAGCTGAAGGAAGCTGTAATGCTACAGATTGCCTTATCTGTGAATCTGTCATCATCTGCTCTCCAGCACTTTGACCTAAGCGGTGGCATGTTGGTCCCAATATCTCCAAATGGTTGGTTTTAGGGCCTTATAACAGTTGCTGGATGTGCTCCGCAGCTTGACCCCATTAACATGCATTGTAGCTCTGACCTTCATACTAACAGAATGACAATTTACTCTAAAAGTAAGAGACCAATCAAGCTGAACTCCAAGGTATTTGACAACAGGGGTAAACTCAAGCTGCCTTCTTTCCCAGCTGATGTTAAGTTTGTGATTTGCAGCACAATTACGTAGATGGAAGAATGTAACCTTTGTTTTCCTATGATTCGGCTTGAGGTAGTTGTCCCTGTAAGACAGAGACAATTCATTGGGGCAGTTCTGCAGCCTGGATTCTACTTCTGGACTAAGTTCCAACACCAAGATCGTCAGCAAATAGGAAATGCCTGGTATTCAGTCCAATAGGTTGCTCATTAGTGTAAATATTGAAGAGAATTGGTGCAAGGGCACTACCGTATGGGAGACCATTTTTCTGGTTCCTCCAGTGACATTCTTTACCTTAAAGGGTCACTTAGAATCTTCTGTTCATTAACAAGCATTGATCGTATCATAAGCAGCAACCAAGTGAATGCAAACAGCACCAGTTACAAGGCCCTGTGAAATCCATCCTCATTGTACTGAATTAGGTTCAGCACTTAGTCTGTGTACGAATATTCTGGTCTGAAACCTGCGTGTTGTTTAATCAGCTTACTATATACAAAATAAGTCATTCTGTGTCATTCTATTGAGTGTAAGGTGTTCAAACTGTTTCACCCAATGAACTCGGATGATGAGCATGCCCGCTTGGAAGTACACGGCCTACAACTCGGATGACGAGGTGGGCTCGTGCATTGCCAGTGCTCAGATATTTACCTATAGTCTACCCAGTTTGTAAAAGATGACTCTTGTGTTAAGATTTTCATATACTAGAAGGTTGAGGTGATGGTATGTCAACGTTTCCCCTTCTTTGACCTTCTCACCACATGTGTAGGGTGAATCGGAAATATTTCAAACTACTTTCAGGCCAGTAGTCAATATGCCAACTAGCAGTGCGCGCTTTTCTGAACACGAGGAGTTAGTGAAATTATTTATTATTGTTTTAGATACTGTAGTGATTCTGGCGATACTGTAATTGAAAATCTTCAGGAATTAGAAGATGATAATTTGTATGAGGAAGTGTGGAGTGTAAATGGTGTAAATGAGTCAGGAAATGTGTGTATCACTAGTGACCCAGGGTGTGATGATGAGCAAAACAGTGGCATCAGGCCTTCACAACCAAAATGTGCAAAACAGGATGACTGGGTGTGGATAAGTGGAGATAATAATCCTGTCATTCACCCCTTCACTGCACATAGTGGTGTTTCTGAGTTTTTATTTCAGAAATATGCAGCCACAGCTCCATCAGCTCTGTCCTTTTGGACTATGTGGGCCCATTATTTTCTGTAATTGCTATAGAGACAAATAATTATGCTCTGAAACAACTTACAGGTGAGAATAGGAAAAAGCGAAAAGATGTCTAGAAATTCTTTAACACAACGGAGGACAGAATAAAGGCATTCTCTGCTTTGTGTATCCCGATATCTCAGGTTCGGAAACCATGTATCCATTTATACTGGAGTAAAGATTGGTGTATTGAAACTCCTATCTTTTCAGAAACAATGAACAGGGAAGGATTTCTCCTCATTTCTCGTTTCTTACACTTAACGGATGACGTTTCAGGTGATGCTAGCGACAAACTGAGGAAAATTAGGCCTATAATTTTGCATTTTTTGGACACAATTGAACTGTCAGAAAACATTGCCTTAGACAAATCCTTCATGAAATTTCATGGTAGGTTGCCATACGTGTAATGTAATTGCAGTAAGAGGGCCAGATTTTGTATAAGGATATATAAAATTTCCAATGCAAATACAGGCTACTGCAACTGGTACATGTCTCCAGACCTTTGTAAAAGGGTTAATGAAAAGCAAACAAATATTGTAGGAACTATCAGGCCCAACAGAATAAACATGCCATCTGACATTTAATCTGAAGTACCGCAAAGAGGTGAATATCAAACGTAGTCGTCCAACAGCATTCTGTGCTTCAAATGGAAGGATAACAAAGATGTTTATTTTTGTTCTTCAAAACATACAACAGCAAATATTACATCAATGGGAAAACTCAGGAGAAAGCGTAGACAAGTGCCATGGGAAGAAGTAAAAGAAATTTTAAAAAGAAAAAAAAAGAAAAAGAGAGAGAGAAAAACCAAAACTGGCCCTTGAGTACCAAGATGGGATGAAGGGAGTAGATTTACAAGACCCGGTCATTGCCCTTTTTCCCGTCATGGGACGAACAGTAAAAAGGGTATAGAAAAAATATTTTTCTATCTTCTAGACATTTGTCTTTCCAATTCCTTTGTAGTGAAATGTACTTTCTCACAGTTGGAGCGCAGGAAACCCCACTACACAGACTTCCGTGTGGCCGTAGAGACACAGTTATTTGCGACCATGCAGCTGCCTGATTACTAGCTCAGGGGACGACCTTCACTTAGTGCAACCCCTCTTTGTCTACAAGCTAGAAACTGGGCTCATTGTCCCATGCATATCCCTAGTGCTGAAAAAAATAATATTCCCTCTAAGAGATGTTTTGTGTGCTCAAAACAGAAGAAAAGAAGTGAGAGAATGTGGCAGTGCAAGAAGTGCAAAATTCCACAACATCTCCCTGATTGCTTTGAAATATATCACACAAAAATCTAATTTTAGGTGAGTACAAGTATTCATTCACCTCCTGACAAAATTTCAGGTCAATATCCTAATTTCAGCTTTCTAGCTTTGGATCTGGAAAATTCGTGATCAGTGAGTGGTATTTGGTTTTATAATTATATAGATGCTAGTGGCCTATCACAGCAATAGCTGCAAACTTATTTCTTGTCTCATTGCTTTGCCAGCATTATATTATGTAGCGTATGGGTTATTTAGCAAACTGTTGGAGAGTCTTTCAGTACTCTCTGGATTAATAGAGGAATTTATAGAATTTTCATAACGAGTTCTGTTCATAAGACTTGAATCTATCGCATAAAGCTGGTCATATAATGCTCAACAATTTTCAGTAGGCAATAAATCTGAAATGCATCTATGAATCATCCACTGAATATTAAAACAGTAAGGACCTAATCCTACAATGTAGCTACGGTTAGCAGAGAAGGATTCAAAGGACATTGTACTATTATACTGTCTTATATGGTTCATGAAAACATCATCATGGGGCATTATACCTTCAAGTACGTCGTTTACTCGAGGTTTTGGAAAAATAAAGCAAACCATTGTGGCAACACGAATTAAAATGTACATTTATCATTTCCCCAGTGAAATGTCATGCTGGGCAGTGTATACATATTTAATTTAATAACCCTTCCCTGCATAACTGAATGGAGGTTTCATTGTGAATAGTGGTCCGAGCCAATAGACTTCTTTCCTAATTGCGGAAATTATTAACTCGATCCTTAGTTTGTGCTCTGACAGCTACAGTGCTTTGTAAAACAGCACACCTTCTTGGCCATCCTCTCCTAGGAACAGAACTTGTTTCACATTTCACAAAAAAAAAAAAAAAAAACCAACTCTGTACGTGCACATGCCACCGAACACAGAATAACATAGAGATGGCAATGTGCCATCTGAGTTGAAGTCAGTGGACACAAGTGGCCGCCATGTTGTTTGTACCAAAACATTGGAGACCAGTTAGTGTAAGTAAGTGAGCAGTGCACCACGTGTGAAGTAAATAAAGGAAGTTTGTGATTACGATTTTAAAATGCCGACTTGTGTAGCGTATGTATGTGCACACAGAGCTTAAAAAAAATACCAGGGATAACTTTTCACAGGTATGCAATATGTTTTTGCGAATATTCAGTGCTGAATTGTTTTCCCCTTGCACATGCAGTATAGGTTAAATAGCCCCTTTATCATTTACAGTTTTCCTAAAGATAATGAACGACGGAAGAAATGGATAAGAGCTATACGAAGGGAAAATTGGTCCCCCACACTTTTCAGCACCTTATGTTCAGCTCACTTTACTGAACGTGATTTTGTTCGTACTTCATTGTGTGTCCTAAGGCTGAGGTAATGGGCTGTGCCATCTGTGTTTGCTGCTTTCTCAAAGTACCTACAAATAAAATCAAACATTAGTTTCTCTTCGTTTTGGCCATTTGATGTGAGAAATATGTCAAAATACATATTTATAGAGTAAGCCTACTATTTCTTAAGTTTATTTTACAGGAGAGGAGGGTCCTTAAAATCATAAAGACTGTGGAAATGCCTTCATTAGACTCCTCTAGAGAAGTCCAGGAAGTACCTGTTGTGGAAAAATTATCTGTAATAAAAGTGCAGAAACGTGTTTTAGTGCTCAAATAGATCATATGAAAACCAAAGAAATTGCGTACTACAGAAAGAAAATAAAATTATTGCACCAAAAAAAAGAGGCGAATGAAGAAAAAGGTGGCTGAACTAAGTACTATTGTAGATAGTCTTAGAAAAAAGGCTCTGACAGATAATGAGTACTGCGAAATGTTAAGTGGTAACAAAGTGCAAAAGTTGTATGATGAGAAGTTAAAAGCATTTGCCATTACTCTTCATTTTCCTCCTCCAAAGGCATATTCATTTGTGAGAAACACTTTTGACACTATTCTCTTCCAAACCCTAGAACATTATCTCGATGGTATCAAAGTGTAGATGCTAATCCTGGGTTCTGTGCTGAAGCTTTTCAGGTATTTAAATCATACACAGGCACTAAGATTTGTGCACTTTTATTTGATTCCATGACTATAAGGAAACATTTGGAATGGGATGGCAATAAATTTCATGGGTCTGTGAATGTTGGGATTAATAATGTAGATGACACAGCACCATTAGCTTCAGAAGCCTTAGTTTTTCACTTAGTATTTGTGAATAATTCCTGGAAGATTCCTTTAGGATACTTTTTTGTACATAGCATAAAAGCTGCACAAATAAGTGCTCTTACAGAACAGTGTTTGACATTGCTGCATGATTCTGGTGTGACAGTGACTTCATTGACTTGTGATGGTGGTGCAACAAATATTGCTTCAGCTGAAAACCTTGGTTGTAACTTAGATGTAAATAACATGGTTACTCATTTCCTCCACCCAGTTACCAGACAGCAAGTTTATTTCTTTCTGGATGCTTGCCACATGTTGAAATTGATTAGGAATACTTTAGGTGACAAGAAAACCTTACGTAATGGGTCAGGTGAGGTAATAGAGTGGAATTTTGAACGAGTTGCAACGAAAGGAAGGTATGCATCAGGGAACAAAGTCAGGAATTCACACATACATTATAGGAAAATGAAAATGAAGGTCAAATTAGCTGCACAAGTTTTAAGTCTGTTTGTGATGCTCTACTGCCTCTGTGGATCCGTGGTAGAGTGTCGGCCTCCGGATCCCAAGATAGCGGGTTCAAACCCGGCAGAGGTAGTCGGATTTTTGAAGGGCGGAAAAAAGTCCAGTCGACACTCCATGTCGTACGATGTCGGCATGTAAAAGATCTCTGGTGATACATTTGGTATTTACCCGACAAAATTAATTAAATCTCAGCCATAGACGCCCAAGAGAGATCCGGTTTACTCTAGGTCCGCTAGATGGCAGACAGAGTAAACCGGAACGTCGAAATTGACGAGCAGACAGCCAGATGGCGTCAATTCGAAATGTCTGCAAACGGTAGCTGAGGCCATACGATTATTATTATTATTATTTACTGGATTGTTCAAGTAAACACATTGAAGGTTTCGAGGGCTGTGAGGCTACGGCAGAATTTATACAGATATTTAAGATTCTCTTTGATGTTCTATATTCTAGGAGTATAAGGGGTAAATACTTTAAGAAAGCTCTGAACTTACAGAATATTTCTGAAATCGAAGATTTCCTTTTGAGGGGCTAAGAGTACATTATGCAGCTACAGGAGGGATTCAGTGACAAGCCTATGCACTTATCCACCAGAAAGACAGGATTTTTTGGGTTTCTAATTGATATTGAGAGCACCATTTCAATGATATCTTTGTTGGGGACTCATCAGAAAACTTTCCACTGAAGTATTTTCCTTTGTATAAAGTAAGTCAAGACCATCTTGAGAGACTGTGTAGTTATATTAGATCTCAGGGTGGACATAATAATAACCCCACTGCTAGGCAATTCACTGCTGCATTGAAGAAAATATTAATTAGTTCTGAGTTACATGAATCCAGAAATGGCAACACTCTCCCACTGGACAAAATCAGTATTTTGACCGCTCAGAACAAGTCTCCAGAGGATGTGATAAATGCAACATTCCCTAAAGCAAGAATGCTAGGGTATTCATCTGAGGTATTGTCCTAAACATCTCTTCAACATGCCTACTGGATCATGACTATATTGTATTACCTGGAAAGACAAACTACAATGACATAACATGGGACATCTCTGAGTACATTGCAGGGTTTGTAGTCAGGAGTTTGGAAAGTAAGATTCTATGTCCAGAGTGTCTCAGCATCCTTATAGACACTAGTGATAAGTTAAATGGCCTTGTTTCAGTCAAAGATAGGGGTGGTTTAGTGAAACCATCAAGAGGTTTTTGCAAAATTTGGTTTGTAAAGTGTTACAAGAGTGCATAGGAAATGCCATTTTTGAGGATATTAAAAACCATTTTCAAAGAATTTGGCCAAGAAAGTAGTGGAGGAAGAAAAGAGGAAAAGCTGGGCATTATTCACACAGAAATTGAGAGATGATACGCAGGGCAGCAAGAAATTACTGTATGGTATCTTAAGAAACAAAAAGAGAGATCAAGTAAATACCAGATTTGTGAAGGATGAAGGTGGCATAATTTTAACAAAGCCAGAAGAAATAAGAAATAGATGGAGAGAGTATTTTCAGAAGCTGCTGAACATAAGAACGGGTGGTAGTCATTCAATGGACGACCAGGAAAGGCAATTAGTTGATGAAGAAATGGATAAAGAAATTACAATGAATGAAATTGAAATGGCAGTAAAAAGATGAAGAATGGAAAAACTGCTGGAATAGATGAAATTTCAGTGGAGATGATAAAGGCAGCTGGAGCTGTAGGCCTGCAGTGGACATATCGGGTTCTCAGGAATGTCTGGGAGAATAAGGAGGTCCCTGAGGATTGGCAAAAAGGAATAATAATCCCAATTTTCAAGAAAGGTGATAAGAAAGTTTTGAAGAACTACAGGGGAATTACTCTAATATCCCATGTTGCTAAGATAATGGAAAGGATACTGGAAAATAGAATAAGGATGAGGGTTGAGAATCAGAAACAGGAAAATCAGTTTGGTTTCAGAAGTGGAAGGTCAACAATAGAGCCCATTTTCATTATGAGACAACTAATGGAAAAGCATTGGGAGTACGGGAATGATATGGTGATGACATTCATTGACATTGAAAAGGCATATGACAGTGTCCCCAGGACGAAAGTTTGGGACAGTCTGGTGCAAAAAGGAATTGGACAGGGATTAATAAAAATGATCATGGCATTGTATAAGGAATGTTGTAGTTGCGTGCAAACACAAGTTGGCAGGACAAGTTGGTTCAAAATAACTAGTGGGCTGAGACAGGGAAGTGTTCTGTCACCAATCCTGTTTACAATAGTAATGGATGACATCATGAGAATGGCAAAAGCAGCATATGGAGGAAGAGAAATGAACATGATGTTATTTGCAGATGATATTGTGATTTGGGGAGAAGACGACAGGAAGGTTCAACAGCTGAATGTGGTGAATGGGAAGATCGAAGAATGTGGATTGAAAATAAGTGTACAAAAGAGTAAAACTCTTGTTATGACTAGAGGGGAGAAAGAAGGGAAAGGTCAGATTATCTTGCAGACAAACCCCTGGAAGTAGTGGAAACATTTAAATACCTGGGGAGTGAATTAATGGAGAATGCTCAACTGGATGCTGAGATTAGTAAAAGTATTCAAGCTGGAAGTTGTTTCTATCATAGTGTAAGAAGCATGTTATGGGACAAAGATGTGCCAGCTTAAGCAAAGATACTATGTACAAGATGTATTACGTACCTATAACAACTTACGGAGCAGAAACTTGGACAATGACAAAGAAGGATGAGAGTCGAATACAGGCAGCCGAAATGTTCTTTAGGAGTATGATACAGAAGAGTAGACGAGACAAAATAAGGAATGAAAAAATCTGGGAAGAAATTGGAGTGGAAAAAATGAATGATAGAATAGAGAAGAGCCAACTAAGATGATTTGGGTACATAAAGCGAATGAGCGACGAAAGAATGCCAAAAAAGGTGATGGAAATGCAAATCCAAGGAAGGAGAGTCCGTGGATGACCACAGTTGAGATGGAAGGATACCATCCAACGCAGCATTATAGAAAGAAACCTGGACTGGGACACAGTGTTGGAGGAGGAGTCGTGGAAAGACTGAAGAAAGTGGAGAGGAAACATATTTGCCCCTACCCAGCTACAGCTGGATAAAGGGAAATGATGATGATGATGATGATGATGATGATGATGATGATAAAAGCCATTTTCTTGACCAGGAACTTGAAACTAATCATTTCCCATTGCTAATTGAAGCAATTGGCAACAGATATTTGACCATAAGGTTTCACCACTTTTGTAGAAACTACAATGATCAGATGCATCCCTCTCAAATTTGACAACATTTTACCAAACTGATATTGTTTTCTGGACAATAGGGAGTTTTCTGGACAATAGGGAAAAAATGAATTATTTGTCTACTGGTATGCGACACACATACTGAAATATATTTAATTAGAATGTATTTTGTGTGTTCTGACCAGTAAAATATTAGGCCTAGTCATGTGTACATTATTTTATGTGAATGTCCTTGAAAGTGTAATATTTGTGAGTGTTGTATGTAGCTTATTTTATCTCACTTGAAGTCCATATAGCTACGTAGTTATTTAGGCTGATTCTCCACGAGCAGGTAAAACGCCGCTGTTCGCCCGCCTGACCGCTCAAACTTTTTGCCTATTCTACACGAGCGGTTGAATTGATGCCTGTAAACAGCGCCAAAAACGCCGGCGACACGCGCAGCCATTCTCCACCAGCTATAAACCCGCCATACTGTAATGATGGATGTCGTACAAATAGGTTGTGTTGTCGGAGCTCTTCAACTGCAGTTATTAGCAATATTAAAAAGTAAACCTGGTAAGAAAAGACGTTGATGGACTCACCCTGCGTTATCGAATCGACTCACCACTCGACAATTTCATTTAAAGTTGTGCGAACACAGGAACTATCCGGAAATGTTTTTCCAATATTTTAGAATGTCAGTTGCTTCATTCGATGAGCTTTTTGAACTTATTAAGTTGCGTATTACTAAATGAGTGAAGTGGTGGTTTAGGGGAAGTCCTGAAATTTAATTCTCAAATATTTATATTTTTAGTGGTCTTATCAAAAAATATTACATAAATCAAGTTATATATAATTAAATTTCCGATCATTTATGTCTCTTACATGTTTACCGTACCGGCTATGACAACAGAGACATTCATGAATTTATATTTTTGTTGCTAAGTCCATATCAACGCCGAACCAGAGAAAATGGGTTAACAGAATATGATGAAAATCGGTACATAGAGTCGGGGAATAAGAAACTACAGTCTAGGAAAAGGCACCTAACATGTATTTTTTAATACATACAATAAGTTATTGGTCCTATCAAAAAGTACTGCATAAAAAAGTTAGAGATAATGTAATTTCCGATCATTTATGTTTTATTGCCAAAGACCGTAGCCGTGTTGAAACACCGGATCCCGTGAGATCTCCGAAGTTAAGAAACATTGGGCGTGGTCAAGATTGGGATGGGTTGCCACACCGGATCCCGTGAGTTCTCCGAAGTTAAGCAACATTGGGCGTGGTCAAGCTTGGGATGGGTTGCCACACGCTGTTGGTGGGGGGTAAGGGAATGGAGGAGCGGAAAAGAACTGGCCACTCCACCGCACGTAAACTCCGGCTCAGGCACACCTCTGCGGAGGTTCGGGCCTGCCTTCGAGCAGAATACACCCTTACCTTTATGTTTTATTCAGTTTCACCACATCGACGTCCGACTCGTTGGCTGAACGGTCAGCGTACTGGCCTTCGGTTCAGAAGGTCCCGGGTTCGATTCACGGCCGGGTCGGGGATTTTAACCTTAATTGGTTAATTCCAATGGCACGGGGGCTGGGTGCATGTGTTGTCCCCATCATCATTTCATCCTCATCACGACGCGCAGGTCGCCTACGGGAGTCAAATAGAAACATCTGGCGAGCCGAACCCGTCATGGAATATCCCGGCACTAAAAGCCATACGACATTTCATTTTTACCACACCGACTATGATAAGAGTGGTATTTCAGAGTCGGAAGAAAACTAAATGTGAAGGCCTACTATATCGAAAGCGCATAACATTCATCAACAATAACATTATATTAACCATTGTTTGTTGTGATGTTCTTTGCCTCTTATGCTGCCGCTTAACTCCGATATATGGGATTACTGCTGCGTACAGAGTATAACAGCCTGACTGAATATTGGCGGGAAATAGCTGGGGAGTTAGAAAACGTTCATCTTTAGTATTCCATTCCTCTGGTTCATACATTTCCTGATACTGCTATTGCGTAACACATTGATTCATCATAGTATTCCAGCTATGCGATCCCTACTCTGACGCGCTGTTTTGAATGAGCAGAGTGCACATTTAAGGCAGAGGCTCACTTAGTAGTAGTAGTAGTAGTAGTAGTAGTAGTAGTAGTAGTAGTAGTATGACCTGGTCTAGAATTACAATTTAGGTCTACTCCAAATTAAAGCACCACAATTCACTAAATAATTCAAAATTCAATCCTAAAACGAGCCGTTTCTTAAGAAAAGCTTCTTCCGCTTCACTTTTATTAAATCTATGTTCATTTTATTCCAAATTAGCCGTGAAGAGGGGCTTTCTCCTCTGGCTTTGGGAAAGAATTTGCCTCCAAGTCAGATAGTTTCTTCCCCCGCTAGTGTAGTGAATTGAGATTTTCCGATTCCTTGTGTATTGCTAGGAAACAGAGTAGTAGTTTTTGCCCTGGGACTCTCTACTATTCGACCCTGCCCCCCCCCCCCCCCCCCCGCCCCGAAAAAAAAAAGACGAAGAGTGTTCACGGATCACGATTGTCTGCGGCTTGGTCACTCCAGCTCTGAAAATTTGGATTGTTAGATCGCAAGCGTAGTACTGTTCATTAAAAGTGAAAAAATGCGTGGTTTTTCATTTGATTGAGTATTTCATATCAAAAGATTGCTTTTAATCGTGTCATTCCTACTGACGTCATTGTAATGACCTATGTTCATTTCAGTCGGGAAAATGACTAATACAGTCTTTCTAAGGATGTAAAAAAGGCAGGTGGAGATTGAGTGTCTGCCATTATAATGCTCCCCAACTTGATTTTGATTGACGGTAGGCAAGCGGGCCTATCGTTATAATGGATATTCCCTAATACAGCCTTCATATTAGAAAAGACGTTCGGTGACTTCCCCGTCGCGTTTCTAGGGTAACGTTAGGAGCTCTGGAACTTAATACAATCTTGCTCACAACATGTACACTACCCAACCGAGAATTCTGTATACAATGTAGAATTCCGTAGTGAAGCACAGGTACATCACCTAGTAAAGAATATACTACACTTCAGGCAATTCCTATCGTGCGACAGAAGCGGGTGAACTGCTCACTGCCGCCACGTGGAGTATGATTCGCTGTTCTACCGCTAGCGGGAATAACGCCTCTGCTGGCGTTAGACCCGCCTGCCCGCTCATGAACGCGTCCACCCGCGGCGTGCAAACCGCCCGTGTAGACAACTCAACATATACCCCATAGTTCTGTTCCGCAAGCGGGTTTGTAGCGGGTGAACAGCGGCGTTTTACCTGCTCGTGGAGAATCAGCCTTAAGGTAAGGCTATTTTATTTCATTACATTACAATAACTATCGAGGTATCTCATTGATTAGTATACCAGGCAAAGTATTCACTGGCATCTTGGAAGGGAGGGTGCGATCAGTAGTTGAAAGGAAGTTGGATGAAAACCAGTGTAGTTTCAGACCACAGAGGGGCTGTCAGGATCAGATTTTCAGTATGCACCAGGTAATTGAAAAATGCTACGAGAGGAATAGGCAGTTGTGTTTATGTTTCGTAGATCTAGAGAAAGCATATGACAGGGTACCGAGGGAAAAGATGTTCGCCATACTGGAGGACTATGGAATTAAAGGTAGATTATTAAAATCAATCAAAGGCATTCATGTTGACAATTGGGCTTCAGTGAGTATTGATGGTAGAATGAGTTCTTGGTTCAGGGTACACACAGGGGTTAAGCTGTTCGTAGTTTACATGGATCATCTGCTGAAAGGTATAAAATGGCAGGGAGGGATTCAGTTAGGTGGAAATTTAGTGTGCAGTCTGGCCTGTGCTGAAGACTTGGTCTTAATGGCAGATTGTGCCGATAGCATGCAGTCAAATATCGTGGAACTTGAAAATAGGTGCAATGAGTATGGTATGAAAATTAGCCTTTCGAAGACTAAATTGATGTCAGTAGGTAAGAAATTCAACAGAATTGAATGTCAGATACCGAGCTCGATAGCTGCAGTTGCTTAAGTGCGGCCAATATCCAGTAATCGGGAGATAGTGGGTTCGAGCCCCACTGTCGACAGCCCTGAAGATGGTTTTCCGTAGTTTCCCATTTTCACACCAGGCAAATGGCGGGGCTGTACCTTAATTAAGGCCACAGCCGCTTCCTTCTAATTCCTAGGCCTTTCCTATCACATCGTCGCCGTAAGACATATCTTTGGAAATTCTAAGTTCCCAAGGAGGGAATTAGATATTTTTCCACCAATAGAGCATATCAAAAATTATATAAAAATTTAGATGTATGGCTTTTCAGACCTTTGCTCTATTAACCAGCATTTTATATTAGGTCTGACACTAGACTCTTCAGACTGGGATGTGTCAGACCCTACGCACCGATGCTGGGGTGTATGCAGGTGAACTTATCAGAAGCCTTTTGTGTGGCACAGTCTGATAACTGCATACGGGAGATAAAACTCCACAATGGAATTAATACCCGCCTAGCAATTCCAAATGGAAATTCTAAGTTCCCAAGGAAGGAATTAGATATTTTTCCACCAATAGAGCATATCAAAAATTATCAAAATTTAGTTGTATGGCTTTTCAGGCGTTTGCTCCTTGGCTGACAAGGGGGGTGCGATCGTTTTGATGGATAAAGATACATATATTAAAAAAACTGAAGATTTTTTTGATAATAATAAATACACATTAGTAACAAAAAATCCGCTAACTAAAATTCAACGCAACTTAAAAGCCTTACTTAAAAGATCCACATCTCTCTTTACTGAACAAGAACAATTAAAACTTGTCAATATGAATCCTAGGCTCCCGGAAACTAGAGCTATGCCCAAAATACATTAAAAAGATATTCCGATTCGTCCGATTATCAATTGCCGTAATTCTCCCACGTATAAAGTCTCCAAATACATTCACAATTTTTTGAAAAGACATTACACTTTTAATAATAAACAACCATTAAGAAATTCCATTGACTTGTGTGACATTTTGCTTGGATTTGGCGTACTTCCAAATCAGATGATGTGTTCGTATGACGTAGTGAATATGTTCCCGAATATTCCGACAGATAAAACTGTTAATATCATTCATGATAATATTTGTAAACACAGTAATCTTAGTAAAATGGAAGTAGAAGAATTCACTAGATTGTTAAAGTTCGTATTAGACAATAACTACTTCACATTTAACAATAATATTTATAAACAGAATGGATTAGCAATGGGTGACCCAATATCGGGCATCCTTGCCGACATATTTATGGATTCAATCGAACACAATGAAATAATAGCAAAAATTAAAGGAATAGATTTATGGTTGAGATATGTAGATGATACATTTGTAATCATAAACAAAGATGTCACTAATAGTCAAGAAATCTTAAATAAATTAAATGAAATCGAACCTAATTTGAAATTCACGAAAGAGGACGAAGTCGATAACTCATTGAATTTTCTAGATATAACAGTTACGCGTAAGGTTAACACTTTTGATTTCCAAATATTTAGAAAACCGACACAATCATCTACAACTATAAACAATTCCTCTTTACACCCGAGTTCACATAAACAAGCATCTTTTCACAGTCTAATTTATAGAGCATTTAGAATCCCTCTTTCTCCCATGAATTTGAAGAAAGAATTGAATTATATTAGATACCTCGCTAAACAAAATGGTTTCAAAATAGAAATGATCAACAAATTAATCAATAAAATTAAGAACAAATTATCTACGAATCTGATACCAGAAAAGACCAAAAAAACTGAGTATGCTACATTCACTTTTAATAATCCAGCTATACACCAGATTACTAGCGTATTCAAGAAACATAATTTTAATATAGCATTTAAAACTACTAATACTAACCAGTCCATATTCTTTAATCATAGAAAAGTTAATTATGATAAGAATCGTTATTTAGGATCGGGAGTATACAGACTTAAATGTACTCAGTGTAATTTTTCATATGTTGGACAGACTGGGAGAAATTTTATGACAAGATACATGGAACATGTTAACGCGGAAAAACATAGGAAATACTCAGCAATGAGTTTGCATATGAGGGAGACTGGCCACAGATTTGAATCCATAGAGAAAGACTTAATGATAATTAGAAACATACAAAAAGGAAGAATGCTGAATGAATTAGAAAGTTTATACATCTATTTAGATCAGACGTACAATAAGCAAAAGAATCTCAATGAAACCACGGACAATAAAAGTATGTTACATGAATTAATGCCGAAATTATTAAAGTCAGTTAGTTCGAATAAATTTAGGATACCTAATATATTTAATTCTTCAAACCCTAATACTCCTCCCATACCTACAGATATTAGGCCTACTTCCAGCAATGCAGTTGACTCCGCCCCTTTGTCAGCCTCGTCACATTTGACTCCACCCATCCTCTCCTCCCTTCCGCACTCCCCTATTCCTTCCCCTCCGAGTTCGCTACCGCCTCTGCAGCACAGTTATAACACCAGACTTAGAGCCAACAGACGGGCAGCAACCAACTCAACAGTAGTTAAGAAATAACAACTTCCACTTACATGTAAGTCCTCATCTGTTTCAAAATTATGTAAGACTGAATTCTCTCCTTACGTTCAATTTCTTATTTCTTCTTTTCCTTTTCTTACAGAAAACTTATTTCTGCATCTGTTGACATTTTCTGGCAAGGATTCAGCCATTTTATTACCTACCGGTGCTAACGGCCTCTTACAATTTTTCAATAGATGCTTCTGCCTTACTTACTACGAATTTCATCAACGGCCTTGAAAAGATTGTATTCATGACAATCAAGTTTATGCTTGTGTACACGCCCTCATGTCGTTGGCTTTTTATTACTACCACTTTGATTTACCAATATTTTATATGAACTGTTTTAATTCGAATTTTAATAGAAGTTTTAGTCTCTGACAAGATTATAGTTTAATCATAAGACAGTTTTCCATTAGCATCTTTTTATTTTATCATTTTTCACAATTTTATTGTTCTGAATTTTAAGAACAGACTAAACTTTTAACTTCCACTTTTTATTTTAGTTGTATTTTTGATGATTGTATTTAACGTCCACTTTTAATTTAGTTGTATTTTTGATTATTGTATTTAGGCTGAAGATGCCCTTAATTGAGGGCGAAACATGTCCCATGTAACTAAGAATTTAATTATGTAACAACTATACGTGATATTATAAGTATTGAATAGGTGGAATAAATTAAAACACCTTTATCATTGTTGAACTGTTAAATTTTCAATACGGACCTAAAATGAGGTTTATAACATGTAAGTGGTATGTTCCGAGCTGTCAGAGGAGAGATGGCGTGGAAAGACATTAGTAGACGAATAAGTTTGAGTGGCGTTTATAAAAGTAGGAAAGATCACAATATGAAGATAAAGTTGGAATTCAAGAGGACAAACTGGGGCAAATATTCATTTATAGGAAGGGGAGTTAGGGATTGGAATAACTTACCAAGGGAGATGTTCAATAAATTTCCAATTTCTTTGAAATCATTTAGGAAAAGGCTAGGAAAGCAACAGATAGGGAATCTGCCACCTGGGCGACTGCCCTAAATGCAGATCAGTATTGACTGATTGATTGATTGATTGATACAGTGGTCCGGCATGTTTGGCCAATGTATACCTTGTCGCAAGTACTGGGAATTTCGTATACCGCAGGATGTAAAAATGGGGACTATTGTTCCTTGGTTTCACCCAGACTGTGAGCTATTTTAGTGACAGTGCCTAACACGGCTTTTATATCATGTTTCCAGAGGACCTTGGCAATTCAGGCTGTGGTGTTGTGAATGTAAGGCAGGTAGGCAGTTTTCTTCACTTCTTCCTTCTGTGAGCTTTGCTTGGTCATTTTTCTGGGATGCAGGGCTCTATGAATCTGCAAATTGTTGTAACCATTGCCCCTGAATGTGACTTTTGAGTATGTCCATCTCCTCCTGGATATTTGACGGCTCACAAATTCGTCTCGCCCTCTTGGTGAGTCGATATAGATGTTGATTCCCATAGGGAATCTGAAATATTTGTCCCGAATGAGTAAATTTATAATACCAATGTAAATGGTCCGTTATTGGACATTATAAATTTTCCAGCTAACTCATTCCTGGTTGCCAGCGTTTCGCCCCGTGTGCTAGGTTGGGCTCATCAGTTGGTACCATCTGATGGCCAAGCAGGCATCAATTTTTGGTAGTGGGATAAAGTCTCTCATAGTGCATTGGCACTGCCGGTGGCTCCAATTAGCTTACGCAGTGGCCTCCACGGTGTGCACTAGCCATGCGTCTTGGTAGGTGTGCTAGGTGCCAACTGATGAGCCCAACCTAGCACCCGGGGTCCAAACGCTGGCAACCAGGAATGAGTTAGCTGGAAAATTTATAATACCCAATAACGGACCATCTCCTGGTGAGTGTCGTGAGAATGCTTTACTTTTGTGCTGGAATGCGGTGAGAATCTGCATGAAGATAGCAATTTGTGTGGGTAGGCTTACGTAGACAGTATGTCCTAAGGAGCCGTCCGGTTTCTTTCTTGCTAGAACATCGAAGAAAGGAAGGCATCCGTCCGACTGCATCTCCACAGTGAAGTTCATTGAAGGATGTTGCCGATTTAGGGTGGTTTAGAAATAGATGAATTTTCTCAGGACCTTCTGTCCAGACCACAAATGTATCATCAATATACCTCCACCAAATCATAGATATGACGGCGGGCACCGAAGCAATAGCCTCCTCCTCAAAATACTCCATAAACAAATTAGCCACTACGGGTGAAAGTGGACTTCCCATAGCCACTCTGTCCATTTTTCGTAAAAATTCCCACCCCACAAGAAATAGCTGGAAGTCATGCAGTGGCAAAATAGCTTAGTAATGTGCTCAGGAAACAGAAACATGACCGAGTCAATCAGCACTTTAGTGAACAAGGAATCTATATCGAAACTCACCAAAAGTGCATTAGGTTGAAGGGTTATGGTTGACAACTTGTTGGCAAAATACCGAGAGTCCCTATCGTATGATTCAGTACGTCCTATTTGTGGCTGAAGCATTTTGCTTAGGGAAAAAGTTTTGTCAAACAGCAGGGAAAACTTTCTGGTCATTAATACATAATCTTAGAAAGGGAGGAAAAAACTAAATGAAAAGTGTTTTGGGTAAATAACTAAACTCAGAGTAGGTCCAAGGGAGTCGCTGATCAGGTGGAAGGAATATTTAAAAATCATCTCAGTGTAAAAGGAAATCTTTGAGTTGGCCGTGCGGTTAGGGGCACGCGGCTGTGAGCATGCATCCGGGAGATAGTGTGTTTGAATCCCATTGTCGGCAGCCCTGAAGATGGTTTTCCGTGGTTTCCCATTTTCACACCAGGCAAATGCTGGGGCTGTACCTTAAGGCCACGGCTGCTTCGTTCCAACTCCTAGACCTTTCCTATCCCAACGTCGCCATAAGACCTATCTGTGTCGGTGCGACATAAAGCCATTAGCAAAAAGGAAATCTTTCTGTTGACATTGCCAACAACTTAGCTCACAGGGAGGAGAACGGTGATGTTAGTGAAATTACACTTGAGGGAGTGGAAAGAATTTTACATGTATAGTAATAAGGATAGTAATAAACTCCATGAACACAAAGCTGCTGGAATAGATTAAATCAGACCTGAAATTGTGAAGTATAGTGGGAAAACAGAGTTTAAATGCCTTCAGAGAGTAATAAGATTAGCAAGGAATATTAGTAAAGGGCCTTTTGATTGGACAAAATCAGTAATTGCACCTATCTAATCTATAAAATAATTCCTGGGTCAAAAAATGCTTGGGCAGGAACATTGGCCACTCCATCACCCAGACTAGCCAGAAAATATATCCAGCATCCTGGTGTTGTACACTCACCAGAAAAAAAAAAAAAAAAAAAGCAAAACACTAATGTTAGTCCATTTGAAACATGGTAAAAGTCAAATATTAGGACATTGCATCAATATGGCAATGTATCATAAGTTAATTAGTCCACTTAAGGCTGCTCCACAGTCCAGTGGGCTGTCAGTGCAATAATTGATAAAGATTGTTGATCACGACAATCACAACAGTTCTCCAATATTTATTTGGAAACCTGGAGCTCTACACAGTTTCGTATGCAGTCCACTTGTCTACATGTTTCCAACACATTTTCATTAGCTCAGTAATGGTTATTACCACTTCTAGCCACAGTTACAGCTGTGATTTTTTTTATTTGAAACATATTTTTACTTGAAACTAGTTTCAGCGCTATTTAGCGTCATCTTCAGCCAAAATGTGAGAAATAGGCATAGGTGTATACATGCAAACATGTACATTACACAAAATGTTACAGTTAGGACTCAAAACACAATCCCTCAAAAACATACAACACAAGAAAACCACGCGGAAGTTTGAGATGAACTTGGCATTGAAGATTCAAATTTTTTCAGACACACTTCCATTAAATGTCGCCTGCCACTAGTGTAGTATAAACATAAGTTAGGATTCAACAAACACAATCGTCTGAAAAATGCACATAACATTTTAAAGAATTTAGGATTGAGGTGAACTTGGCAGTTAAGGATTCAAATTTGTAGTCACTTTTTCACTAAGTGTCAATTCAAAACAGGCTGCGAAGGGTGAAATAAAATTGTACAAGCACGAGGTAGGACTCGATAAACACAATCTTTTGAAATACATGTAACACATTTGAACTTTGTGTAAGCTCGAGATGAACTTGGCACTTAAAGATTTGTGTTCACTTATTCATTAAATGTCACTGGTGCGAGTGTAGTACAAACACGAGTTAGGACTCAACAGAAACAGTCTTCTCAAAATTGCACAAGACGTTTAAGTTTAAACCTTTGGTTCGAGATGAACTTGGCAGTTAAAGATTCAAATTTGTAGATATTGTTCATTAAATGTCACTTCAAAACAGTCTGTGAAGGGTGAAATAAAATTATAACAAACACGAGTTAGGACTCAATAAACACTAACTTCTAAATACATATAACACATTCAAATTTTGCAGAAGTATGGTGTACTTCATAAGTAATTTATCGGGCCGATGACCTTTGATGTTAGGCCCCTTAAAACAACAAGCAAGTAATTTATCTGATCAAGTAATAAAGTGGCCTAGAAGAGATGAAATCACTACTATTGAAAGGCACTTCAGGCATTATCATTTTCCCGGAGTAATAGTGGTGATAGATGGTACACATATTCACATTGATAAGCCAAAAAATTATCCTGATTCCTACCTTAACAGGAAATCTTTTTATTCCATCCAGGTAAGATACAAAGTTTACTCTGCCCTTCATTTTATGCTTTACAAATCGGTAAAATGGTTTCACTTTATCAAAGGAATACGATAACCCTAATCACAAAGCCGAAATTTTGTCTCAGTTACAAGGAGAATAAGGGCCGTGTTTCTTGGATTTCCTGGATCAGTCCACGACAGCAGGGTATTTAAAAAATCACCATTACAGCAGAGCTGGCCAGAGAAATGCGGTGAATTTTATATCCTGGATGATAGTGGCTACCCTTGTCTGCGCAACTTGTTGACACCTTTTAGGGACCGTGGTCAACTGAGGCATACAGAGAAAGAGTACAACGTGAAACTAACCAGAAACCAATATGTGAAAGAACATTGTTTCGGCTTATTAAAACAAATGTTTCGTCAATTATATCACATAAAATTGCAGAAGATCCCCGATATTGTGCACTTCATTCGTGCTTGTTGTGTTTTACATAACCTTGCTCTTGACGACAACTTCGAATATCTTGAAAATGAAGAAGCAGGTTATGAGGTGCCGATTGTTCAAGACGAGATAGAGGTTGTGGTAGTAGAGGATAGAGATTATAGAGATTACAGAGATGGGATTGCCAGGAGAAATTATGTTGCCTTTAACATACTTTGAACAGTTGTCACAATAGATGTTCATGAAATAAAATTGTATAAGCACGAGGTAGGACTCGATAAGCGCAATCTTTTGAAATACATGTAACACATTTGAACTTTGTGTAAGCTCGAGATGAACTCGGCACTTGGGTACGGTGACAGAAATATAAACCTTAAATTGTACATACACACATTACATATCACTTGTAGAAGCAACTGTTTCATGATGTTATTCCTCTGTTCAATCGGATCATTATTTATTTTATTTTCTTGCCATTTCTTTTCGTCCAATTCCATTTTTCTTTCGAATTTTGCTTTTTCAAAATCTAACCTATCCTTCTGATACTTTAAACACTCCTGCCTAAAATTCCCTAGCACATCAACTCTATATTTCTTTCTAACTGATCTTACCGAGCTCCTGTTTTCGGGCGGTAATTTGTTATTAGGAGTTTGATTTCCTACGGTCGGGTTAGGATCATCAACTGCTACGGAGGGTGCCTCACTGCAAGAAGCAAGACTTCCTTCGGCTGTTTCACACTGTGTGGTTACCGGGAGATGGGCGGTTGTGGTGGTGGGTAAGAGAAGTTCAGGGTAAATATTCTGTTTCTTCTGAAAAATCTCGTCCATCTTGTTGGCATACTTAAAGGTCTTCCGACCCCTCCCTCTTTTGTTCATATTGTCTATGTATTTCTTATCATTTCTCTTTATTACACACCATCTATTTTTATAGTTGGCTGGGGAAACTTTCATACTAAACTCTTCATTCATTTTCAGTGCAATTAACTCCTACATCTCTTCATATTCCTAATTTCCATCGACCCTACTTTGTTTCTGTATTTCTTGAATTAGTCTATTAAAAATTTTGTGTTATCATGTGACCAGGACCTATACTCAACTTCACTATTTGCTGCTGATGTGCCTTGAAGAATCAAAAATTCTTGAAGTTCTTCTGTAAAAGAAAAATAATTGTATTGTATTGCAATCTAATATACGTTCTTTATTTTCATTGTATTATTGACACTATAATACTATTCTGTAAAAATCCGTAGAATTTATGTAATATAGACCTTAATAATAAGTTGTTTTGTTCATACCTTGCATGTCACAACAAATATGTAGGTGAATGGTCCGCCTAGTCAATACTAAATATTAAATATTTATATTTATTTACATAAGTCTAGTACATGTTTCAAGAATCTATATGCATTCCCTTCATCAGCTAGTCAAATTAAAATTAAAATTCCTGTACACAAAAAGACCTAATAAAAATTAAGAAATCCAAAACTATTGCCTATACAATTTAACATTTTAAAAATCAAAGTGTGGATACATGGAATTAAATTCCATCTAGTCGAATAGGATAAAACACAATAGAATAGAGTCTGTATGCATTAAAATATTGAGCACTGTGTTCTTGTTATGGCGTTAGATCACTGTGTACTTGAAGATCCGATAATTTCTTGTAAAATTCCATTGGAGTTGAGAATAAAAGAATAGTTGTTAAAAATTAAATAATTGAAAAGGAGGTTCAACCTATTCAATACTTAAAAGAAAGAAATGCAGTAATCACATTCTTATTTAAATGGGACCGGTTTCGACCTTAGTCCAGGTCATCATCAGCCGTAAAAACATGTACAATGTTTATGAATATTGGAGGTCAGTTTCACACTCTGATAGGCACAAAGACACGACACCACATTCTGTCATGCACAAAGTCACAACACTATCAACTAATATACGAAGATCAAAAATAACTTGAAGTCGCAGACGAATAGATTTGTAGTAGAAAGCAGTACAAGTACTCATTCAATTATACTGATTTGCGTCGTATATTTTTATATACGTACTTAACTTCCCGCAGTCGTGACAAATTCTGGACCTTCAAAACATTCTCCACTCTACTTTGGCGTTCGACCGCAGTGCATGACCTTGAATGTGCCGCGCTGATCACCAGGAGCTGGCGGCTTTCTACTACAAATCTATTCGTGTGCAACTTCAAGTTATTTTTGATCTTCGTATATTAGTTGATAGTGTTGTGACTTTGTGCATGACAGAATGTGGTGTCGTGTCTTTGTGCCTATCAGAGTGTGAAACCGACCTCCAATATTCATAAACATTGTACATGTTTTTACGGCTGATGATGACCTGGACTAAGGTCGAAACCGGTCCCATTTAAATAGGAATGTGATTACTGCATTTCTTTCTTTTAAGTATTGAATAGGTTGAACCTCCTTTTCAATTATTTAATTTTTAACATCAATAATTTCAATACGGAACAATGAAATTTTTATCTTTAAATAAAAGAATAGTGCAAAAACTTATTATCATGCCGAAACCATCCGATAATGGGCGTGTTATGCAGCTGGGTGATGTGAGCTTAAAATGATCAATATAATGATACAAGAAGTACGTGAGGCTAGATGGAATTTAATTCCATGCACCCACACTTTGATTTTAAATATGTTAAATTATATAGGCAATAGTTTTGGATTTCTTAATGCCCCCCCCCTTTTTATTAGGTCTTTTTGTGTACAGGAATTTTTATTTTAATTTGACTAGCTGATGATGGGAATGCATATAGATTCACGAAACATGTACTAGACTTATGTAAATAAATATAAATAATCAATATTTAGTATTGACTAGGCAGACCATCCACCTGCATATTTGTTGTGATCAAGTCAATACGGATCAAATACCGGCCACTATGGTCAAGATTATTAATAGTTACGTTGCATGTTGCATTCAGTTTTCCTCCTTTTAGTCCAAATGAGTAATGTATTTACGACAAAACAACTCTCAGTAAAACACAATCAATGAATCAATCTGTCAATCAATCAAATTGAATAGAAATTAATTGGGAAATGTGCTGACATCTAGTGGTAATATTTTTACTGTGTGACCGTTCGCGCAGGAAAGAATCAGAAATTATTTCCAACTGTTCCGAATCCATGCATGTGCTCTCATACAAAACACAAACTATCACAGATTTACTGCACGAACAATGCTATTAACAAACTATGAATATAAAAATAGTTGTATAAGTTTTTATTTAAAAACATATTATATGTGCTTGAAATTAGATGGGGTTTTTTTAATTTCCGTAGTTCCTTAACAAACTTTAAACATCAGAACACCTTTTATTGTTGTCTACTTCCTGTGCATATATATTACTTATTTTGTCTGACAGTCGATGTACACCAAAGTTATAGACCCATATCTGCCTGAGGTAGAATTTATCACAAGAATTTGTGATGGGAACAGAGAGTATTCACTGGAAGTCAAAATTTATGGTTTCTATGTTGTTCTTATCTTCTGTTAGGATGTGACAGTGCTGCCAACTAGTAGTAGAATATTTATGGAAAGGAGAAAGAATATCTTGGTCTGTGATTTCCACAAAATAATAAACAGCTTGTAACTGACTACTAGTTTCCTTCGGATTTGGGCATTTTATTCTATACTTGTTTAGCAGGCTATGTTTGCAATATTTTTCCATTATAACCTTGAAAATTACAACAACAAAAAAGTAGAGTTAGGTGGTTTTTTAAATTTGATAATTTAATTGAAGACCTGTTTGATGAAGGATTGGGGGAGAGGACTGATGAAGGGGAGAAAGATGGTCGTAAACTTTAAGTGGTCCCGAGTTTTACTGAAGCACATGCTGCCTTAGAGAAGGCGAAATTTTTCATGTACTCGCATGTTTTCAGTGATCTTGATGAAAACATTATATGGGTAGAGAAAGCTTTGTCTCATCTGAAATACAAAGCTTTGATGAAACAACAAACAATTAATGAATTTTAATTACTTTTTCTTATATTAAAAAGAGCAAGTACCTACTGAAATGACAGAGGTGTGAAATTATACCATTAATTCTTTTCCTGCCTGTAACAAAACTGATACGTAAAAACGTCAGCATTCTGTAGCATGCTGTTAAATAACTAGACTAGCAATAGTTTTAATATTGTTGCCAAGAAAAGAAGATAGAAACAAACATGACAATGCAAAGAACAGGTAATTTATAGCCACAAGTGCTTTTAAAGCTTTGCTCATATACTTGAAATAAAGAACATTCCACAAGTTTTGGACTTTCTTATTTTATTGCTTTCCAGTATAACACTGAATGAAGATTTGTTTTAAAATGTAACGTCAGCTCGCAATTGTTGTAAGCCTAATATAAAAATTGGCAAATGTATTACTAACACCGCTATTTTATAAAAGCCTTCTTATTGGTGCCTCCCTTCACCCTTTCCAATAAATGACAGTCACCCCCTATCCGCTTTAGCAAGTAGCAACTGCACATGAACAGATTATGATTCATCTGCTGAAAGCCATCTTCATGTTCAAGATTACAATTTATATGTCCATGATTAAGTGTTATCTATTTTCCATAAATTGATGATGGTGAATGGAGATCTTGTCATTTGTACAGTAAAGAATGAAACAATGTCTAAAAGCTTTCTTTTTCAATTCTAAATAATGAAAAATGGCATATTCCTTGAAATAATTCGTATTTCACTGAAAGTGTAGGTTATTGCCGTAATATGCACCTGGCATTAATGTTACAATAACAGAACTGATCTTAAAGGTTTTTCAGTTGTTATGAGATGTGAAGAAATAGCAAAAAAATAATGCTTTATTTGTTCATCCTATACATTGTGATTGCAGTATTTTGATGTTTCTAGAGGGAAGAATATTCTGGATGTGGTGCTGGAAAAACCAGATGAGCTCTATAGAGAAACCGAAGTAATTTATGGTATTAGTGATCACGAAGCTGTTTTTGTGGTAATTAAAAATAAATGTGAAAGAAAGGAAGAGATTAAAATTAGGACTGTTAGGCAGTACCATATGGCTGATAAAACAGGCATGAGGGAGTTTTTAATAAGCAACTATGATCGGTGGAAAACAGTAAATAAAAATGTAAACAGACTCTGGGATGGGTTTAAAGCAATCGTTGAGGAATGTGAAAATAGGTTTGTACCTTTAAAGGTGGTAAGGAATGGTAAAGATCCACTATATTATAACAGGGAGGTAAAGAGACTAAGGAGGAGGTGCAGGTTGGAACGAAATAGAGTTAGAAATGGCTGTGGAAGTAAGGAGAAATTGAAGGAACTTACTAGGAAATTGAATCTAGCAAAGAAGTCAGCTAAGGATAACATGATGGCAAGCATAATTGGTGGCCACACTAATTTTAGTGAAAAATGGAAGAGTATGTATAGGTACTTTAAGGCAGAAACAGGTTCCAAGAAGGACATTCCAGGAATAATTAATGAACAAGGGGAGTGTGTATGCGAGGATCTTCAAAAGGCAGAAGTATTCAGTCAGCAGTATGTAAAGATTGTTGGTTACAAGGATAATGTCCAGATAGAGGAGGTGACTAATACTAAAGAAGTATTAAAATTTACCTATGACAGCAATGACATTTACAGTAAGTTACAAAAGTTGAAAACTAGAAAAGCAGCTGGAATTGATAAGGTTTCGGGGGATATACTAAAGACAATGGGTTGGGATATAGTACCATATCTGAAGTACTTGTTTGATTTTTGTTTGCATGAAGGAACTTTACCAAATGAATGGAGAGTTGCTATAGTAGCCCCTGTATATAAAGGAAAGGGTGATAGGCATAAAGCTGAAAATTACAGGCCAGTCAGTTTGACATGCATTGTATGTAAGCTTTGGGAAAGCATTTTTTCTGATTATATAAGACATGTTTGCAAAATTAATAAATGGTTTGACAGAAGGCAGTTTGGGTTTAGGAAAGGTTATTCCACTGAAGCCCAACTTGTAGGATTCCAGCAAGATATAGCAGATATCCTGGATTCAGGAGGTCAATTGGACTGTACTGTGATTTACTTATCTAAGGCATTTGATAAGGTAGATCATTGGGGACTACTGGCAAAAATGAGTGCAATTGGACTTGACAAAGAGTGACTGAATGGGTGGCTCTGTTTCTAGAAAATAGAACTCAGAGAATTAGAGTAGGTGAAGCTTTATCTGTCCCTGTAAAAATTAAGAGGGGAATTCCTCAAGGCAGTATTATTGGACCTTTATGTTTTCTTATATATATCAATGGTATGTGTAAAGAAGTGGAATCAGAGATAAGGCTTTTCGCAGATGATGTTATTCTGTACAGAGTAATAAATAAGTTACAAGATTGTGAGCAACTGCAAAATGACCTCGATAATGTTGTGAGATGCACAGTAGGCAATGGTATGATGATAAATGGGGATAAAAGTCAAGTTGTGAGTTTCACAAATAGGAAAAGTCCTCTCAGCTTTAATTACTGCGTTGATGGGGTGAAAATTCCCTTTGAGGATCATTGAAAATACCTAGGTATAAATATAATGAAAGATCTTCATTGGGGTAATCACATAAATGGGATTGTAAATAAAGGGTACAGATCTCTGCACATGGTTATGAGAGTATTTAGGGGTTGTAGTAAGGATGTAAAGGAGAGAGCATATTTGTCTCTGGTGAGACCTCAACTTGAGTATGGTTCCAGTGTATGGGACCCTTACCAGGATTACTTGATTCAGGAACTGGAAAAAATCCAAAGAAAAGCAGCTCGATTTGTTCTGGGCGATTTCCGACAAAAGAGTAGCATTACAAAAATGTTGCAAAGTTTGGGCTGGGAAGACTTGGGAGAAAGGTGACTAGCTGCTCGACTAAGTGGTATGTTCCAAGCTGTCAGTGGAGAGATAGCGTGGGAGTACATCAGTAGACGAATAAGTTTGGATGGTGTCTTTAAAAGTAGGAAAGATCACAATATGAAGATAAAGTTGGAATTCAAATTGGGGCAAATATTCGTTTATAGGAAGGGGAGTTAGGGATTGGAAAACTTACCAAGGGAGATGTTCAAAAATTTCCAATTTCTTTGCAATCGTTTAAGAAAAGGCTAGGAAAACAACAGATAGGGAATCTGCCACCTGGGCGACTGCCCTAAATGCAGATCAGTAGTGATAGTGATAGTTAACCTTCAATGTTATGAGATTTACATAAAGAAAAATATGGTACCCAAATTTTATTATTTTTCTTTCGACCTATTTTTTATGTTACCTGCATTTATCATTTTCCCACATCTATCATCATTCCCTCCCCCCCCCCCCCCCCCCTACGTCTTGAAAACCATTGTATTGAGGGTTTATTGTTGTGTAATTACATAATTTTGAATTTCTTAATACATTTAATACATTTCTTATTGAAGGATTTCACTAACAATAAGTTCATTTTTCCTTCAATAGGCAGCGCATATGGACATTTTTCCTAGCAAGTCCAGCTTGCAGCTTAAAATACGTGAAGTGCGCCAGAAGATGATGGCGCAGAACAGTCAGACACCCATGACTCCAAGTAGTATGTCCAGCCCTATGGCGTCTAGCACTGACTCAAATTCCACCACACCAGGCAAGTAGATCAGTTTACTCTTACTAGCAGGTTGTACATCTTTCATTTTATGTTAAAAACTACCTGCACTTTAACAAGACTATAGGATACATGTCTTAATCAACAACTTCTGTTTTACATAGGTATTCCCTCTTTGGGGCTGATAACTTTGTAGGTTTTTTTAAATCTATCTCTCTCTCTCTCTCTCTCTCTCTCTCTCTCTCTCTCTCTCTCTCTCTCTCTCTCTCTCTCTTAAGAAAGAATCTAACATCGATTTTATGTGACACAGGGTCTTCAGCTGCTGTAGTGAATATCCCAGCGTCATCGACTAACAGCTAGCTGTTGCAGTCTGGCCAACCCCGGCTCAATGGGACCAATCAATAGATAGTGTGTGGCTGTTAGGAAGACTTCCTCGTTCCACTTCTTGGGGAGCATGGCTTGACTTTGACATCACACACAGCACTTACTGTATGTGGATGTGATATACTTCAGAATATCTTGTGTTCCCTGTCATCAGGGGCAATAATTGGTGAATAAACTTCCAATTGCAAGGAGTATGAAATGGACATAAGTGGACTGGAGTGTTTGATTTGGCCAGTTGGAAATAAAAAGTACTATTTTACTGTAAATTTCCTGAACATACTGGCAGCATTGGTGCTTCCAGCAGTTGCTGTTTCAAGCTCGGGGATTTTGTGCAATGGTTGTCCCTTGGCTTGTTATTCGTGCAGATAATGTGAGTTGTTTCCATGAATCACTTCTGTATTGCTGTGCACAAACTGTGAAAATACTGGGCTTAATTTAGAAGAGTGCATTCATTTTAAACATACTTTATGTAATATGAGCCCATTTAAAATACAATGCAGCCCTATCTCCCCCCCTTTACATTGCAACTTGATAATACTTTTTTCATGCTTTTGTACATTTTACTGGAGTTCCTTTTAATTCTAGTAGTATGTTCTAGATCATTACAGTCACATTGTTTGCACCGAGGATATGCAGGCCAAGTGAGAACGTTTTGTGAAGTGAGCAAATTATTTTATGCATGAGGGAGAGTAGAAGTTAATTTTATTGGATCTGAGTCTTCTAGGAGACGAGTGAATTGTCAGTATTTTATATTATTATGACAAGGAATGATTTATTGAGTGTATCACTTGTAATCTCACATTGTATTTGAAGTACTACTTCATAATGGATTTGCTAGTCAATAGAGCTCATGATATCAAATTCATTGTGAATGAATCTTGCTGCTGTAGGTTTGGATATGATGAAGCATTGGTCAATCATATTAGCACAAATTAATAATAATAATGATGATGATGATGATGATGATGATGATGATGATGATGATGGTGGTGGTGGTGGTGATTGCAGGGTGACATTCGATCTGAGTGCTCTGTTATTTTTTTCAGCAAGTTTTATGTGCTACATCAGTAAACAATACAATTACATGTGTTAATTATACGAAGTAAGTATTTATTATTTATGTGAAGTTATTCTTTTTTTTTTTTTTTTTTTTTCAAACAGCATGCATGAATAACGGGTTTATTTACTGTGAAAGAACTGGTGAAATACAGGCCATAAGTGTGATAAGTTTCTATTAGAAATTTGCCACTAAAGCAGTTACTTGAACTGACGGAGTCATCAGCTATGCAACCAAATTTGAAGTCCATCACTCTTTACTAAAACATCCTCCTTTTCCCCACTTGATAACCTTCACTTGCATGTAAAAGCCATCTCCGCTCACAACTGAGTGAATGTAAGACAGAGAGTGATAACAAAATAAATCAGGGAAAAAAATTTTTAAAAGGCCTGAGTAGACAGATCATTCAAAATGACACCTCATTGAGTGTTGATGCCTGCCCTCCATATGAAGCTGGGAAGCAGAAACAAGCACATCAGGGGCTCGGGAGAGATGGATGTAGAAGAACTGGGAGTGATGAGAAGAGAACCTATCTGTTCAAAGAATGTATGAAGATGTGGAGGTTGTCTTTGTCCTTTTGTGTTCTCATGTTTGTCCTTTTCTACTCTTTCTGTTGCTCTCTTTTTCCATACTGACATGCTAATGTAAAGTCATATATCGAGAGACGTGTTCGCTCCTGTCCAATATCTTTAAACTTTTGACAATATGGGCTAAACATGTTGTATATTACTTGTAATACTGAGTTGCCATTGTGTTTATCCTATCGTGTGTTCCTTTTCTCTCTTTATAGAATTTATGCTTATGTCCTTCCCAAGAGGAAAAGAAAGGTATTTGGCAGCAGAGAAGAACATTCCTTGGAATATCACTTGAATTTCAGTGAACAAAGCACTGTTAAAATAAGTATATCATTCAAAGCTCAAATCTTCCAATTCACAGAGAAAGGAGTTAAAATTCAAGCAGTTCTAATCATAACCGTTAGATCACAGTGTAATATGCTTGTTCCGTGTGAGCAGAGCACTGCATGCGATGCTCATTGCATGATGAGCACTGGTCGGCACTCCACGCTGACAGGTTATTATTTCTCAGAGGATCAGACTGAGATTCGTAATGCTGTAAGAACAGTTTGGTTTAGCAAAGTTTCATCCAACTCCAAATTCCTTCAAAACTTGACAAAGCACTTCAGGATTATGCCTTTATCTCAACCATCAGGCCTATGTTTTCAATGACATCCAAGCTGCAATTTGTAGTATGGAATCGTGGGTCTGTAGAGAAAACTCTTTTCAGATACACATGAAAAGAATGTATGACATATGAACCCATTTGAGTTTACCGTACGATGATCCTTGCCTTCAGTCCTGAATTAATAGGTATCCATACTGTCATTATAAATGGTGTAAATAATATTTTATCAACCTTGAAATAATCAGCATTATAATAACATTGTGGAAGAATTTTCCCACATTAATTGAATTATGCTGTATTATTTTAATGAACATGTTTCCTTTAATTATTTAAATTGCCATTGTTGGATAGCCTCCCTAGACAACCTCAATCCTCAAGAATACCAGGTGGTACAGCTGCACCTATTCACTCAGTTTTATGCAAACCTGCAGATTATAACAACCAAAATATATTGACATTGGCTACTCCTAAAAATGTCTGGTCCTGTTATGCTTTCTATAATGCATTTATTCATGTCAACTGAATTATCATTAACCCTTCAAGCCAGTATTAAAAGTTGGCCAAGTTTTACTCTAAAGCAGTAATAAATTTTAGAAAAATCTCACAATTTTACATGCTGTCACAAACATTGCTGTAACTTCTAAACGACTTGTCTGTTTTTGTTCAAAATAATTGGATACGCAGTTCATATTATGCAGATGTATCTACATGCAAAAAGGTGGTATGCAAAGTAAAAAAATGCTTAATTACCTTCTTGTGGGAATAACATTCGAATCAACAGGTGTCCATGACCGCTCGGGTGAGCATTCACTTATATTACTATAATTATGTACATCACATGTAATTTCCTGTTGTGCACAATCATCTTCATCACTAACACTTCCATTATCACTTGGATTATTCTCATCACTACTTTCACCTAATATGCGTTCGAGAGCTACATTAGATAAATGCAGACCATGTGAAGACGCTGCCATGTTGTTTACAACGATCAATGTTGATAAAACTAATTATTTTTATGCCAACGCAATGCCGCATTACGGTAGAAGATATTCCCCTGCGTAGAATGATACCCTGTGCTGCGAGCCGTGCTAAAAGTTCACGTTGACAACCAACAGATGGCACGCATACGTACATCTAAAACATCGCTAGCATATTCCGTACAGGTATACATCAAACTGCTCCTATGTTTTGTAGGTCCATACACGTCGAACCAGCTTGAGCGTTTAATAATAACGAATGATGGTACAGAATCATAAAAATCCTATATCACGAAAACGTCTTGCACAAGGAATATGATAGTGAATGATTGGAAGTAGTATTAAAATAACAGCGCTCTATGACATCTCATGATAGCTGAGTGTGCTAAAAACTGGACGTTAAAACAGGTGCTCCTTTATCGGAGGTTTGAATCCGATGTAGGAAGAATATTGTTATTTTGTTGGTAATGTTCATGTGAGTCACATTGATGAAGACAAATTTAAATCATTCTGTTATGTTTGTTTTTAATTAGCTCTTAAAAGACCTATTTGTAGTAAAGTAATCTATTACCAACAGAAGTGCAATGGACTTGTGTATGGCTATTCGATTAATGGTGCAAGTGTTGAAAATGACCACCTCCTTCCTTAATGCAAATCTGAGCTTGGTGGAGGAGAGACTTTCTTGCATGCTGTAACTTATCTGGTGGAACCTGTATGCAATCTTCAGCTATGAACTGCCGTAAATGATTTGGGCTGTCCAGCTCCTGTGCTTAGACTCTTTCCTGTAAATAACTCCAAAGGAAAAGACCTAGTGAAGGAAGGTCAGATGATCTAGCCAGCCATGTGACAGGACCCCCTCGTCCAATCCATTGTCCCAGATACATCCCTTGCAAGTGGTTCCATACTGCCAATGACCAGTGTGGAGGAGCTCCACTGCCAATGACCAGTGTGGAGGAGCTCCATCCTGTTTGAACAGCATGCCTTAAAGAGGCGCATCCTTCAATAAGAGCAGGAGGTTTTCTCGAAGAAACTGTAGGTAGCATGTCCTGTTAGGTTTCCTTTGAAGAAATATGGTCCAATTAACTTGCCGCCTATTATATCACACCACACATTGATGCCCCATTATGCTTGAAATCAAGCTCCCCTTATCCATTGAGACTTTTCAGTGCTCTAGTAATGGAAGTCATGATGATTAACAATTCTGTTGTTGTGAAATCTGGATTCGTCACTAAAGAGAATGCTGTTTTTAATTCTGCTTTGTTTCCCCATACAGTAGTACTACATTCACATAATCATCCCAAGAATACATGTTTGCTTTTGCTATAACCATGACCGATAAGTACAGTAGATGCTCGCACTTTGCTGCAAAGTTTACTATTTGCTGACTCGTGTGCCCTACTTCTGAAGTTCAAATTTCTGTTAGCTGTTCTTCGAGTTGAACATGTGCTGTTACTTGGTTGAACAGGTATGTCATAATTTTGACAATAAGTACAGTGCACTTCATTTGTTGTAGCCTTTTATCATATGAAAGCCACAAGTTATTCTTCCTTTCTTACGTATGCTTTCTTTGTAAAGATGAGAACTGACATTGGAGACTTTACTAAGTTACACCTTAATTACAAATGCCTCCACGAGTATATTATAAAAATCAAATGAAAAGGTTTGAAGGTAGATTCGAACTCTGAATTCCTGGAAAAGTCACGTGTTGGCTGAGCTCGAAGCAACAAGGAGCAGTTCTCGTGATTCTGTACTTATGGAATGATCTCAGCTATAGATTCAAAATTGATCTTGTATAAGTTCTGAACTTGAATGCACAGACAGGTTTACCTTGCTGCAAACATCACAGTGTGCTAAGAATCTTGCCTCTTTTAAACTTAGATAACTGCAACAATTCCCTCCCTACGTGTGTAGTATATACCTATTACTTGGTTGAATGAGTCCAGCATAACGTTGACAATGAAATTCACAGTGCATTTGTCCGTAGTTGGCACTTAACGTGGTAATATTAATCATGTCTCCCTGATTTATTATATCTTCTTTATCAGAATATCTGAGACTTCTGAGTAGTCAAGTCTTCTTAAAGGATATCTACCCGAGTATGAAATGAAAGCTGAAAAGGCATGAGTGAAGGAGGGTTTGAACCCTCACAGATCCAAGTAGCCAAGTATATCTGCCATGCAGAATTACATGCAGCTACTTGAAATGTGCAAGTTTAACTATTAGAACTTTGTATTCACGAGTGGAACAAAAATTCTCACTTTGAAAAATTACTGATATGTTACAGCCTTGTGGCCTGGATTTAAGCATTTGTTGAACGTTCTTATGGTAGTAACTACATTAATGACAATAAACAATATTTTGTTATAAACCACCTATTCAATACATTACAATGTTATTACATTTAGAGTTTCACCATTAACATAAAGTTATAAGCGGGACATGTATCGCTCCCTTATAGAGCATCAACAGCCAACCTTTGAGATTCTAGATTGGCTGATGATGCTCTATAAGGGAGCGATACATATCCCGGTTATAACTTTATATTAATGGTGAAACTCTAAATGTAATAACATTTGAATGTATTGAATAGGTGCTTTATAATAAAACAGTGTTTATTGTAATTAAACAGACTTCTAAGACGGATTAAAACATGAGGTTAGTTATTTGTAATAAAGTAACTACATGGCGTAAGCTATCTTTTGTATAGCATTTACATGCCATGATTATAAAATAATGTGAAAAACATGTTTCTATCAATTTTGATGTGATGAGACTATACGAAAAGTGGCAGCAAATTGACGTGTAAAATTGGTTCTAACCTCTTCTATAGTACTGCGACCACCCTTTCCTATCAAAATGGCATCTTGGAATACAGGTGTGCAAGTCTCTAGCAACAGCTATAGGCTTGGATATGGTTTGTACACTACAGTAATATTTTGTAAAAATTATTAGAGAATTCGACTCTGATCTACATAAAAGGGGAGAGTGTTTTTAAGATGGGCCACATTTACTACCTCTTGTATGGTTTTCGCAGTGTGCAGGAAAGCCTATATCGGTCTATGTGTACATAAAATTGCCTTAAGATGTTGCGTAAAACACGACTAAGAGACATTTCATTCATAGCAGGTTGCATATTTTCAAGAAAAACAGGCACAACTGTACCACCTGGTATATTATATGTATATGTGAGAAAATGGAAATTGTCATGGCACTCAACATAAGGATCTCCAGAAGTTTTGAAAGGTGTTACAATATTGTACACTTTTTCTATGAAAGAATTTAAAAATTAAGTAAACGGTTATTTATATACGAGTTTTCTTGACCATATTTGCTGAATGACATAGAATTTTGAGCCTGTATCCTCACAGCTAGATATTGTTGGAAATTTACTAAAGGGCATTTCTTTCCATCTTCTACTTCTTCCCTAGTGTTATTTATGAGACATAATTTTCAAGTCATTGACGAAAATGATATTTTAATGGCAATTTGATTGGTATGAGCCACATATACCTTTATTGAGTGAATGATAAATTTTTAAATTTAACAAATTTAAACAATGCATTGGATAGCTAATATCTAAATTATATGCATGTAAAATTTTCTGTGATATAAAATATTGTATATATTGAATAATTTTATTTTTCTGTAATTGCATTTCTCTATACTTGCTTGTGGATTTTATATTAGTTAAATCTAATGACTTCAACATTTTCTCAAATTGAATACTGGTACTGCCTTTTGTTGTAGCAATGTTCCTATTTTATGATAGAGAAATCATTGCCAGTGTAGTGATTTAATATTTACTGATTTTTATTAATGAAGAGATGTTGTTACATGAGTTATTGTAATCTGTTGGGTTTTTTAAATTGATTTACATTATATTTGTTTGGTTACAATTAAAATATTGTAATGATACAGATGTTTTATAAATTTTAGAATGTACCATTTATGGCACAATTGTTTTATAATTTTCAAAATATGCCATTCAGCTAGATGATTTTGAGGCCAGATGAAGAATTCAAAATCTCTGCTAGTGTTTCATCATATCCAACCTAAATGAAAGAGATTACCAGAGTTTGGATTGGATTGTTATTTATTTCTGTTCCCGTCCCAAATTTAGAAGATAAAAAGGGGAAAAATATTTAAAAATACATTTTTATTGCTGATATGTGAAAACACTATTTAGTGTATAGTTAATTGCACACAATGTAGCACAGGTTTCCTAGTGCCAACCTGTTACCAAAACAAAACAAAACTGTTTTCCTTCTAGATTTTGACATTATCTGAAGTAAATTATTTCATCAAAGTAAACACTTCCTCTTGTAATAATTAGCAAGTGACTGTCCTTTTATATTATATATATAAATATATTTACATTGTTAAATTAGTTTATAAAATATTATATATACATATAGAAAAGGAAATATCTATATATATGTATATATATAGTAGTGGGCATATTGTTGTATGTGAATAGTTGAGAGTGTTTTTTTAATCATTGTTCAAGTAGAGTTATTCTGCCGTTAGTCATAATGACCCAGAACTTAACTGGGGCATTCCGTTTGTTCCCCATGTACCATTTTTGTAAAAATACCATTATGAGGTTAAAGTAAGGAAATGTGAGAAGACTATCTCAAAAATGAAGTGTAGATAAATTCATTGGATTAAAATGGAAATTATGTAAATTTAAGGTAAGTTGTTGAGAATGAATATATATATTAGGAATTTTTATTTTATCTGGATCAGTGCAATTGCAGAATGTATGTTGAAAATGTTAGTATTTTTTAAGGAAAGAAACTTTAAAAACTTTTGCACACAGATGGTGTGCAGGAATTTAACAAGCATGAGTGGTCTGTATTTAATAGAAACAAAAAGAAATAAAAGGAAGCAATGTTATTGTTAAAAAATTTCTAGCAGTTAAAAATGTTTAATTAGTGTGCAAGAATAATACAACAGCTGAACATGTTAAGAGCATACTGAGAACTTGTTTCTTATGCACAAAATTAAGCAATTAATAACAATTCCTTAATATGCAGGTGGCATATGTGCTCCAGGATAACAGCAGTGTGTGTGGGTTTTTTAAAATTATTTTTTTATTTAAAATATACAGTTGTCCCTGAAAGAGGTAGGTCAGTTTTGGAATTTTGACTTTGCATAGCAGTGAATTTTTTCAGAAATATCAGGCTTTTCTTAAGTCACCTTTTGTTTTCATTTGATTTAGCACACCAAAATTACTGCAGATAATAAAAGGATTGATCTTGGGACATGATTATGGTCATAGCAACATCATTTGGGTATTATTGATGTTTGCCAAGTTTAAATGAATATTATAGTTTAAAATGAAGAGAAGGAGAACAGATACAGTTTACTTTATTTGACACAGACTACTCATTATTAATAATATTTAGTTTTCTGCCATTACTTATAAAATGTTATGAAATAATGAAAGACAAGAAAACAGCTTGACTTGTGATTTTCTTCTAATGCTGTAGAGGCTTCCTGGCTGAGGCAGTAAAGACATGCTCGGTTCACCCGGAAGGACATGGGTTTGATTCTCTGCCAGGGAGTCAAAAATTTTAAGAAACAAGATTTTCACTTCTGGAGGTACACATGGCCCTGAGGTTAACTCACTCTACACCAAAAATGAGTTCCAGATTATTTCCTGGGGGCAAAGGCAGTGAGGCGTGGAACCCCACCAGCTATCAAGATTACTGATAGTGGAAGCCATCCCTCAAAGGGCCTTCATGGCCTGTAAGAGATTGTTTGCTTTTTCCTTACTGATATTCCAGGAAACTTTTCTTTAAGTAATCAGTATATTTTAGAGATGTTGCTGCTATAATGATATACTTATTTAGGATATATGTTCACAAATTGGAGTTCTGTCCTCCTATCACTCAAGCCCTATTTAGATGCTTATCTTTACAAGTTGTAATTCCATAATTGAAGAAAATTCAGAGAGACTGCATTTTATCACTGGGTAATGGCAAAGATATCAAGTAAAAACCTTTTATTTCATATATGACATAATTGCCTTCTTTCCATTCTGAAAAGAGTATGGAAAATGTCTCTTCAGTGTATTGCAATTACTTTCCGCACTGCTTTATTAGAAATCATCTCTGATTGCTTGAACTCCATTTCACAGTAATGTAAATATGGATAGTCAGAGAGATCATGAATCAAAGAACGTTAGACTTAACCTTGTTGACTTGTTTCTCTGCCTGATTGCAACAGTGTAGTTTCGTACCCATCTGCATTTAAAAAAATAGCATTTCTATATTCCCTGCTCAAGTGATCTGCTATCATCACAATACTGACTAATGTATAGGTTAATCCATTAGGAACAGATAAATATTTCATATATCACAGTACAGTATGTCATAAACTTAGTATTACCTTCATTAATCCAGGATGGTTAGGGACGAGCAGTTGTGAGCTTGCATTCGAGAGATAGTGGGTTTGATCCCCCCTGTCGGCATCCCTGAAGATGGTTTTCCATGGTTTCCCATTTTCACACTAGGCAATTAAGGTACATCATCCCATCATCACCATAAGACCTATCTATGTTGGTGCAATGAAAAGCAACTCGTAAAAAATTAATGCAGGACCAAAGGACCCTGTTTACGACTCTGGTAGTGTAGTGGACTGTTTTTTGCTTCAAATTACATACATTTTTATGTTTTACTAGCTGATGTACCTGTGCTTCACTACGGAATTCTACATTGCATACGGAACTCTAGTGTACACATTGTGAGCAAGATTGTATTAAATTGCAAACCCCTTAACGTTACCCTTGAAACGCGACGGGGAAGTCACCAAACATCTTTTCTCATATGAAGAGTGAGTTAGAGAATTTTCAGTGTAATGTTAGACCCGCTTGCCTACCAACGGTCACAATCAGTTTGGGGAGTTTTCATTATAATGGTAGACACTCACTCTCCACCTGCCTTTTTACATCCTCAGAAAGACTGTCTTAGTGGTTTTCCCAACTGAAACGAACATACAGTACAATGACGTCAGTAGGAATGGCGCGATTAAAAGCAATACTTTCAATATGAAATTCTCGATCAAATGAAACCCCACACATTTTCTCACTTTTAACGAACAGGACTACACTGCCGATCTAACAGTCCACAGTTCCAGAGCAAGCAGCAGACAGCTGTGATTCGTGAACACTCTTCGTCTTTTTTCAGTGGGGAGAGGGTCGAATAGTGGAGACTCACAGGGCAAATCTATGCCTTTTACTAATCTGTTTCCTAGGAGTACCCGATGAGTCGGAAAATATCAGTTCACTACACTGGCGGCGGAAAAATCTATCTGACTTGGAGGCAAATTTTTCCTCCAAGCCAGACGAGAAACCCCCTCTTCACTGATAATTTGGAATAAAATGAATGTAAAATTTAATAAAAGTGAAGAGCAAGAAGCTTTTCTTAAGAAACGGCTCTTTTCAGGCTTGAATTGTGAGTTATTTAGTGAATTGCGGTGCTGTAATTTGGAATAGGCCTAAATTATAATTCTAGACCAGGTCATACTATTACTACTACTACTACTACTACTACTACTACTACTGCTGCTGCTTCTAAGTGAACCTCTGCCTTAAGTGTGAACACTGCTCATTCAAAACAGTGCGTCAGAATAGGGATCGAATAGCAGGAATACAATGATGAACCAGTGTGTAACGTACCAGCAGTATCAGAAAATGTATTAACCAGAGGAATGGTGTGCTAAAGAAGAAAGTTTTCTAACTCCCTAGCTATTTCCCGCCACAGTCAGGCTTTTATACTCGGTACGCAGCAGTAATCCCATCTATCGGAGTTGAGAGGCAGCATAAGAGGCAAATAACATCACAACAAATAACGGTCAATGTAATGTTGTTATTGATCAATATTATGTGCCTTCGATATTGTATGCCTTCATATTTAGTTTTCTTCCGACTTTGAAATACTGCTCATCGTAGTCGGTACAGTAAAACTAAATAAAACATAAATGATCAGAAATTGTATTTTCTGTAACTTTTGTTATCTAGTACTTTTCGATAGGACCAAAAACATAGGTATTTAAAAATTAGATTTTACGTGCCTTCCCCTGAACTACAATTTCTTCCTGAGTGAATAAAATTGTTTATAGCTTAGACTGTAGTTTCTTATTCCCCAACTCTGTATACCAATTTTCATTGAATTCTGCTAACCCATTTTCTCGCGGTTCGGCGTCGATGTGGACTTAGCAACAAAAATACAAATTCATGAATATTTGTGTTAGCCGGTACGGTAAAAATGTATAAGACACAAATGGTCAGAAATTTAATTCTCTAAAACTTTAGTTATGTAGTAATTATCGATACGACCACTAATATTATAAATATTTGAGAAATTAAATTTTAGGCCTTCCCCTAAGCTACCATTTCATTCAGCGTGAATAAAATGATTCATAGCCTAGATTGTAGTGGCTCATTCTCCGACTTTGTATACCAGTTTTCAATGAGATAGGACCACTAATGACGTAAATATTTAAGAATTAAGTTTTAGGCCTTTCCCTAAACTACCATATCACTCAGCGTAAATACAGTTATTTATAGCCTAGATTGTAGCGACTTATTCCCCGACTTTGCATACCAATTTTTATTAAGATAGAACCACTAATAAGATAAATATTTGAAATTAAATTTTAGGCCTTCCCCTAAACTACCATTTCTGTGAGCTTGAATAAAAAATTTTATGACTTAGATTGTAGCGACTTATTCCCTTACTTTGCATGCCAATTTTCATTAAATTCTCTTAAGCTGTTTCCTAGTGGTGCGTGTACATACATACTTACAGACAGACAGACAGAAATTACGGAAAAGTAAAACATGCATTTCCTTGTTACTGTGGCAGTGCTGGAAAATTTATAATGTCTAATAACGGACCATTTATATTGGTATTATAAATTTACTCATTCGGAACAAATATTTCAGATTCCCTATGGGAATCAACATCTATATCATCTGATGACCAAGCAGGCATCTATTTTTGTTAATGAGAGAAAGTCTCTCATAGTGCATTGGCACTGCCGGTGGCTACAATTAGCCTACGCAGTGGCCTTCACGGTATGCACTAGCCAGCGTCTTGGTAGGTGTGCTAGGTACCAACTGATGAGCCCGGCCTAGCACACAGGGGGGAACCACTGGCAACCAGGAATGAGTTAGCTGGAAAATTTATAATGTCCAATAACAGACCATTTATATTGGTATTATAAATTTACTCATTCGGAACAAATATTTCAGATTCCCTATGGGAATCAACATCTGTACCACATATTTATATTATATATATTTAAAATAGGACTGATATGGGATTGACCTTCGTTAATGAACATCATAGAAGATGCTGGAAATGGCCACCATTGACATTGATGCAGCACTGTGTTCAATTTACCAAACTGTGAGACGTGTAGCAGCTCTGCCTGAGGAATAGCAGCAGTAGTGTTTTCAATGTTGTGAGGATTTCTGGAGTGTACCTGACCCTTCAATTTACCCCACAGGTAAAAATCACAGGCATCGAGCAAGTGGCTATGCAGTTTGGGTCACGTAGCTATCAGCTTTCATTTGGGAGATAGTGGGTTTGAACCCCTCTGTCGGCAGCCCTGAAGATGGTTTTTCATGGTTTCTCATTTTCATACCAGCAAATGCTGAGGCTATACCTTAATTAAGGCCATGGTTCCTTCCTTCCCACACTTACCCCTTTCCTGTCCTATCGTCACCATAAAACCTATCTGTGTTGGTGTGACGTAAAAAGCAAATTGTAAAAATAACAGGCAGAGAGATCAGGAGATCAAGCTGGCCAGTTGATTGCACTGTTTGGGCTGATTGTCCTCTCCTCACTGAACATCTTATGCACTCAAGACAGGGTTGTCATGGTGCTGTGTACTGTTGCTGTCTTACTGAAAATATGTAAATATTTAACCAATATGGTTAAGATAATAAACTTGAAAATATCCATACAGTTGTTCATCTTCTGTGAGTTGATCCACATATGGATTAAACAGTGTCTGGACATACTGGTTAGCATTAACAGTCTGGTGAATGTTACGATGTGGACACCAGACATTGCACACCACACACCAATCCTGAGATTATGCAACAGCTTTTCGATGTACTGACGGGGATTATCTGATGCATAAATGTGTGTGTTCTGTGATTTCACATAACCTGACAGGTTGAACCAGGCCTCATCTAAAGAAATGAAAAACTGAGGGTTAGTAAATCCTGACTTCACTCAGAAACCACCAGCAGAACTCAACACACGAAGGTTCGTCTGGACGCTTTAATGCATGCACAACAGTAAATTTGTAAGAACACCAATACAGGTCTTTTTTTTAAATAATGTTTCAATAAAATGATCTCTTAATTCCTACTTGCACAGATAAACAGCATTGAGATTTCGTTGGACTTTGTTCCAGGCTTTCCTTCACTTGAGTAATGTTTTCTGGTGTTCAAACTCTTTTTGGATATTTACAGTTTTTATTTGCTACAGAGCCTGTTTTGTGCTATTTTGCCACTAAATTTTGAATTGAAGACTTCACTGGAAGTTTTGCCAAAACTCTTGCACAAACAGTTCCGTACAGGTTTTCCACGAATTGTGCTTCACATAGCACTCGACAATGAGCACATGCTGTTTTATTGTGAGCACCATTTTGTATTGCATTCAAGTGGTCACTAAACACGTCTGCTTCTCTGACTCACACATAATGACACAGTAACATACTCGGGACAGAGCGTACGGGAGATGTGCTTGTGCAGGCATGTGACAGCAACCGATTGGTGCAGCAAAAGCATGGTTTCCAGCATTTCCTGTGATGGCCAGTTTTCCTGTTCATTAACAAGGGTCAATTCCACATCAGTCTTATAAATATTTTCCGGGTCAGTTTTATTGTGCCCACCCAGTATCTTTCATAGCAAGACACAAAAAACAAAACAAGAAAACATCAATGCATGGATCAAACATAGATGGTTTGCATTGCAACGAATCAAAATTCTTCTTCTTCTTTCCGATGAGGCCTGCTAAGGACCACGTGCCAATGTCAATTCAATTCTTCATACTTTGTTGTTTTCTCATCCGTTCCTTCCAATAATCTTTCATCCTTTTACTATACTGTTTCTTTCTGTCCTCGGACCACTTCGCACGAGGTTTCTTGGTCAATCTTCCTTGGAATTCTTGTATACTTACTATCCTCTTTCTTAAAGTCTCTCTGTCCATGGTTTCTTCTTCTCTTATATTATTTCTTTCTAAATCTTTCTTTACTTCTTGAATCCAGCTAGTTGTTGCCCTTTTGTCCCAAAGGTACTTGAAAATCCTTTTTGTTAATCTGGAATCATACATTCTGTAAATATGTCCAAAAAAGTGCAATCTCTTTTTTCTTATGGTTTCTGTTATGTTTTCTATGTTCCTTTATATTTCATCATTAGATCCTAATTTCCATACTTCTGTTGTTTTTACAAGGCCTAAGATTTTTCTCATAATTCTCCTTTCTAAGTACTTAAGTTTATCTAATCTATAGTTCATTAACAGGCATTCACTTGCATAGAGACATTCCAGTTTCACCACTGTAGTGTAATGCCTTATTTTAAGATTTTTAGATAGACACTTTTTGTTATAAAAATTATTTATAATTAATTTAAAAGTAAATTCACCATAGTATAAAATAAAATATTGTACCCAGTAGCCACTAAAGTGATAAGTTTACGTTACTCGTTCTGAATTTCTGCTCTGTTCAGGAGTAAACATTCATCCATAATGTAAAAGATCACTTTGTGTGTCTGTTGTGTAAATAACTATTTAACACTTCTTTGAATTAATGTAGCTTTTTCTGAGTTGGAGTGGGTCTTTCATGTCTTCTGCCTGATTGGTTTGTATAATTGCATGCATTTTATTAGTTACGAAAAAATAACTAGTTGTAGGTCAACCTGTGTTATCCCAACTTGATTTCCATGTATCTTTGCAGCCATCTTTGAAGGAGATAGTATCATTTCATGCTACATCCTAAGCAAAAATATGTGTATTTCCAACATTTAAAACCAAGATTATTTATATCATGTATGAAACTTGGTTTGCATAATCATTCATTTTAGGTGCCTTTCTTTGTATTTGGTGTATATTCATGATCATGAGTTTTATTTCAGATGACTATTACAATATATTTGAACAAAAATCTCCCACTCTTACTGTTACAGGTCGGCTATACCCTTATTTCAACCTACCACATTATGCAGTTAGTCATATAATCAAGATGTGAAGCTGTAGACATTTATTTTATTTTCCTGTTCTTGTATTATTTACACATTTTGAACACATATATTGCGACTTAAATTGCTACAGCCCATCATTTCTATGGCATACTGCATACTGGTGAGGGATTGTAAAATGCCATGCTATCATTCCCTCTAGTGCTGCACTCAGGTGAATACTATGTGAAATGTTAATATTGCTGTTATTAGATGTTATAAACAGTATCACTCCACTCGATTCTCAACATGTGAAAAAGTCTGCCATAAAACACTGTTTATGTACACACTTCAGTTCTTCCAAAAATTGTTCACTGGTTCTGTTCATGTAGCAGGCACTCAAGTTTAACCATTTGAGCTATCTTCATGGGGTCACAATGTGTCTATGGCTATAGCATAACAATCCATGGGTATATTGCTTTCCTCTGCCAAAACCTATCTATTGTGTTTCATGGTGCATGTTTGGCAAGATATACTCCAAAACGCCTTGACACCCTTTTCTTGTTGACTTGTAGTATGCCCTAAAGATGTGAGACTTTTGCATGGGTAAATGATTTAATATTAAAACTTTAAACTACAGTACAACTTTGCTAGTTTGAAGGGTCTGGGATTCAAAAAGGGACTTAGAATCATGTGTTTCAAATTAACCATCAATCCTGAATCTCCAATATTCTCTGCCTGATTGCATAATGATTTCACTACCCGATCGGTAATATATAAGTGTCATCATAACCCAGTCTGATGAAAGGATCAAAAGTGGCCTCCACCAAAACAAAATTTGTAACCATATATGTGGGATAAAAACCAGAACACCGTGAAGACTTCTGCAGTTCTCATCTTGTGCACATTTACTATAGTTGTGTTAGGTGTCTGAAGTTTGTGCAAAGATACTTTCCGAAAATCATTTTCATAAAATAATAACCTGGATAATCCAATGCGCATAGAAACATGTTTGCCAACAGTGTTGACATAAATTAGCTTAGCACAGTTCAAATCCCAGTCTTGGATCTTGACTCACGTACACTCATGGAGGGGGCACTATCAATAGCAAGCTGCTGTTTAATCTTGAAACAGGGTATATAACACAACTGTGAAAAGACACTAAAAATCCCTAGTATTGCAACAACATAATGAAGAAAAGTTCACATTGTACAACAAAACAGAACGCTGCTAAAGCACCATAAAAGATAAGTTTTTTTAGATATAATCAAGGCAAGCATTATGAAAGTAAATCCGTCAGACCTACTGCCTTAGAGAAAAGTCACTAATGATCAGCTCTGTTATTTTCTTCCTGTACACACTTCCTACAAACTTTTGAATTTGATTCAGTGCTTTAATTACTGTATCATCAGGATCACTAGCTCTGACAACTGAGTCTAGCACAGATAAGGCGGCAAGAACTTCTGTCTTTGGTGGCAGAATTGGTTCGTTTGTGCATTCTGTCTTCCTATTCTTCATTTTCTGCAGCATTAGCTCATCCTCACTTTGGTTGGACCTATTAACAATGCCGACTTTCTCTACTCCGATGTTGGTTCGAACTTATCCAGTTAAACATATTCATTTAAATCTAGATCAACCACAGATGTTTCTTTCAGTTGCTCCAACTCTCTGTCATCGTTATCATCATTGATGTTAGTTACATTCATATCTTCTGCCTGATCAGGGCTAAATGCACATTTTACTAAACAGTTCCTATTGATTGAAGAAGAAATAGCATCCCATACAATAGCAATTCATGAATATTGTCCATAATATTCCATTTTCTTATTTCTGTTGATGAAATATGCACTTCTCAAGATTTCTTGCAGAAGTTACCACACCAGACATTTCCTGTACCTACGTTTAAAAACAGAAATTATGCCTCAGTCAAAAGATTGGAGATAGCTGTTTGTATTTGTAGGCAGATACAAACAGTGCACATTGTTTAAAGTCAGGTTGTGTTTATGTGTAACACACATGAATACCTGCCAGCAAAAACATTGTAACCCTCAAAATGCAAAACTTCAGGAGAGAAGAAAAATATACAAGCGAATTGTTTGTGAATGCTTATTCTGCCATTGACAATTAGTTTAAATGAGTTCACTAGTTATTAATGCATAATAATTTTGGCAATGTGCGACTTTAAAATCAAGATATAAGAGACGATCGTTGGACGTCCGTGCACAAACGTTGTAACTGTAACAGAAGTAGCACATTTTTGCTGGTTACAGCGTTTATACCAGTACTACTGAAAATATTTATAGCTTTTAATATCATTTATTGTTTTTATTCTGTATAAAAATATTGGAACAGAAACCATACTTCTAATTTGCATTATCCATTGTTAGAACTTCCCATTGTTTAACAGAATTCACTGACACCAGCAATATTGTTGTGAGAATGTTTTGCAATGATGAATAAATATTGCATTGTCGCTTCACTTTGTCTTTAGCTTCTCATAAAAACCTCCGTATTTTTCAGGAATGTATCGACACATTTCTAGCAGATTATCTTTCTTTTCCGCAGATACAGGCAATGGGGCTTTATACAGTCTGGGTAGTCTATCCAAGCTTATTATAACAGGCGGAACTGAGATGTTGGTTTTACCTCTAGAAAGTAACGCTAAGTTTGCGTAGTACCAAGGTTGTAGGTACTTGTGGCTCTTGTGACATTGAAGTACTTTTGGAGAGTCTGAGGATATCTTCATCCAAACGTATTCCATTATTTAGCCATTTGGATCTTTGCGGATTTGTTTTTCAAAAGCGCTCAGATCAGTGGAATCATCTTGCTGCATGTAGCAAACCAAAAACGAGTTACTTGGTCTTGCAGTTGTTATTACCTGGATCCATTCAAACGGTTTGTACACAAGGTGGTGGTTCTTGTTTCTCTCAATGAATGCAAAATCTCGATCAGAAGGCAAAAAGCTGTGGCCCGTGATTAGAAATTTTTGCTCCACAGATGCAAAGTACTTCAAGTTCAGCAGATAGTGATACAAAACAATAAATTTCCAGTTATTATTTTGCCCTATACATCGATCTGACCACACTTCACTCGATTTTAGTACTGAAAATTCATAGGTTATGTACTTCAGGAGGCAAGAGGTTATTTTTTCTGATCCACGTCTGGCTGCATTTTCAGGCCATACACACATCCACACCTTATTTTCTCCAACATTATGTATTGCTTCATTGTAAGTTGACAGTTGTCGTTGACAGAATACTGCAGAATGGCTAAGGGTAGGACAGTACAGTACCTGCTGGAGGTCTGTGCATATGACAACGTACGTTTTGTTTATTGTAGCCTTTTCAGTATCCTTCTGCACCATCGAATAAGCTGCTTCCACTGTAAATGGTGCAGTTCGCTCTTTTCTTCTATTTTCTTTCTTTCAGTTTCATTTTCACTGTAAACGGTCTGAAGGAACAGTCTATCACAATACCCACGGGAGTCCGAACGTGGTACTCCAAAGCATAAATTATATTCCCCCCTGAAAATATCTCTGTACGCTCTTACACTGCATTGTACTGTAGAATTCTCTTCTTTAAAGAGTTGGTTAAGCTTAATAATATTCAAATTGGAACTCAGGCAGAGCTTTTCATTCTTATGTCTCGAGTAGTGGCTTTCTTATCTTGGTAGCTTCTCAATGTGTTTTCTTATCAAATCTTTCACATTGTTCTGAAGTTTGTTAAGACGATTCTTATGCGTACCTCTTCTGTCTTCAAAGTGAATGCTACATTTTTATCTTCTCTTGGAGCATTTGCAGACATTAGCAGTAATTCTATATATCGTGCATAAGGTTTTTTGCCATACCTGAATTTGTTCTGCATTTTTTCTTAAAAATTACTTAAATGTGCAGTATCTGCACAAAATGGCCTCATCGGTCTCTCTTAGTTTGATACCTGGAGTTTCAATGCATGACGAAGCTAAATGTCGTGTTTGTGCATTGTAGCCTAAATTGTAGAATTCTTCAAACAGCATTCTGTTGTCCTCCAAACTCAGTGTTCTACATTGGTACTTACATTTACAGGTAGCAATCTGTAAAGAGAGCAAGACATATTTATATGCATATACAGTATATATAATACATATAATACAGTATACACGTATATAATGCTGTCGATAATAAAAATCTCTGATTACGCATTAAAATATAAGACATATGAATCTCCCATTTAACACGTTCACTTTCTTCCATTGGCTCACAACCTTTTTGCACCCACCTGTTCAGCAGGGATTTTCCCAGGCACTAATTTGTTAGTGTGGGCCAAATTGTTGCCCCAAATTCCGCTTGTATTTCTTTCCATTTCTCTTCCATTTACCATTTTTAATTTTGCGTTTTCGTCCCCTATTTTATCATTGCACACACACTAGGACTTAGCGACGCACGACACTCCTCCTCCATTGATACAACGTTTCTGCACATGCACAAACCGTGACGAAATTTAAACAAAAGAAAAAAGGCGCTTAATGTACATATTTACCAACATAACTTCCTACATGCCTCACTCTGACCGCTTACATCGTTTATGCACGGAAACCCAGCATTCTAGAAAAGTGAGAGTTACAACGTTTTTGCCGGCAGGAATTCACTTTACAAGTTCACAAATGCTGGCTTTTAATTAATGTACATATTGTAAACTATGTAAATATCACCTTAAGCACAACTTTTGTAAAAAAATATATATATATCATAAGACCATTGTATTTAGTATTAAGTTCCAATGTTTAATAGATTTAAGACTTGACCTTAAGATTAGTATTATGCTGAAGATGCCCAAAATTAGGGTGAAACATGTTCCTAACTATTGTTTATAATTCATGTAGGATTTAATCACTACAAAATATAATTGTATTGAATAGGTGGACACAGTAATTTTATTCTTGAAAGAATTTTACTTGAAGGTATTCACTTGCCTAATAGTAGAATCTTTTGTATTTTGGCAAGCCTTTTATTTTCTGATACAAATCACAAATAATTTTCCTGTCATTCAGGTCATTTTGAATGCCCTGTAAATGCATGGAAAATGCTTTGTATTTTTGACCTGTGGATTTTCAAATTTTCCAGTCATGAGTGGAGTTAATGTTTTGCTTCCATTGAAATGCAGCACAGTATGACAGTAATACTATTTTATACAATTTCCCACCATTACACTTGTTGTTTGAGTCATCAGTCCATAGACTGGTTTGATGCAGCTCTACAGTTTTGCCCACATTGAAAACAACTTTTGCTGCATACAAGTTTGGTATGTGCTGTATTTTCTTGCCATCACTAGACAGTTTTTATATTAACAGATACTGCTTGTCCACACACAGCTTGCCACATTATGTTATGCTGCTCTTTAAATCTTGGGAGCCATCCATTCAAACTCTGGAATTCAAGCCCTAGCCTCAGTGCCAACTCATTTGCTTTAGCTTTTAGAACTTCGCCATCAAGTGGAATGTTGTTACTTTGAACATGCCTAAACCAGTCCAATAGTTCGTCTTCCAAATCTGAGTGATTGGCTCCTCGAATCTTCATTTGTTTCTTTCTTCTGTCCTGGCGTCACTTGTGTTTAATACTCTCCCAGTGTTTAAATACATCAAAAGTATGAAGAGTAAAATGCCAAATGCTTTGCAGTTGCTGTTTTGTTCTTTTCCCCCATATCTACATTTTGTATAATTTTTAGTTCTTCACAACAACAGACTTGATATTTACAGTGCAAACGATAATGGAAAAACATCTGGAAAAGAACAAGGAAATCAAATTCGTATTTTTGAATTTGGAAAAAGCTTATAATACAGTTAAGAGAAAAAATGTATGGGAATGCCTACTGGAAAGGAATGTACCAAAATCATGAATTAACAAGATAAAAATGTTGTATCACGAGAGTAAAAGCAGTGTACAAGTGGGAAGTGGTGACTCTGAAACATTTTATACAAAAAAAGGTCTCAAGCAAGGAAGTGCATTGTCGCCATTATTGTTTATTATATTGATGGATGAAATCATAAAACGTGTAAAACACGAGTATGAAGCGATGAAGTGAATGCTTTGGTATACGCAGATGATGTGGTGATTTGGGGAAAGGAAGAAAAGGAAGTACAAAGGAGACTGGACATTTGGAATGAAAATCTGAAGGAGTTTGGAATGGTAATTAGTAAAAATAAAACTGTAGTCATGCACTGTAGAGAAGAGAAAAAGAGAAGCCAAGTGAACATAGATGGAGAACGATTAGAGAATGTAGAACAGTTCACATATCTGGGTAGCATTACCAATGGAAGTAATGAAATAAACCTTGAAATTAATAACAGACTAAGTAAAAGTACAACATTTTATCAAGTCAGAGAGCTTTTATGGGATCACAAAGTACCCACGAGAATGAAATTAACATTATATAAACAGTATTTCATACCAATTTTAACATACAGACTAGAAATGCTGGTAACTAATAAGAGACAACATAGTAAGATCCAAGCAGTAGAAATGACATTTTTAAGAACATCGGTTAAAAAGACAAGAAGAGATAGAATTCAAGATATTAAAATCAGAGAAAAGCTGAATATAGAACCGTTAGTACAAAACATACAGAAAGCAAGACTGAGATGATTCAGGCATGTAAAAAGAATGGGAAAGGAACGGGTAGCAAGAAGGGAATTGGAAAGAGAAGTTAAGGGAAAGAGACCAGTTGGAAGACCAAGAAGAAGGTGGAGGGATCAGATTTGGAAGGACATTAGAGAAGCTGAATTGGATGTGGCAGAAGTAATGGAGCAGGAAAAGTGGAAGGACAGAAAGGAGTGGTGGAGGCTTGTTAACCACACCCTGGCGACTGGAGTGGGACATTGATGATGATGGTGATGGTGATGATGATGATGGAGTGACTAGGAAGTCATACAGTAATTTTTACTGTAAAGCTATGAAATAAAAACAAAGAATAAACAGCCACAGAGCGTAAATCTGATACAGTATCTTAACTCAAAGCCCATTTGATGACTATGATCATTAAGGCACCAAGTCTATATGGTCCGACACCGTAGTTAGCTGGTTTGAGTCCCATTGGCAGAAAAAGATTTCACCATCAGAATGCTGGCCTGAAGGGTAGGAGGAGTGATGATATACGATTCCTAATCTCTAGATTGCTTGCCAAAAGCCTATTTCAGTTCCAAACCTCTTTGCATTGTTCATATGAAGTGAGGGCACATGATTCTGTTGATGGTGATTGATTCGTCAGATAGGGACATTAAGCGTTGCACACAACCCTTGATATTCTACAGCAGTAGGCTATGTGCCAACACAGGGATTCACCCTCTCCATACCTCATCATCATCATCATCTCGCACCTAGTCTCACAGGTTGCTCATGGGCATCAAATAGAAAGACCTGTGCCAGGCGAGTCGAAAATGTCCTTGGACATTCCCAACATTAAAAGTGATACACCAAATACATAAACAAACTCAAAGTTTATTTTCTTTTAAAGTTTGAACAGAGCGACGAATCAGTATGCACTTGCTTGACACGATATTCATTTCTGTAATGTTTTTCTCTGGAACAAGCATTCCTTTTGTGGTGTATGCACCAAACCAGCTTATCAGAGCGGTGTCTTTTTAAACTGGTTTCCACTAGTTAAAGTACAGAAAGAGCTTACACCACTTCACTTGCAGGTTACTTTGACTCTGAAGCAGCCAATTACAGTATGTATTGACTGAAATGTAGGAAATCCTCACTTGTAGTTGCTGACAATCAGACAGTTTGTATCAACAATAAGAATGAAGGGGGTCATTATTGTGATGATTATTACATGAGAAAACTGTAGTTTATCGATAATTTTGAATTTAAAAATGCCAATTTCCACCAATGTGACCAGCACAATACTAAAAATTATCCATATTTTGTTTGTTTGTTTGTTTGTTTGTTTAGTAGTCATCCTGAAGGTTGGTCAGATCCTCAGTAGTTCCACCATCCAAATTAAGCCGTTCAAATTACATGTAAAAATGTCTCTTGCATCCTGGGGACTTGAAGAGTACTTTGAATTAGACATTATTTTTAATTAACAAGGTTTTACTATATTGGAATAGTTTGTTGGCAAATCCAACATACAGGTGCAGCTCCAGTTTGGCTATTAAGTCTGTCCACTCTATTAAAATTGTCTGTTTCCAGCTTGTACCTTCTTTTCATTTGCATCATAGCTTCATTTCGATCACATTTGGCTAGACAAACCAATATGCCTGAACAAGATGAAGAATGCTACTAGACTGAATGGTGAGCAAGCCTGCCAAAGTCATGTGGTCACTGGTGTGTATGATGATGCACCGAATTAAGGCTGGCCACCCTCTACCTGTGTGTGTACAATACCATCACCTGCATTACCAGAAATATAATACTTTTTTTTTTTTTTTTTCAGTTAATTAATATTTAAGCATGATATACTGTATAAAAGGAATGGGAGACAGCACAGTGCAGTGAAAGAATAATAATTGTTTTTATGGTGAAATGCTTCTCTGAGGGCTCCTGGTGTCAATCAGCCATCTTTATGTCTGTTCATCTAGATTTCCTAAGGAAATTGAACAAGAAACTGCCTGTTTTAGTAGCATCTAAATTTAGTAATGCAGCTTTGAAAGGTGATATTCAATGTATTATCTCATATGTTCAATAGATGCTTAGTTTCCTCAGTTCCATTAAAATTTACTGGATGACTTGTGCCTGGTGTGCTATTGAAGTATCCTCTTCTCATCCACACCCCCAACCTCTCTCTTTTTATCCTGTTAGATTGTGAGGAAATATTTCACTTTATTTCACCTTACACTCCAGGGCCTTTTGCTCTTGGAGAAATTAATGACTGTAAGGTGCTCTTTCTTTCTCATTGTGCACGACTTGCATCCATGCATTAGTAAGTCACTGTCAGTAAATTATATCTTCAAGAAAGACTTGGCCATTATCAAAAACACTGAAGGATGTTTGGATACTGTGCTGCTTTCTTCAGCTTAGTTATTTCTGGGGTAATCAGGTCCGTTGAAGAATTGTCTATGCACTTGATATCTCCTCTTCTGTCACCCAGGCTGTCTGGAATATATGTTCATGAAATACTCGTTAAAGTGCAGATTACTTTTTTCCAAACATCAATGCTTTGTTATCCATGTAATATGTGCTGCTGAAAAGTGTAAATAAAATTTAGCAATATTATTGATGAGATAAAATAAAAATGCAGAAAATACCAAAATATTTTTTTTAAATGACAAAATTAGGCAAATCACCACAAACAAGTGCGTCTAGATATTACAGATCATTTTTCTCCACAATCCGCTTTCATTAACTTGCTTGATTAGATCATGGATTGTTCTTCCACTTTGTTAGGATTCTTCCTCATGGCCTCTGTTCTTTAGTTTTGCCTGGAATTATGAGTGTTTCCATATTTTTTGGTTCTCTCCTCATTATATGGCCAAAGTATTTAAGTTGACAGCCAAATCTGGCCTGAAAGTCTCCCTTCATTATTAAGCTTTGTGCGGTGATTGGTTCAAGGAATTCTCAGTATCCTTCTCCAAAAATCATTTTGGTGTCATTGATCCTATTTGTCTGTCTCCTTCTTTCTCATTGTGCACGACTTGCATCCAGACATTAGTATTGGAGATGCTAGACAGTTTACAGTTTTATTTTCAGGTTTCTTCCTCCACCTTAGTGAGGTTGCATCTTCATTTTACCTCTTTTCCTTATGACTCAGAATTTATCAGGTATCCAAGATAAACGTTGTCACTGGCAACTTCAAATCGTTCTGTACGCTTCACTTCTGGATAGTAGTTATTCTACCTGCCCACTATCATTAAGTGGGTTTTCGAGGTGTTCAGTTCTAAATTGAGTTCCTGGCTCTCTTTTTCCACAAATTGAATGAATTAAAATACTCCCAACATATTTTTCAAAATTCTGCAGCAAAAAGATTTGTTGCAAATATTATTTGCATCAAGGGTTAATACAGTGCTCCTGACATACAGAAATCTGGAAACTGGTATTTTTCTGTCCATTCTGTTGGCAAGTCTGTTCCCGCCACAAGTGAGAAGCGTGCTGTTTACATATCACGTTGTTTGTTGAAGTTTAATCACAAACAATCACTCAATCACTACTGATCTGCATTTAGGGCAGTCGCCCAGGTGGCAGGTTGTCAATTTAAGTGGTATCACTTGTTTGGGATGCCTGATATGAGTTCTCATTATAGATTGTTCATGGCTAAAGATCTCCATATTATTGAAGAGGCAGAGAAAAAATACTCTTCAAGTCCCCACGATGCAAGAGACATTTTTACATGTAATTTGGATGGTGGAACTACTGAGGATCTGACCAACCTTCAGGATGACTACCAAACAAACAAACAAACAAACAAACAAACAAAATATGGATAATTTTAAGTATTGTGCTGGTCTCATAGGTGGAAATTGGCATTTTTAAATTAAAAATTATTGATAAACTACAATTTTCTCATGTAATAATCATCACAATAATGACCCCCTTCATTCTTACTGCTGATACAAACTGTTTGATTGTCAGCAACTACAAGTGAGGATTTCCTTCATTTCAGTCAATACCATACTGTAATTGGTTGCTTCAAACTGTATCAAGTTTTTCACGAGTGCAGAATGTGTTTGAAATGCGAGTCAAAGTAACCTGCAAGTGAAGTGGTGTAAGCTCTTTCTATACTTTAACTAGTGGAAACCAGTTTAAAAAGAAACGGCTCTGATAAGCTGGTTTGGTGCATACACCACAAAAGGAATGCTTGTTCCAGAGAAAAACGTTACAGAAATGAATATCGTGACAAGCAAGTGCATACTGATTCGTCGCTCTGTTCAAACTCTAAAAGAAAATAAACTTTGAGTTTGTTTATTTATTTGGTGTATCACTTTTAATGTTGGGAATGACCAAGGATATTTTCGACTTGCCTGGCACAGGTCTTTCTATTTGATGCCCATGAGCAACCTGTGAGACTAGGTGTGAGATGATGATGATGATGATGATGATGATGATGATGATGAGTTAGGGAGAGGGTAATCACTCTGCAAGAAGAAAGTACAATGTGGATGAGAGTTCCACACATGATTGAAGGATAAATTAAGCTCATCTTGAACAAAATTAACTGCTGGACACTTTGTGATCAAGGCAAAGTTTCCAGAAATCAAAACAGGATATGCAAATATGTGACTGAAAAGAGACAGTTTGGATGTGCTGCTACAAGTGAAATGTGTCTGTTGAAAGTTATAGTGATAGCAGGAGAGTTAAACATGTTCTTGAACTTTAATTATCTTGGGAAAATTGGCACTGTGGAACATTTCCCAGCCAGTTATGAAGAATAGGTATATTTCCACAGATTAGTTACCAGTTTGCTCCAGAGAAATTCGTGTTTACTCTTGCAGATTGGTAATGCAGTCCAAACTTATTTATTGTATTTATTTATGGTTTTTAATATAAATATTTTTAACAAAGATATACATTACACAAAATCATTTTTTCAAATTTCCCATCTTAAAATTAGGGGCCAGGGATTATTTTTGTGGATATGGTCATTCTTCTTGACTGTTCATGAACAAAGCTGTATCATCTACAAAGAGCAAATTGTTCATTTTTTTTTTTTACCATTAATTGAAGCCCGTCCTTCCTTGTCCATCCAGATATTTTCTTCTTATACCAGGTGGATCAGCTGAGCCTATTTTTCCCTGAACATACATTACCTGTTTGGAATTAAGTGGCTCTACTTGTATCTTACGAAACAACTTATAGCAAATTTATTAACATATAGTCTGTTATAGGCTTCCCCGCATAATGTGAAAACCGTGCAAGGGGCGGTAAGTGGCACTCATCTCAAAAACCATGTGCTCTTTTACGCAGAGCGGAGTCTAATTCTCTAGTCTCTTTTACAAAATGCTACTGTGCTGTAGAAGCCATATCTGTAACTGTTGCTATAGACTTGCACACCTGATTTGTTTAAAAGGCCATTTTCTTTTGATAGAAAAATGCAGTCGCGGTATCATAGAAGACATGATGGGTTAGGACCCATGAGAGATATGTTAATTTGTTGCCATTTTGTACGGTCTCCTTACATCAAAACATATTTTTCACATAATTTTATAATTTATGGCACGTAAATGCTGTACAGCAGATTTGATAGCTTACACCATGTAATAACTATTGTGAGTGTGTTCAAAAAAGACTTAAAACCAGGCCATAAGGTTGTAACACAGTAATTTTTCTAATTGTGAACTTTTGATCCCCTTGCAAATACAGAGTTATAATGTTTGAAGTAGCTGCATTAAATTGCGCATGACAGATATACCTGGCTGCTCGGCCAGTGAGGGTTCAGACCCTCCTCTGCTCATGCCTTTTTTATTTTATTTTCATAGTCGGTTACACATTCTCAGGTATCCTTACCAGGAAGATATAATAAATACCACCACATAAGCACGGATTGTGGACAAACACATTGTGAACTAATACGGAATGGTTGCAACTATCTGGACTTAAGAGAGGCATGATTCTTTAGTACACTGTAGAGTTTGTAGCAAGGCAAACCTGTCTACACATTCAAATCATAGTTCTTGTATAGACAACCACTATGTAGTTGAGTAACGAGCTCGTGGATATAATATTACTCTACAGAGAAACAAGACTTTATGTATGGGAAGCATTATGCTTGTAATTTCCTGGGTGAACATTGGCAGCTGTGGATGTGTTCTGAAGGGCTGAAAGACACCTATTCTATTGGAAGGGAAACACCTGTTCAGATTGGTCTAATGTTAATGAAGCAGCTGTGAATAATGCAGTTGAAAGCAACCTGTATACCACCTTCAAAGCCAATGCACATAATTTGAACAATCAAACCTAGAAGAGTATGTTGAATGTGATTATGGGATCAAAAGTACCATTGATCTTTGTTATTGTGACTCCTGAGGTATTGAAATAAATGCAAACAATCGCTCACCACTGATCTGCATTTAGGGCTGTCGCCCACGTAACAGAATTCCTAATGTTTGTTTACCTGATCTTTTGTTAAATGATATCAAAGAAGTTGGAAATTGATCAAATCTTGCTTGGTAATTTTTTCAATCCCTATGGTTGATCCTATACCGTAACATTTCAGGTGTAACCTAGTTTCTGATCAGCACAGAGTATTCCTTTTATATGCACAACGTGGTTCTATGCCTCTTTCATTCGTTATTACCTCCTAATTGCTGATTTATCAGCAACAAATACATGTGCTTCAAGCCATGTACCTAGTTATTACTTTATCACAGACAGGGGTAATGTTTTCACATTATGTTATAAACTTCAGGTTGCATTAATCTGAAGAAATAGGGGCAGCTGATCTATCTAGTATACTCTCCATATATGTTGAGTTGAGGCAACAGTATACAACCTCTCTAAGGCCTATTTTTTTTTTTTTTTTTTTTTTTTTTTTTGCTAGTTGCTTTACGTCGCAAGGCCTATATTAAGTTTGATAAAGTCTATATGATGAAATATCTTGCAGTGTAATATAGAATCTTTGATCACATCTAGTTGTGACATAGTATTGTGAAAATTATGGTCATCATGATACCTCTGAGCAAAAATATACATGGTCTGAAGTAACCACAAAACTTCTGATTTTGTATAACGAGTCACATGAAATGTTGTACAATTCAAAGTATAACCATTTCAAAAACAGGAAAAAAAACCTAGAAATATTTTTTTTTATAATTGCTGAAGTCATAAATGCGATACAAGGATATAAAATAAACATGCTAAATTATCTTGAAATATTCCTCTATCATTGATTTGTAGACATCTTCACATTTTTCTGGAATTATCTTTGAAAGAGTACATATTGTATTCTGGTACTAAACTGCAAACTTGTATAATTTTCTCCAATAGCCAAAAATCTTAGTGTTACCATAATAAGATCTTCCACACTCATGGAGTTCTTTGAGTGAATATGTATATTTTTATTTTTAAAATTTTATTTTTTCCCAATATAAGATGACACGCTTGAAACAAACTGAAATGTTTCATCATCCATTCTTAAGTACTTATTGTAGGTTTTTCATATCCATATTTAAGTAATCTCACTAGAGTTTGATGGATACCCTTTGTACCTCTCTTTACCTCACCCAATCTCTAATCCAAATATGTTTTTCTTTGATTTCTTCTTTTATATTAATGCAATAACCATTACTGCACTTACAGTTGCAGCACATGAATAGAACTGTTGTGGATCCATCTTTTTAGAATTGTTACATAATATGTGATAAAACTGGATCAAATGTTAATTATATCTCTCCATCAAACCTTAAAATTCTCCTTAGCGATTTCCACACACAACTGGAACATGAAAGAAGATACCGAGATATCGCTGGAAAATGGCCAACACATAAACAAACAAAAACTAATTGAAATTTGCAGAAACCACAATCTTCTCTCAAAATCAGCATGCTTTAAAAGGAAACTCCACAAATTAAAAACCTGAAAACATCCTGACTTCATAATAATAGTAATGTTATTTGCAGCTAGGGGGAGGCCGCGTCCCCCCCCCGTTCCCCCGGGCATGGGTGCCGATGCACCCAGCCCTGCCACATGTGGCCCATAAAGAAGACCCCACATAACCTTGCAGCTAGCAGTGCTAATTTCTCACCATTCCTTTTGTGGCAGACCACATGTGGGCAGAAGTCCATCTCATCATGTGCCCCCATCTCCCTCTCTTTTCTCAACATATGGCTCGGCCATTCTATTCACTGCTGCATTGTCCTGACTCACTACCACATACATTTGGGAGAGGCCTGCCCTACCCCATCCTCTTCTGGTTATGTCCTGCCCCCCACCCTCCCATTTCTCCCTACCAGCTCTTATCATACATAGTAAGTGAATTACCTCTACTCTCACTACTAAAGGAAAGTGTAGCATTCCATTACTCTTTTTTGCACTTGAGTTAGCCCCCAGGGTCGTGTGGATCCACATTAATATAATTAGTTACACACGACCCTCAAGAAGGCCAACGTCCCTGTCTACTCCAGCCTTGCTGAGTCAGCTAGCCAGCTATTACTTCCAAACTATAAGCACATTGTGCCTGATCTACTCTCTAACGTCAACTGACTCAGCCATAGCTGTTCAACTGTTGCTGAGTGGCGTGTGCTACTTAACTTCTCAACTTGTTGTTTCCACATACTTTAATACACTGTTCTACATACCAAATAACCACTTGCGAGTCCATTTTTATTAAAATCGAGTCCACACCACCGAAACTTTGCTTTTAGAACACCTTGTAAATTAAGTACTTGCTTCTTTCAACTTTTTTTTACTAATCTTCTGACCGCACATAAATACTTATTCAAATCCCCTCCCCTTTCCCCATTCTAAAATCACCCATCTTAAGATATTTTGTTCCTCCCCTTACTCTAATAACTCTCGTTTGCTATTACTCAAAAGTTTACCTCTTACCTGCTCTGTTTCTTTGCAATTCAGAACTAATAAAACAAAAAAACACAACCCATAAAATCATCAAGAAAAACATAAATAAAAAATATGAACATGCAGAGATTGTCACAGACACATTCAACAAACTTCTGAATTGCTCTTATCAAATCATCATCACAGTACAAAATCTGGTTCCTCTTTCACTATTACTTTACACCCTACTACTCTACTATCAAGTGAACACCAGAACACACTTTTTTTTTTTTTTTTTTTTTTTTTTTTTTTTTTTTTTTTTTTTTTTCCTCCTGATCTAATACAGTAGATCCTCCAACAATCAACGAAGTAGAACTTTCTATTCTTCGTCTTCTTTATCTGTTTACCCACCAAACTTATAATTGAATATTACAAGTGCACAAATAAACAGCTCTTTATTTTGTTCACAGATTTCAAAAAAGCACATCACAATATCCACAGACCCATACTTTTAAAAATCCTGAGATTATACAGTCTTTGTCCCAAATTATTAAAAATCATCAAACTAACTTTAACCAACACAAATTCCAAGGTAAAGTTTCAGGGGAAAAGTGTCAAAAGCATACAATAAAAACTGGCCTCAGACAAGGTGACGGATTATCCCCCACTGCGTTTCAATATGGCTCTTGATTACATTGTGAAACTTGGGCAAAATGAAAACCCAACTAAAATCAAAATAGGAGCAAAACCCTGAATAAGAACACAATTTAGCTCTCTTAGCCCTTGATGTGGAAGAAGTTTGTGCCCACATCACCAGTCTCGTAAAAATAGTATCACAAATATCCTCTGAGAAAACAGATCATTCCCATGAAAACCTTGAGCATAAATACAGTCTTCATAAACTACCAAAAAATGAACACAGTTCTACAATTTTAAATGTTGTTGTTTGAGTCATTAGTCCATGGACCGGTTTGATACAGCTCTCCATAACAACTATCCTTTGCTAATCTTTTCATTTCTACATAATTGCTACATCCTACATCTGCTCTAATCTGCTTGTCATATTTGTACCTTGGTGTACCCCTACCGTTCTTACCACCTACATTTCCCTCAAAAACAGCTGTACAAGTACCGGGAGTCTCACGATGCGTCCTATCATTCTACCTCTTCTTCTGGTCAAATTTAGCCAAATCGATCTCCTCTTACCAATTCAATTCAGTATCTCTTCATTTATGATTCCATCTACCCATCTCACCTTCAGCATTCTTCTGTGAAACCACATTTTAAAAGCTTCTATTCTCTTTCTTTATGAGCTAGTTATCGTCCATGTTTCACTTCCATACAATGCCACGCTTCGGACAGAAGTCTTCAAAACCATCTTTCTAATAACCGTATCAATGTTCGAGGTTAACAAATTAATTTTCTTTGAAAGGCCTTCCTTGCTTGTGCTAGTCTGGATTTTATGTCCTCCTTACTTCTACCATCATTAGTTATTTTACTACCCAAGTAAAAATACTCATCTACTTCCTTACAATTTTAAATATCTTGGAGAAATCATCATACACAACTTAAACAAGAAGGAACGTAGATAAACTGAACTAATAAAATGAAACAAGCCCAGTTTCTAACCTGTTCAACATATAATAAGAAACACATATCAATAGACACCAAGATCAAACACTATAAAACCGTAACTCTCCCGGAAGCCATTTACACTTGTGAAAGCCTTTTCCAAATTAAAAACAAAAGAACTGATCAGCTCCTCAAAACCTAAAGATGAATAATCAGAACTTGCATGAATAAAAATATACCCAGTCGTAGGAGTCTGCAGCATCCTTCCCAATTAAACGTTTTTTTTTTTTGCTAGGGGCTTTACGTCGCACCGACACAGATAGGTCTTATGGCGACGATGGGATAGGAAAGGCCTAGGAGTTGGAAGGAAGCGGTACAGCCCCAGCATTTGCCTGGTGTGAAAATGGGAAACCACGGAAAACCATCTTCAGGGCTGCTGATAGTGGGATTCGAACCTACTATCTCCCGGATGCAAGCTCACAGCCGCGCGCCTCTACGCGCACGGTCAACTCGCCCGGTCCCAATTAAACTATCGTCGAAAGATTGACTCAATCACCAGCACACTGAAGAAGAATCTTGTATTTCTTTCTCATCTTGCGACTGCCAGGTTTTACAAGTACTCACGAGAAATTTTGGAAAGAAGACAACAGGACAATGGCATCCACGGAATTCAGCAAGATCTCAAAGCAGTTGGACTCAAGATAGCAGATGCAGAGAACAAAAATAACATTAGCACCCTTCTTAAGACCCCCAAATTTTCAGCAGAAATGACACATAGAAGGGGTATAGGGATTTCAGATGAGTTGAAAACATTTTGATCAGAATTAATGAAGAAGTACTGGATAAATTGCAAGAACCAAACTGTACAACCTTCAAAGAGAAAGCAAACGTGGAACGACTCAAGTGATCCAGTAGAGCCAATAAAGTTAATAATAATAAGATGAAGGCTTTCATATATATTGTAATATACTTTGAATCATACATATGATCACCTATTTTATCGTATTCTGTGGCACAAAAATGTGATAAGTGTAATATACCTAGGCCTATCTCCACATTCTGGGTGTAACTACTTTAATTGTAATGTGACGAGTTGGCGGGTTAGTAAGATAAACTAACACGACTGGTAGCTTCTAAACTAAGATTTATTAACTAAGCACTAAACTACACAGGAGTACACATAACTTTCGCTCATAACACACACTTACATAGTTCACACGCTCTCTCTCTCTGTTAGTTTTTCACTTGTTTTCACAATACAGATTATTCTTACAAGCTAAACAGTTATGTCACAGAGCCACACGTTCTCTCCTCACAGTCAGTCTGCACTGTAGCACGCTAGTCCGACAATCATGGCAGTTCACACACTTCACAGTACTGACAGTCACTCGCTGACTGAGCTCATGACTGAACTACACAAACTCAACCTAGGCTAGTCACTCCTCCCTTATATATCTGCCCCGGTCCTTCCAGAACAGTCCGGTTGCTGGATGTGTCCAGGTACCTCGTGAGATGGAGACTCCAGATTAATCGTCTAGTCATTTCAATAGTCCCATGCCGCGCTACCATGGACAGAAGCGAGATGGGACCGGTCTAGCGCTTAAGTCTTGTTCGTGATTGGCGCGGTCGAAGCATAAGCGGGTGGGCCGATATGGTGACGCCCCCCAGCCCATAGCAAGTTGGCATGGCGGGTGCTATAACCATTACACTGACCCCTCCTTAAGGCTGCTCGTCCCGCGCTGCCCCACGATACGGTGCCAGGCGATCCAGGTGAACAACCATCATCTTCTCTCGGAAAGGCTGCCGGATCCGGTAGATGACGTTGTTGATCCTGGTGACGATTGTATATGGGCTTTCCCATTGTGGCTGCAGTTTTGGTGACTTCCCTTTTGTCTGCACCGGACGGTACAGCCACACTGTCACCTTCCTGGAAACCCGCAGAGTTCACAAGCATGTCGTAGCGTGCTTTCATCCTGTCGTTGGCTACCCTTAGATGATGTCAGGCATAATCGTGGATGTCGTTGAGCCTATCCACCAACTCCCATACATAGTCCGTCGCTGGCTGCTGCTGGTTGCCAACCCGAACATTAGATCGCATGGCAGGCGGAGCTACCTTCCAAAGACCATGTTGGCAGATGTGCCCGTCGTCTCATGGGTGGACGCTCGATAGGCCAACAAGAAGAATGGGACCCTCTCGTCCCAGTTCCTCTGGTGCGCCGAAACCACCTTCCTCAGTTGCTCCTCAACGGTTTTCACAAAACACTCCACCATGCCATCTGACTGAGGTGGAGAGGCGTCATACGGGTCTTCCGCACTCCTAAGCGCTACAGAACCTTCTGCATCAGTCTCGACTGAAAGTTTCTGCCTTGGTAGCTATGAAGTTCCCTCGGAACACCGAACCAGCAGAAGTTCTTAGCCAAGACGTCGGCCACTGTCGATACCTCTTGTTTCGGGATGGCGTAGACCTCCGGCCACTTTGTGAAGTAGTCCATTGCCAGGAGTAGATAACGGTTCTCGGCGTCAGATTTGGGGAATGGTCCAGCGACATCAATGGCGATCCTTTCGAAAGGTGCTCCAAGGTTGTACTGCATCATGTGGCCCGCGGCTCGCCACACAGGTGTCATAATGCTGGCACATCATCCCAACATGTTTCTCAGGTGCAGACAGTAGTGCCCGCATGCAACTCAGTCAGCACTTCTTTCTCATGCCCCTGGGAATTATCAGCTGAGCAATGTGCTTCTTTCCGTTGGTCGATTCCCACACGTGGGTAAGTACCCCATCACTAACCACGAGAGACGACCACTGGGCTCAGTACGTCTTATAGGTTGGACTGCGTTCAGCGATGTCTTTCCATTCCGGCCTCTGCCCCGACGCTACTTCCTGTAGGATCAGCCCGATGTCGTCGTCCTTCAGCTGCTCCCTCCTAAGGGCGTCTCGATCCCATCCTTCAGCGGTGGTGGCCTTCATGGCTCGGACATCTACGATTGCTGCCTGTCTCTCCACTTTCTGGCAGTGTGCACTGTTCTCAGGGCAGAGTCTTATGGAAAGAGCGTTGGCATTGCAGTGCTTCTTTCCTTGTCGGTGCTCGGTAGTGAAGTCGTACTCCTGAAGGTGTTGTACCCAGCAAGCTGTCGGTCCGTCCTGGTTTCTGAAGCTTAGGAGCCAGTTCAATGCGGAGTGGTCAGTGCGCAGATGGAAGGGCTGCCCATACAGATACTTGTGGACGTGCTCCAACGTCTTCACGATGGCCAGCAGTTCGCGACACGTCATCAGCTTTTGACAACGTCTTGCTGAAATAGGTTATCACCTTCTCCTGGCCGTCTTGCACTTGTGACAGCACCCCACCAATTCCCATGTTGCTGGCGTTGGTGTCTATGATAAACTTCTCCCCAGGCTTCGGGTATGCTAGGATGGGTGTCATACACAGGGACTCCTTCAGCTTCTGGAAGACAGCCTCCACCTTGGTTGACCATTTGAGAGGCCTCCTCTCCTCAGTGAGCTGTGAGGAGGCTTTGAGATGTCTGTGTAGCCAGCTATAAATTTGCGGTAATACGTGCAAAGGCCAAGGAAACTCCTCAGTTCTCGCTTGTCCTTCGGCAACGGCCAGTCCCTGACAGCTTTTAACTTCTCTGGATCTGTGGCTACTCCCTCCAATGACACGATGTGGCCCAGGTAGCGCACCTCCTTCTGGAACAGCTGGCATTTTTCAGGATTTAACTTTAGGTGAGCCCCACGTAGCCTCTGGAACACACTCCGCAGGTTCTCAACGTGCGTCCCACAACAATTATATCATCCAGATACACGAGGCCACGTTCGCTGCAGTTCCAACAGGTGATCTTGTTAATGCATCGGTGTCTCGATGGTGGTGTGCGTCGTTCTCCTGTAGCGGGGTGGGTCTCCGGCACGTCCTCGCTTCTCACGGCACGTATTCTCTGTGACGGTACTGGTGTTCCCTTCACTGCCTCCATCCTCAGGGCTAAATTCAGGGCCTCCCTGAGGTTATGTTCCCCGCTGAGTAGCAGTTTTTGGCGGATCTCAACGTCGAGAAGCCCATCAATGAATGTGTAGGCTGCCTCCCGCTGAATGTGGTCCTGAGGCATCCCATCCAGAGTGTTGGGCTAGCTGCTCGACATCTCGCACAAATTCCTGCACTGTCTCATTAGCGCGCTGCGTCCTCTTCCTCAGCTGGACTCGGTAGGTGGTTGCCAGCTGGTGGTCACTGTATCGGCTGTCGAGCGCTCTGACAGTTTCCTTGTAAGCGGCACCCAGCTGGAGGCTGTGTAGCACCTCCGCTGCTGGTCCTTACGGACCGGCGATTAGGTGCACGGCCATTTCCTCTGATGTTCAACAGTTGTGCCCGCATACGGTCTCCAATTGGGCCCGGAAGGTCCTCCAAGATGTGGTACCGCCGAAACGTGAAGGTTTTACCTTTGGGGCGGTAGAGCCACTGTCGCTGCTGGTGGTCTTAGCATGAGTCTCCATGACTGTCGCTCTCATACGCAGGGCAATTACTTCTTCTTTCAGGTCTCGAACCCCTGACTCCACAACCTGCGGGATTTCTTTGATCTGTTTTTCTACCAGTTCCTGTATGTCCTCCATAATGTCACTCTTCAATTTTATTTAGAGAGAGCACATTTCCTGTCCTAATTAATGTTGACCATTAAGTTCATTTAATTCCGGTTTCAGTCCGCTCTTGATTTAGTCCTGTTTGGATGAGAGTTCGGTGAACTTATTGAGGAGAACCAGAAACTGTTCCCTATCCATTTTACTATTCACTAGAAATTGCTATTTAGGAAATTACTGCTACCAGTCGATCCTGATTCTGACACCAGTTGTGACAAGTTGGCGGGGTAATAAGATAAATTAACACTAGACTGGTAGCTTCTATAATAAGATTTATTAACTAAGCACTAAACTACACAGGACTACACATAACATTCGCTCATAACACACACTCACACAGTTCGCGCACACACACACACTCTCTCTCTCTCTCTCTCTCTCTCTCTCTCTCGATTATTCTTACAAGCTAAACAGTTATGTCACCAAGTCACACGGCCACACGTTCTCTCCTTCGCCGTCAGTCTGCACTGCAGCATGCTAGTCTGACAATCACGGCAGTTCACACTCTTCACAGTACTGGCAGTCACTCGATGACTGAGCTCACAACTGAACTACACCAACTCCACCCAGGCAAGTCACTCCTCCCTTATATCAAGAAACATTGTAAGCTCAGTAACCGAGTGACTGCCAGTACTGTGAAGTGTGTGAACTGCCGCTGCGCCGGTCCTTCCAGAACAGTTCAGATGCTGGATGTGTCCAGGAACCTCGCAAGATGGAAGACTCCAGATTAATCGTCTGGTAATTTCCATAGTCCCATGCCGCGCTACCAAAGATGGAATCGAGAGGGGGCCAGTCTAGCACTTAAATCTCATTCGTGATTGGCGCTGTCAAAGCATAAGCGGGTCGGCCGATACAGTGACGCCCCCAGCCCATAGAAAGTTGGCATGGCGGATCCTGTAACCATTACAATACAATTTGGTGATTTGACCCATTGCTATTGATATTGCGATTTTACTTTATCAAAGGACTTTTAAGAGTCAGTGACGCATGTAATGGATTACAAAATTATCTTAACTTCTCCATCAACTGTCGTAGATTCAGGAGGTTTTCTTGAGTGCTTCTTCCCTTTATGAACCCCACTTGTTCAGGTGAAATTTCCACTTGCAAATAGGATTTCAGTCTCATTAATAACATGGACCATTACTGTACATGCATATAAAATGAGGGTAATTGTTCTGCAGTCATCGCATTCATGGAGATTTCCTTTTTTTTTTTTTTTTTTTTTAAATGGGGATGATAGTGTACTTTGACTCATTCTCGGGCCTTAATCTGTTGTGTCATGTTTTATTTCAGAACAGTGTAGTTATTTTATTCCAATGTCCTTTGTGGCCTTCAGTATCTCTTTTGCCATTGGATCTAGACCAGATGCCTTGTTTCCTTTTAACTTCTTCATTGCTGCCTGGATTTCACTCTCAAGGATGTCAGGATTTTCCATCTCTCCTATCACTATGATCTCCCTTATACATGTTTTGACAGTATGCACTCTTTCTGCCATTACATCTACAGTTGTTTGTGCAAATGCCCGTATTTTGGCCTAAACTCTCTGGTAAAGAATTTAATTTAAGTAAAGAGGTCTCTTGCCTGACTTTCCATTCACCTATCTCTCAACATATTTCTGACCAACCAAGTTGGCTTCACGGTGAACTGCAGCTGTGAGCTTGCATTCAGGGAATAGTGGGTTCAAATCCTACTGTTGGCAGCCCTGGAAGACTGTTTTCCGTGATTTCCCATTTTCACCCCTGGCAAATGCTCAAGCTGTACCATAATTAAGGCCTTGGTCGCTTCCTTCTCAGTTATAGACTTATCCTATCATTGCCATGAGACTAGTCCAAGTCTGTGCAATGTAAAACAAAGTATATATATATATATATATATATATATATATATAATTCTGATAGCACTTCTCTACTTTTGTTTGTCCTGTGTATATTTGCATTTTATGTTTTGGTTGAGTTGTGTAATTTTTGTTTATTCCCCATTATAGCAAGCTGATGATATAGTCTCAATAACTTGTAGTATTTCATCTGATATTTCTTGTTCTAATACCACTAGAAATTTCTGTTACATGTGGGCTGTTAATAAAAATAATAATTTAAATACATGTCATTCATGGTGCATTAGTTATTATCCCTTTCTTTATTACGAATATGAGATTTTCTCCTTATTAGTTGTTGTTCAATGGAAAACTCTTTTTCTAAAAATCTTTTTAAGCATTTTGATCCTACTCACCAAGGTTAAGCTAATCTATGAACCTTGGGAAGATGAATTTTTAGGATTAATGAGTAGTCTGTTCCTTACAGGGCTTCCATATTTGAACGGGAATATGCCTGAATTTGTTTTTATCTTTAAAACTTGTAGCTGAAATATGTGTCCATACTGCACTGTTGTTACCTTGTAATATATTCCTTCATTTAAAATGAGTAAAAGAAATGTGAAGGAAGTTCAGTTTACCAAACATGAAGTGCTCCTGAAGAAAGAATAACTTATGTTTTGAAACTTTGGTTGCTTTAGGAAGAAGTTTATTTATAACTAAGTCAAAAATGAAAAGAGATGGCTTCAGATCACAAAATACGAAGAAGTGTTGTGTTTTGTGCATTTAGAAACAAAGTATATGTTTTGCAACTGAGGAGTTATTTAAGGTAACACTCAAGCTTAATCCTTACTCATGTGTGCACTTCAATCTTAAAAGGTCTGCACGTAACTGTTTCTAGTATCAGATGTATTGCATTTCTGTGCTGATTCTCAGCCCATCTCAGTTTCTACTTCTGTGAGTGTTGTTCCTCCTTATTGCATGACAAATATGCTCTACTGCTTTCTTATTCAAGACAATGCTGGTTTGTGAACATTGTTTATTTTATAACATAATGTACAAGGTATTAAGTTTATATTTTAGATGACTTGTATTGATTATATTATTCATGTATATGTAAATTTATAATGATTTTCTTTCTAGATTACCTATTGACTTGTTAGCTCCTAGATTTTAAGTGTTTCAGATTGTTTTTTTAACGATAAATGTGTATTTATTAAAATAGACAAAATGAATTTGCTAGTTTTAGCTCTGACTGGCCTGTTGTCCGTGTGTTTGTACTTTCTAGCCCTACTTTACATTTTGCCATGAGGTGGTAGTCCATTACTGCCACCCAAGACAATCAAGGGTTCAAAAAAATACTCTTAAAATAAAACTACAAATTTAACTGTTTTATTTCATTTAAGAACTAGTAGTATTCTCCTTGAAAAGTTTGACTATTATACTCATCTGCAAGTAGGCTAAACATGGACATGATTTTTTAAATTACAATTATTTTTTGGTTGAGATGAATTTATGGTGATAAATACATGGTATGCTCAGAGTGCAGGATGTAAAATCAGAAGATTAGTTAAGACTTTGTTAGCCGAGTTGTTGGGGGGGGTTTTCATTCTGTGATGTGAAAACCAATTGCCGTTCACAATGTAGTATTTCATCTCTGAACCAAGACAACAAGGATAGTATTTTTAATATGCATATAGGACACCAAAGCAGAGACAAAATTTAATGGCATATAATTGTTGCCCATTGACAAGAGTTGTGCAGTTACCAAGCATCAAAGAGCTGGGCTGATGCCTACAATCAGTGGGGGGTAAAATATGTAGTAGTGATTCAGGTATGACTATAATGGAGATGAACATACAATGCTACTGAATACTAAAAATGAGATCATATTCTGTAGACCTTGTCATCAACAAAACTAATTTTGTTATGTGATGTGGAGCTTGAAATACAAGGTACTATACCTGTATTTTCCTGGTTAGTGTGAAATACGTCCGAATATCCACATTGTTGAAGATTCTTATTTCTAGTTCTCAAATTGAAATAAATTTGGATTTTTTTTTTTTTTTTTTTTTTTTGGCAGATATACCAGTAATGGCATGGGTTGGAAGTCCCTCAAAACATTCTGCTCTGTGAGGAAGTAAATTGTGGTTGGAGATCTAAATTGTCATGTTGGACAGCATAAAGAAGGGAATGAGAGAATATATGAGGATTGTGGATATGGAGTAAAATATTAAGAAGGAGAAAGGAGAAAGAATTCTGCAACAGCCTATTGCATTGCTCTGCTAAATACCTTCTTCCTCATAACTTACAGAAGTGCAGGAGCCACATCATGAATTGACTACATCTTGTCTTGATGAAGGGAGAGACAATTTGTGATGGCAAAAACTGCAAGGAGAAAGCCTCACTGCTCAACATAGACTCCGTACCTCAGGAAAGAACAAGTCTAGGACACCAGTGATAGTGACTCCATGGGGAATTAACAGAGACCCTGAGAAAAGAAATGGAGAGTTCAGACATGTCGCATAACAATCAAAAGGAACAGGTGTTGAATAGCAGTGGCGTACATTATCCATTGTCATCAAGAAATCAGCTATGAGAATTCTTGAGAAAACAAAAGGGAAAAGTCTCATAAAAAAGAAAACCTGGTGGTAGAATGAGGCAGTTCAGGAAGTGGTGAAGAAAAAGAAAGTCTCTTTCAAACTTGGCAGATGTCTGGGGAACCCTAGGATCACACTTTATACCAAGAAGCTAAGAAAGCAGTGAGTTTGGCTACGTATAAAGTATATGCAGATCTGAAACAAAGCAAAGAGAAAAAGATATATTTAGGCTGGCTAAGATGAGAGAAATATTATGCATATTCAGTGCATCAGGAACAAAAAAGAGAATGTCCTGATCAAAGATAGGGAGTAAAAAGTCCACTAGAAAGCATATTTTCAGAACTCTTGATGAGAAAAGCCCTAAAGAACGTGTGAATGTTAACCTCCAATTCAAGTCCTGTTTGTCCTGTGTGTTCATGGGCCCCATCCTCGCAGTCATGCAGTTCGCCTATAGGTGTCAGTTCAAAAGACCTGTCCCAGGCCTCTTCAGAGGCTGCACACCATTATATATGTCAGTTGAATGAATATAATTGTAATGAAATATTTTATAGTGTAGTTGTACAGTGTGAAGTTTCTTCTGGAGACTGACTTTACCAAACTTTCACTGGAGAATCAGTGCAAAATAAAACATTTAGGTCGGCCAAACACCCCATTGTCCTTAACCAAGAAACAGCATGTTAACAGGAAAGAGTATACGCTTACATTCATAAGTAGTACATATGAGAGTGAAGCATGGATTGTGGGTTGTAGCATAAGGAATAGACTATATTGCTTTCCATGTTTGATTTTCGTTAAGGGGCAAGATAGTGGGACAAAAATTGGAATAGCAGATTTGGGGCATTTGTCCCAAGATGTTAAGAGGCATAAAAGATCTCAATGAACCCCAGTCTTAAAACTCACGAGCCACCACTGCCCATATCCTCTGAAGAGGTAGAAAAGGCTATATGAAAAATGAACTCCTGGACCAGATGATATACTTATTGAGGCATGGCAGTGCCTAAAAAAGGATGGAATCCAGTGCATTTCAGACATCTTTAGCAAGATCATGGAGAGGAGTAAGATCCCAAAGGAATGGGGAAAGAGCACCATTATCCCAATTTAGAATATCAAAAGAGACTCATAGGAATGCCAAGATTATAGAGGAATCAAACAGTTAAGCCATTCTGTGAAGCTGATGGAAAAGTACGTTTACGTCCCACTAACTTTGGACAGTTTCGGAGATGCTGAGGTGCCAGAATTTTGCCCCGCAGGAGTTCTTTTATGTGCCAGTAAATCTACCGATACAGGGCTGAAGTATTTGAACACTTTCAAATACCACTGGACAGAGCCAGGATTGAACCTGCCAAGTTGGGGTCAGAAGGCCAACGCCTCAACCGTCTGAGCCCCTCCGCTCAGTGAAAAAGTACAGATTGTGTTGAAAAGATCTTATGATCTTCATAGGTCTAGAGAAGGCCTATATCCAAGTGCCACTAGATCTCCTATGATGGACATTAAGAAAGGAAAATGTCCGACATTCGTACGTCAACATTATCAAAGATATGTATGATGAAAGCGTGACCACTGTGAGAAGCTTGTATAGACTGCAGACGAGTATGAAGTTACGGTTGGTTTGCGTCAGGGATCACCTTTCAGCCCATGTTTCTTTGTAATATTCATTAACGTACTGACAATGCACATCCAGGTAGAAACCCCATGGTTATTTGCTTATGATATAGTACTTGTAGCTGAAAATGTATGTGCAATTCAAGAGAAACTTGATATAGATTGAGTAGCACAGAAGGTAAAGCACTGGGCTTGTAAGCTCAAATTGGGAGGTTTGATCATGGTTCAGTCTGGTGATATCTGAAGGTGCTGAAATACGTCGGCCTCATATTTGTAGATTCACTGGTACATAAAAAGAACTCCTGCAGGACAAAATTCCAACTCACAGAAGTCTCTGATAACTGTAAAAGTGGTTAGTGGTACATAAAACCAATTAGATTAATACTATTAAACTTGGCATCTGGCAGAACACATTGTAATGAAAGGGGCTTAAACTTAGTTGTAATAAAACAAAGTACCTACACTGCAATTCTCCATGAATGGACAGAATTATGAAGAACTATGAATTAGTAATGAAGATACCTTCCAGTATCTTGAATCATTTATTCAAGACAATGCAGATATGATTAAGACTTCATCACTAGGATAAATAACGGCTGGGAAAAGTGGTGGGCAGCAACAGGGATTCTCGGTGATAAAAAGTTGTCACTTCATATAAACAGCAAAATATCCAGAACAATGGTTCATCCAGCTATGCTATATGGCTCAGAATGTTGGGAAACAAAGAAAAAGGATTAACAGAAACTTGATGAAATGAGGATATTATGAGGACGGGCTTATGAAGTGACCAGGCTAGTGAAAATCCAAAATTATGTATTCTGCCAATCCCTGAGAGGAACACCTATCTCTGAAAAACTAGGTTGACTCAGATGCTTTGGTCATATTGAAAAAAGACCAGAGGAGTATGCAGCTCACTGAATTGAGAGGATGACACTAGAGGGTGAATCAGCACTGGGACCAAAAACAAGATGGAGAACTGAAGTTATGAATGACTTGGACAATTCCAGTGCTGATTCTGTTAGGATCCATCACAAGAAGTACTGGAGAAGAGCAACCAGAAAAGCCAACCTCATTTAACCAGGACATGGTGTAAAATAGTAAGAACATGAAGAACAGCCTACAAGAAAATAAATGTTAAAAGAATATTCCAAATATTTTTCCCCACAAATTTTATGTACACCTCTTTAAATGGAACGACAAGAGAAGCAAGAATAAGAAGAGGAGTGCGGCAAGACTTACCTTTATCACCTTATCTGTTTAATATCTTCATAGAATTCGCTATTAGAACAGTAAAAGAAAAACCAAAGGGATAAATTTTAATGGTAAACAAATCCATAGTATTCGCTTTGCAGATGATATTGCATTAATAGCTGATTCAGAGCACAAAATGACTAGGAAGCTCGGTATACTAAACAACACGTTAGAGAAGTTCATTCTAAAAATAAACACAAAGAAAATGAAAATTATGATCGTTCAAAAGAAGAAGACCAATTCAGTCTTAAATTAGGCTGTGAAAAAATAGATCAGGTTAAAGAATGTTGTTATCCGGGTAGTGTTATTACCAATGATAATCAGTGCCTGACAGAAGTCGAAAGAAAAATTGCTATAGCAGAACAAGTGTTTCAAAGCAGGAAAAATCTATTGTTAAATAAGCACATAGGAATTGAAACCAGGAAGAAATTTGCTAAAACCTTTGCATGGAGTGTGCTAACTTACGGTTGTGAGACCTGAACTTCGGGAAAACAAGCACAATCAATACTAGAAGCTGCGGAAATGTGGTTCTGGAGAAGACTGACAGGGACGAGTTGGACGGAAAAAAAAGACTAATATCCAAATCTTTAATAACGTTGATGAGAAACGGACCTTAATTTATTCAATAGAGCGGAGTAAAGCTAAATTTCTTGGACACGTCCTACGACATACCTTTCACCAGAACGTCTTTGAAGGAAAGGTCCTAGGGAAGAAGTCGAGAGGAAGACCACGTCTCTCCCGGATGGACTTCTTTCTTTAAAAACTGTACTATTGTGAAAATTTGCACAAACATTTTCAGAAGCCTCTCGAAACCCCTTCAGCTAAGGAAAATTGTAACAATTTGCACTTTAGCTTTCTTTCCAATATGCCTTACACTCAGATAAACTTTAAGGTGGTTTAAATCGACAAAACATCAATGCCTGTTGATCAGCAATCTCTGTTCATAACTTTGATAAAGGAGAGAGATGGATGCGATCACATAACTAAGGAGTGGGGAAGGGCGAATGGAACAGGATGTTGGTATCTTGCTGCTTTTTATTTATTTGTGGAATTGTTAATAATTCTCCTTTTTTAATACATTGCATTGACACAGGTAGGTCTTATGGCGACAATGGCATAGGAAAGGGCTAGGAGTGGAAGGAAGCGGCCATGGCCTTAATTAAGATACAGCCCCCACATTTTCCTGGTGTGAAAATGGGAAACCATGGCAAACCATCTTCAGGGCTGCCGACAGTGAGATTTGAACCCACTATCTCACAAATACTAACTCACAGCTGCACAATCCTAACCACACAGACAACTCGCTCAGTATCCCTATATTTAATTGAATTGAGATTATATAGTGTAATTAAGGTAATAAGAGTGGTGGCAGCTATTAGTGTGTATTGTTGAAAAATATTTTTTTTGTATACTGAGTTTCTCTGATACATTATTCAAACTTCTGTGGATAGAAACTACAGCTTAATATTTTTTTGTGGTTTTGTAGTTGTTTATTCCACTTCCTGGAGTTTCCTGGAAAACTGTTTTAAATACCAACATTAAAATAAGTGTTAATGTGATTCCAGTTCCTCAGCTATAACAAAGCCAAATTTAAGTTCAATTCATCCAGTCATTTTTGCACAAACTTGTTGCAACAATAATCATCATATACATTAGACAGGCATAAAATTCACCACAGGTTTTTGAATTGGCCTAGTTTATGTGTTAGACTTGTCTGAGCACGAGTGATACTAACAGTTACGAATTCCTGAAAAGAAGAATACTTTTAATAGTCTTCAGTTGAACTAGTTCATTGACACACATGACCCAGGCAGTACCAACATAACTTGTCAGTGATAAATATGCCAACTAATCTGAGATTCAATCTGTAGAAAGATAGTCTCAAAACACATCGACAACTTAGGAAGAATTGTACCTAAGACTCTTTTCGAGAATAAAACGTTCACTGTTCTAGTTTCTCACATTAAAAAATGTAAACAAGTTATTGAAGTTCCAGCACATCTTACTGTCTTCAGATGAGGTGAGTCACGAATGTGAAGGGGATCAAGTATCTTGCTGGTTAATGCTTATTGGGGTACTCTTCCTTATATAGTACTAAATTCTGTGTTACTGTGAGTTTGCATGGAATAAGGAATCCAAAGAGTTTAAAATAACCACTTGATAACATTGGTGTGTTATATTAAGCAGTTTTTCAAGGCGTGTTGATGTATCCTCAAAAAACACACACAAAATGCTATCACTTGTGTACACTGTTTTATTTACAAATTACTTACATATATTCACATACAAACTAATAAGCTGCCATCGTGAAACAAATCACTACCACAATGAATAAAGATAAGGAGAGACTGCAGCAGTTGCATGTCAAATACCAACCCAACAAAACCAATTCACATACTTGACTTCAAATAGTCAGCTACCACGACTTCCACACAAATCTCATTAAAACAAATCCAATTTACCATCAAGACTGCCTCTTTATATACATTGCCTGGCCAGGCTTCTAGAAGAATATGACACAACTTTTTTTAGTTAAAAATTTCATGAATGTTCTGTATTGAATAGAGAAATATACAATATTAAATGGAAAGAAGGATCCACCTTTTCAGTACTTTGTTATTAAATTGAACCAAATAGAAGTTACAACCTGTTCATTTGGGACCAGTTTCAACACATTTGAAGTGCCGTCATCAGCCAATTATCAAGGCAGAGCAAAAATTAAATCGTGAAGTTCTAAAAACACATAACACAATCATCACAGTCAAAAAGAGTATGTAGAATAATTAACACTATTTCGTGTCGAAGCAAGTCCAGTTGATGTTCGTAACACAATGATCACAGTCAAGCGAGTAAAAAGAACAACACTATTTCGTGCCGAAACAATTCCACTTGAAGTTCATAAGCAGGTCTTGTATAATCTTGTTGTGCTGCATTCACATATGAAGATGTATGAAGACGTTGTATTAAAGGTCAATAACGAGTTAAAGGACTTGTTCTAAGATGAAAACTTGAAGGATAACTCGTTATGAAATTGAACTCGTGATGTGCAGTTATGTATAGTTGTTGCTAGGCAAGGGCTTGTAGGCATTTGTTTTTTCGGCCGAAGAATGAAAAGCGATGTCATTAAGTCTAAGGAATACAGTGTAGGACTTAATTTCAACAATTCAAAGCGGATATATAAATCTTAAAAAGAAATTTGAATTGAATCCACTGTTCACTGTTCTAGTTTCTCACATTAAACAATGTAAACAAGTTATTGAAGTTCCAGCACATCTTACTGTCTTCAGATGAGGTGAGTCAGGAATGTGAAAGGGATCAAGTACATTCTATTTGGTTCAACTTAATAACAGAGTATTTAATATTGTATATAACAAATTTTCTCGTAAATTTGGGAATTTCCAATAGCCTAGTTACAATGTAAGGAACTTTCTACATATTTCTGGTTGCACTTATTACAGTGTGTTACACAATTTGACATTGGATTATACATCATACATACAGGTAATGATAATTTATATACTATTAATTATGTGTTCTTAGATAAAATAACTCATATTAGTATATATACAGCAGATGTTTCATGACATAAACTCACAAATAATATGATCGTGATTTATACCATATAAAGTCCGGACATAACTACGTAAATCATAATACTAAATTGATGTAAACACTTCATAGCCATACCTCACAAGTCATAATAATAATAATAATAATAATCATCATCATCATCATCATTATTTGCATTAGTTACCCATGGGTTAAAGAATATTGTTTCCAAGTTATATCAGTCTATTACACTTGTGTCAATGTGTACAAAGTCACTTCTTTTCTGAGCTGCTACATCAATCAGTAATCACTGACCTACATTTAGGGGAGTCGCCCAGGTGGCAGATTCCCTATCTGTTGTTTACATAGTCTTGTCTGAAATAATTGTAAACAATTAGGAGATTCATTGAACATCCCCTTGGGTAAATTATTCCAATTCGTAACGCCTCTTCCCATAAACAAATATTTGCACCAATGTGTCTTTTGAATTCCAACTTTATCTCCATATTGTGATCTTTCCTACTTTTGAAAACACCACTCAAACTTACTTGTGTACTAATACCATTCCATGCCATCTCTCCACTGGAACATACCACTTAATTTAACAAATCAGTAGTAATTATAGTTCCACCTTATTGATACGATATGTTGTGTGCTGCAAGCAAGTTTGCAAATTATAGTAGTACATGTTTCATTTTATTATTAACATCATCAGCTACAGATATCTTTGTCTAGGTAAAAACATTAAAAGTGTAAAGAAATAGTCTTCTCAAGATGATCTTAAAAACATACTTAACCATTTAAAAATATTGGAAAAAGGTAATGGCTAAGGGGGGAGAAAGTGAAAGAGGGGGGTTAAAAACAATAGCTACAAACTTAAAAAACTGTGATGGTTTGTCATAATGTTCTTGTAAAAAGTCTTTGTGTATACATGCACACTGTGATCAATAAAAAAATTAGGGTAAAATGTGTCTTCCTATTGCACTGTGTTCTTGGAAAATTCATTAGCAGATCTCAAAATTGATGAGACTCATAGTATTTTTTTGTAGAAAAGCATAAAGGTTTTTGATAGCTCTCAGTGTGGGACCTTCCGTAACTGAATGGTCATTAAGAAGTTAATATTTTGTAATTGTGACCTGTAACCATGAAAAGGTAAAGAAAAAAAAAAAAAAAGGCATGAATATTTCCCTACTAACCTTTGATCTAAAGTGAACTTTGTGTCGAAACAGATGTTGACTCACTCAGAATTGAAGCGTCCCAAGATTTTTTGCCAGTCTTGGAGCAGTCTTCCTGCCACTAATACAGCTTTACCTCTAGTGAAGTAATGATGTGTGTTTGTTGGGTTCTGCTGACTAGCTTAGGAAGGTGAAGAGAGGAGAAGAGGAGGCGTGTCCTTGACTTCCTTATTGTTTACTCCTACTTTGTGGGGAGAGGGAGAGACAATTTGAGGATTTGGAAGCATAATCTATCTTCTTTTATTTGCTTGATTATAATATTTCCTGCCTAATAACTTTAAGTAAATCAAAATATAATCGTAGAGAGTGTTCTTGTATTCAATCGCGTCATTCAAATTATCATCTTATGTTATCTTTATTAATAAGCTTATTTTCAAGGGTATTGTATTCATTAATCTACCTTTGTTCATTTTGTTTACAGTAGTAAGATCTTGTTCAATGCTTCCGAAGCTATGGCCTCTCATACTCGTGCGCCCCCATACTAATTTGTGAACTTGCTTAAGGCACACAACATATTGTATCGATAAGGTGAAATAACAATTACTTTCAATTAGTTAAATTACGCTACACATCGATGCGGATCATGAAGTTGATTACCTGCAACATACCATTTAATCAAGAAGTTAGTATAAATAACCACCTAATCGATACTTTATTATTGCCTCAGGCAAAATTGAATATAAATTAACACTTACAGGACATGTTTCGACCACTTAGTGGTCCTCTTCAGCTGTATAAAGAAAGAATTGAGGAGGAAAAAACCCATTAGAATTGAGAAGAAAAACATTAGGACAATAAGCACAAATAATAAAAGTTCTTTGGAGACTCCATTGTTAAAAAAAGACGTTTATTCTGCGCTGCCTAGAGGGTCTGTCTTTGAGCGCGACCTGGTGAAGTAACGATGTGACACAGTCTGACAGTTCATGCAAAGCTCTGGAGAGAAGGGAAGTAGAGTTTTGTCGTCATCTAAAATATCATGTGAGGGAGGAGGGAGATTGGGCTGTGCTTCTGCGAAGTCGTGTTTGATTATATCTCTTGTTCGTCTTGTCTGTTTCATATCTACCCATTCCAAGTATTTACTAATATTCTCGTACAAGATGTTTTTTTGCTCGTTTTCGTTAAGATTCTCTTCACCGTTTTCTAATTTATCAAGAACGATGTGGATGTTTTCCGGGTTGTTCATTAGATTTCCTTTATTTATCATACAGATAACACTGGTCAACAATGATTTTGTTAAATGTATAATTTATGGTGATTCTTATGTACTTTTGTGTGCTGATTACGAATATGAAACCAGAAACTTCCCATCACCCACAGTTTTTTTGTAATTTCAAATCTTTGTTTTCATATTTACGGGTTAGCATGCTACCATTAACAAAGATTAATAAACTATTATAATTGTTGGTTTATCATACTCTTACTATATTTTTTTACTTTTTATTCTCTTAAGAATGTACAGAATTCGATATTATTCATTGTTGCCACAACAATTAGAAACTTTAAAACATTGCAGTTGTCAGTTGAATTAGAGATTTCTTTCATGCGACTGTCTGCATAGAGTTGTGCTTCCAAAGTCTATTGAAAGGAGATAGTTTGTGTTCAATATACAGTAGTGTTTTATTTTATTGTGTGAAAAATGCCTCGCAACTGTAAAAATAAACCAGATATTTTCTGTAATATATGTGGCGAGTTAACCCTTAAAGCGCAGAGGTGAAGTGTTACTACTTTAATTAAGGAAGCTTATAAGTTGTATTTTGATTGCAAGATGGATCTGAATCAGAATTGGGCCCCTAACATATGTTGTGCTTCATGTGTAACTCTATTGACTGGATGAATGAAGGGGACTCGCCATATGCCTTTTGGAATTCCGATGCAGTGAAGGGAACCTACGGATCATTTGACCGATTGCTATTTTTGTGTGACTAATATCTCTGGTATATCTTAAAACTCAAAACATACAGTTGTATATCCGTCTCTGAAATCAGCAACCAGGCCGGTTCTACATGGTCCAGGGCTTCCTATACCTTCTCCACCAGATAGATCGTTGATGCATGGAGATGAAGAAGTTGATGTTGGTGAAGAGTTATGTGATGATAAAATGGATGATGACCAACCCTTTGTAAAGTTCTGTTGCTTCTTCTGAGCCTCATTTACTTACACAATCAGATCTAAATGATTTGGTTCGTGATCTTAATTTGTCTAAAGCCAAATCAGAATTAATCGCTTCAAGACAATTTTTTTTTTTTTTTTTTTTTGCTAGGAGCTTTACGTCGCACCGACACAGATAGGTCTTATGGCGACGATGGGATAGGAAAGGCCTAGGAGTTGGAAGTAAGTGGCCGTGGCCTTAATTAAGGTACAGCCCCAGCATTTGCCTGGTGTGAAAATGGGAAACCACAGAAAACCAATAGTGGGATTCGAACCTACTATCTCCCGGATGCAAGCTCACAGCCGCGCGCCTCTACGCGCACGGCCAACTCGCCCGGTACGCTTCACGACTAAAAGGCTGGAACGTTATAGAGAAAGATACCAAAGTCTGCTTCTTCCGCCAACGTCAAAAGGAATTTGAGCATATTTTTCCAAAAAGGAAGAACTAGTTTTCTGTAATGATGTTACAGGTCTCTTCGAGTTACTAGGGCAGCAGCATAATCCAGAAGAATGGCGTTTATTCATTGATTCTTCAAAAAGAAGTTTGAAAGCGGTACTGCTTAACAATGGAAATATATTTCCATCAGTTCCTGTAGCCCATGCAGCTAACTTACAGGAATCATATGAGAACATGAAAATGGTACTATCCGCTATCCAGTATGAAAAGTATTCCTGGCAGATAAGTTCAGATTTGAAAGTTGTAGCTCTCTTACTTGGTTTGCAGTTAGGATATACGAAATTTTGCTGCTTTTTATGCAAGTGGGATAGTCAAGATAGAAATAATTACTATATAAAAAAGAACTGGCCAAAAAGACAGTCATTTACTCCAGGACAGGAAAATGTCGTTCATCAGCCTCTTGTTGCATCTGACAAAATCATACTGCCCCCATTACACATAAAACTAGGTTTGATTAAGAATTTTGTAAAAGCACTTGATCATAGTACGGATGCATTTCAATTTCTCCAAACCAAATTTCCAAAAATATCTGTAGCTAAACTAAAGGAAGGCATATTTGTTGGTCCTCAGATCAAAGAACTGATGAAAGATACAGTGTCTGAAAGCAAGTTAAAAACATACGAACTAGCTGCATGGTCATCATTTAAGAAGGTGGTCACAAACTTTCTAGGAAACTACAGGTCAGAGAATTACAGGGAACATATTAGTGAACTTCTACAAAACTATAAACACATGGGATGTAATATGTCTTAAAATACACTTCTTGGACTCGCATCTTGACTTTTTCCCTGAAAATCTCGGCGCTGTCTCAGACGAACACGGGGAACGTTTCCATCAAGACATCGTCGAATTTGAAAGCCGTTACCAGGGAAAATGGGGTCCAAATATGCTGGCTGACTACTGCTGGTCACTCAAAAGGGGTGTTCCTCAAGCTAAGTTCAGCCGAAAATCTACCTCTCATACTTTTTAGGTATGTAAATGAAATTTAAGTTTAGATAATAAATTTTAGTAGGAACAACAACATTTTTTTAATTTTTTGAAAATTACTCAAAAACTGTGAGTGATGGAAAAATTCTAAAAATGGATTTGAAATCAACAGAAAAAAGTGTATGTAAATTAAAATGCATGTAAATTCAATTTAAGTTAAGATAATAAATTTTAGTAGGAATAACAATTTTAACATTTTTTAATTTTTTTTTAAATTACTCAAAAACTGTGCATGATAGAAAAATTCTAAAAACAGATTTGAAATCAGCAGAAAAAAGTGTACCAGAAACACCCTTTCACTTCCATTTAACAAACAAACGCCGGGCTGAGTGGCTCAGACGGTTAAGGCGCTGGCCTTCTAAACCCAACTTGGCAGGTTCGATCCTGGCTCAGTCCGGTGGTATTTGAAGGTGCTCAAATACGACAGCCCCGTGTCGGTAGATTTACTGGCACGTTAAAGAACTCCTGCGGGACTAAATTCCGGCACCTCGGCGTCTCCGAAGACCTTAAAAAGTAGTTAGTGGGACGTAAAGCAAATAACATTATTATTATTAACAAACAAAAATTTAAATTTTGTTGCCCAGTGTAATTTGAAGGTCCTGTCTGATATTGGTGAATTTGTGGTTGGACCCTTTCATATGGGATCCCATGGCAGAGAATCTTTTGTATTTTTCAGCATTGATGTGTTCTTGTTATCTAATTAAGAAGTTCCTTCCAGATTGTCCCAAGTGAGTTTTATTTACACTAAGTACAAGTTAGCTTATAAATACCAGATTCCTGGAATTCGTCATCTTTAAGTTTATTAGCTTTATTGTGACTAAAGAACCTATGTTTTGTGTTGTTGTTGGTTGAGAAGGCTACTTTGGTGTTGTGTTTCTTGAATAAGTTGGTGATTTTGTAAATCTTCGGGTTATTAAAGGTGAATTTGACATATTCTTTTTCTGAATGCTGTTTAAGTTTAATTTGTTGTTGGTATTTGCATTTAGTAATGATTTTATTGATGAATTTCAAACTGAAACTGTTATGTAGAGCTTGTTGATGAATGAAAGATAGTTCCTTCTTCTAAATACTTTGAATAATTTAGACCCAAACATAAAATTTACAGCTGAAGAAGAAGAGAAAGGCATACTCAATTTTCTAGATATCCAAACAATTCGGAAAGACAAGCATTTCCAATTTAAAATATACAGGAAACCCACTTTTACACCGACCACCATCAAAAGTGATTCTTTACATCCCATCTCACAAAAGAAATCTGCTTATTATAGTTTCGTCAACAGAGCCTTTGAAATTCCGCTAACAGAAACAGACAGAAAGAAGGAACTATCTTTCATTTGTCAACAAGCTCTACATAACGGTTTCAGTTTGAAATTCATCAATAAAATCATTACTAAATGCAAATACCAACAACAAATTAAACAGCATTCAGAAAAAGAAAAAGGATATGTCAAATTCACCTTTAATAACCCGAAGATTTACAAAATCACCAACTTATTCAAGAAACACAACACCAAAGTAGCCTTCTCAACCAACAACAACACGAAACATAGGTTCTTTAGTCACAATAAAGCTAATAAACTTAAAGATGACGAATTCCAGGAATCTGGTATTTATAAGCTAACTTGTACTCAATGTAAAAAAAACTTACGTGGGACAATCTGGAAGGAACTTCTTAATTAGATATCAAGAACACGTCAATGCTGAAAAATACATAAGATTCTCTGCCATGGGATCCCATATGAAAGAGTCCAACCACAAATTCACCAATATCAGACAGGACCTTCAAATTATTTTATTTTTTCTTCTCAATTCTAATGTTTTTTTCTCAATTCTTTCTTTATACAGCTGAAGAGGACCACTAAGTGGTCGAAACATGTCCTGTAAGTGTTAATTTATATTCAATTTTGCCTGAGGCAATAATGAAGTATCGATTGGGTGGTTATTTATACTAACTTATTGATTATACTCATCGATACAGTCATGAAATGGACAACTTGTAATACATACCATTTAGTCGAGCAGCTCATCTCCTTTCTCCCAAGTCTTCCCAGCACAAACTTGGCAACATTTTCCTAATGCTACTCTTTTATCAGAAATCACCCAGTGCAAATCAAGCTGCATTTATTGTGGAATTTTTCACATTCTCGAATCAAGTAATACTGGAGAGGCTCCCATTACTCCAACTGTAGTCTAGTTGGGGTCTTACCAGAGACTTATATGCCCTGTCTTTTACTTCCTTACTACAAACCCTAAATACCCTCAAAACCACATGCAGAGATCTGTACCCTTTACTGCATTTACAATCCCATTCATATGATTATCCCAATGAAAATCTTTCTTTATATTAACACCTAGGTACTTACAATGATCCCCATAAGGAACTTTCACCCCATAAACACAGTAATTAAAACTGAGAGTACTTTTCCTATTAGTGAAACTCATAACTTGATTTTTAACCCTGTTTTATCATCATTTGTACATCATACAACATTACAAGTAACAACTCTCATTATTGTTCCGTATTGAAAATGACGTTAGGCATAGATATAAAGGATGATTTAATAAAAAACCACCTATTCAACACTTTCCACGTTTAATGTGGTTATTACCGGGCGAGTTGGCCGTGCGCGTAGAGGCGCGCGGCTGTGAGCTTGCATCCGGGAGATAGTAGGTTCGAATCCCACTATCGGCAGCCCTGAAAATGGTTTTCCGTGGTTTCCCATTTTCACACCAGGCAAATGCTGGGGCTGTACCTTAATTAAGGCCACGGCCGCTTCCTTCCAACTCCTAGGCCTTTCCTATCCCATCGTCGCCATAAGACCTATCTGTGTCGGCACGACGTAAAGCCCCTAGCAAAAAAAAAAATTAATGTGGTTATTATCTACATGATTTTATGTAGACTTATTTAGGTCAGGTACATGTTTCACCCATTATTTTGGGCATCTTCAGCCTGTATACAACCTTTAGGTCAACGTTTGGGACCTTTTTAACCAATATAAACATACCAATATATACAAACATTAATGAACTCTTAAGACAGGTAACATAAGTTAATACAGTTAAGTTTTTTGGTCCTAATCTATCTAATTTGAAAACTGTCCAAAACTAAAATGGATCTTCTTTTTGGTAAAGAGGATTACATACCGGGGTTTATGTGACCCCTATATCATATCATGTTTTTGACGTACCGTGTCTGTTGACAGAATGTGTCGTTCACAATAAGTGGAGATTTAAACTGATTGTTGATTGTAGGTTGGTCAAGATTGAAAATATAAATTTAAATTAAATGTGTTTTAACTTGCCAGTTCTATTCTGGTTAACTTAAAATGTTCAAAAATGAAATGAAATGGATCTTCTTTTTTATCATAAGTCTTGAGAAAGGATGATATTAAAACTGGGGCTTATTTGACCCACAATTTTCATTTTCATGTTCTTGACGTAACTAATATTTAAATGTGTTGTCATGCACAAGTGGAGATTTTAAAAACCGACTGTTATAGGTAGACTGGTCAAGAACGTTGTTGTGAATGAAACTGTTAGCGTCTTGACTTTGGGTCTCATGTAACGTCAAGGAACTGACAAGAGTACTCAAGAGTAGAAATGTTGATAAGACAGGCGCTGCCGGAACAGACAGGTCCATCTAGCATGAATTGAACAAATATTCTTAAGATCCCTCCCAAAGACCAAGCAACACATCAATGGGAACAATATTCATACAAGACTGTATCAAGTGTCTAGGATGTTCCTTCTCAATTAAACAGCAGCCTAAAACTAAGAAACAGCTTAATATTGTACTCTTGTCAATTCCTTGATGTTACATGAGACCCAAAGTCAAGACGCTAACAGTTTCATTCACAACAACGTTCTTGACCAGTCTACCTATAACAATCGGTTTTTTAAATCTCCACTTGTGCATGACAACACATTTAAATATTAGTTACGTCAAGAACATGAAAATGAAAATCGTGGGTCAAATAAGCCCCAGTTTTAATATCATCCTTTCTCAAGACTTATGATAAAAAAGAAGATCCATTTCATTTTATTGTTGAACATTTTAAGTTAACCAGAATAGAACTGGCAAGTTAAAACACATTTAATTTAAATTTATATTCTCAATCTTGACCAACCTACAATCAACAATCAGTTCAAATCTCCACTTATTGTTGATGACACATCCTGTCAACAGACACGGTACGTCAAAAACATGATATGATATAGGGGTCACATAAACCCCGGTATGTAATCCTCTTTACCAAAAAGAAGATCCATTTTAGTTTTGGACAGTTTTCAAATTAGATAGATTAGGACCAAAAAACTTAACTGTGTTAACTTATGTTACCTGTCTTAAGAGTTCATTATTAATGTTTGTATATATTGTATATATTGTATATATGTATATATTGGTATGTTTATATTGGTTAAAAAGGTCCCAAACGTTGACCTAAAGGTTGTATACAGGCTGAAGATGCCCAAAATAATGGGTGAAACATGTACCTGCCCTAAATAAGTCTACATAAAATCATGTAGATAATAACCACATTAAACGTGGAAAGTATTGAATAGGTGGTTTTTTATTAAATTATCCTTGATATCTATGCCTATCATACAACATTGTCGAGGACTTTTCACAGTTTGCTCGCAATCTTGTAACTTATTTTTTACTCTATACAGTATAACATCATCCACAAAAAGCCTTATCTCTGATTTCACGCTGAAAATTAACACCAAAATTAAATTAATTCGGTCAACTGAACTCTTTGTAAATATGTGCAGTACGTACATGTACTTTTTTCCTTCGGTTAACTGCTTGTATCCATCACCTTTTTCAGTCCAGTTCTATCGCTCATTTTGGAAAACTATAAAATTGTACTTCACTACCCGTACTTGCGTATGTATTGGAATATCTGACAACACAACAACAAATCCTTTTCTCTGCCATTATCATCAGAGTGACTACATGTTCATAACAGAATAGGGACTGCATGTCTGGAGTCTGCCCCACGTGTGGCTCTCCGTCCAGCCGCTAGAGCGACACGCGTGGTGCCTGCAGTTACTTTGAGGCAGAAACAGGTTCCAAGAAGGACATTCCAGGAATCATTAAGGAACAAGGGGAGTACGCATGTGAGGATCTTCAGAAGGCAGAAGTATTTAGTCAGCAGTATGTAAAAATTGTTGGTTACAAGGATAATGTCCAGATAGAGGAGGTGACTAATACTAACTAAGTATTGAAATTTACCTACAATAACAAAAGATACAAAGGCTGAAACAGAAAAAAAAGCAGCTGAAATTGATAAGATTTCTGGGGATATACTAAAAAGGCAATGGTGCCATATCTGGAGCTATACCAAATGAATGGAAAGTTGTTATAATAGCCACTGTGCATAAAGGAAAGGGTGATAAACATACAGCCAAAAATTACAGGACAGTCAGTTTGACAGGTGTTGCATGTAAGCTTTATGGAAGCATTCTTTCTGATTATATTAGACATGTTTGCAAAATTAATGACTGATTCGATAGAAGGCAGTTTGGGTTTAGGAAAGGTTATTCCACTGAAGCTCAACTTGTAGGATTCTGGCAAGATATAGCAGATATCTTAGATTCAGGAGGTCAAATGGACTGTATCATGATTGACCCGTCTATGGCATTTGATAGGGTAGATCGTGGGAGACTACTGGCAAAAATGAATGCAATTGGACTAGACAAAAGAGTGACTGAATGGGTGGCTACATTTCTAGAAAATAGTGGGTGAAGCATTATCTGATCTTGTAATCATTAAGACGGGAATACCTCAAAGTAGTATTATTGATCCTTTATGTTTTCTTATACAGAATTAGCACTCAAATCAAAGATAGATCTACTCTATTTAACCAACACCAAAACAGAGTAAGAAAAGAATCAATACTACTACTATTTTAACAGAAAATATCTACTCAGTTATATAAATCATACTTTTATGTACGGAAAGGGAAGAAATAAATTACAAAGTGGTACTTAATTTTGGTTGATGGAAGTGGATTCCCTCTGCCTAGATTATCAGGTTGGCAGATGACCTTGTCCTTGTATTTAGACTGCTTCATTGCACAGACTGCACAATATCGGATTTAGTTGACCATATCAACTAAAAATTCCCTAGCTGTATCTCTCGGGCGTTGATCGTGGGCTGGTTTAGTTGAGTACATCCCTCTTTGAATTTCCATCATGGTACCAGTTTCCTTGAAGATTGGTTGCTGAAAACTAACACAAATATTAGTATGGAGCATACCAGAATTGATCCTAGTACAGATTATGGTTTTAAAAATACGGTACTTAATTTGAATTCCTGGAAAGATATTATGCTGCACTGCATTTATGTCTTATATTTCTCACTACACAGACTTCCAGGTTACTAACTGCATAGACTAGAAAACGTTTAGCTGACAAATGGAGCAGAGTTCCATTTCTGCAAAATTCTCTGCGTAGGCTGTCCTTGCTCATATCATGAGTTAAACACGGACTCCTTCATTCGGCACTCCGCTGAATTGTAGTCGTTGCTCGGATAGAACTGTTCTTGATACAATTATACCAACTTCCATTTCAAAATTAATATACATTTACTGCAAGAGGGTTCTAACTTGAAGTTTCACAGTCATGAATAAAACGTTGCCTTGGTAACATTTTCTCACAGCTCGATAAGAATATTAATTTCCAGCTAAGAATTATGTAGATCAGAGAGCTCGTACAACTCCTCATACTGCCTATAAAAGCATTACATGGTAGGTGTGTCCATAAATTACCACTCCTAGTTGGTTAACATTCCCTATGTAAATGTTTATTGGTTAAATTGATTTCGCCTCGGAATTTTCTTGAATCTTTTGATTTGAAAACATAGCTCTGCACAATGTGCATTTTTTCTGATTATATTAGACATGTTTGCAAAATTAATGACTGGTTCAGTAGAAGGCAGTTTGGGTTTAGGGAAGGCGACAAGCTTTCTTATTATAATTATTTCATCTTCTTTTAATGCCCAATGAATTACTTTCTTCAGATCAACTGACTTTCAGTCGAGGTCCATACTGGTTGATGAAAGAGAGTGAGAAACAACCTCTTCTCTTCTTATCGGCATGGGCGGATGACTTGCTCACTCTTAAGGTCTCGCACTAGGTGTTTGATCAGGTCGTTCAAATGTATATCAAGTTCCTTGCGCTTGTCAATACAATAATGGTAATTCCTTTGTAATTACAGCTACAATATATGGGTACAGTATCTCCCTGGGTTGATGTATAATTTCATCAGAAGATTAAATTATAAATATTAGTACCTGAGTTATGTGCCTGTATTATTTTCCTTAGATTTCAAAAATATTACTCTTACTGGCATTTCCTTCCAGTTGTAATCCTGTAGATTAGCTCCAGCTTTCAAGTGTTCTAACGTAAATTTGCTGCATTGTAATTTGCTCTATAATTTCCATTAAGACATTGAATTATTTTATAGGGCCCAATAAATATTAGTGCAAATTTGGCACAATAGCTATTTGTTGGATTATAGGTGGTAGGCTTTCTTACTAGAATTATTTCATCTTCTTTCAATGCCCAATGAATTTTTTTCTCAATTCGACGAATTCTTCTTTTGGCATAATTTTCCAAGTTCTGTCTTGTTGCTAGAATAATTTCTTGATGAGTAGGCTGGGTTTGTTTAGGACGGGTAATTAAGTTACTCCAAGGTCGAATTGGATATTGATGAAAGTGAACAATAGCTGGTACTTGTTTTGTAGCTTCATGGACAGTATTGTTCACCACTAGCAAAAATCCTTGCTAGATTTCCTGCATATCTTTTGGTAATTTAAATTACCTGGCTCCAGTTTTCCCATTAAATAGTCAATTATAGGCCTTAATTCTCTATCCTTCTTTTATGCTTGTTGGAAATATTGAAGTTTCCTCAGAAATTCTTGGTCTTGTTGATCAAGTCTAGTTGATTGACTTCAGGGATTTCCTCACTAGGGTTTCTGCGTAAATAATCAGCTATTGCATTTGATTTACCGGAAAGTGTTCTAACTTTATATTGAACTGTTGAACAAATATTGTCCACCTTGCCACTCTTTCACCAGTCAAATTTGCTTTCAACATAAATGCTAAAGAATGGTGATCTATTTGTAAAATCATTGAAAATCCATAAATGATTTTTTTCCAATACATCAATGCATAAACAATGAACAATATTTCCAACTCAGTAACTGTATACTTTTTCTCATGGGCTCTCAACTTATGGCTTAGGAATCCTAGAAACTCTTTCCTTTCAGGTTTTTCCAGATGCTTCTAATATAATATGGCTCCAACACCATATTTTGAAGTGTCTGTCTGGATTATGAAGTGTTTTCCAAAATCTCGATAGCCTAATTAACACTGTTTTGCAGCATTTCCTTTGTTTTAATGAATGACTCTTCTTCAATATCAGACCACTTCCATTTCTGTCCCTTTTCAAAAGTTCTAGTAGAGATGACACTGTTTCCGTATATTTCGGACAATGATCGACGAAAAACTGGCACATACCAAGGAATTGCCACACTTGTCTTATACGAGTGGGTCTCGGGAATTTGCTAACAGCCTCAGTTTTCACAGGATTTTGTTTCATCCCTCTACCATCAGTTTTATGGCCCTAAATAATACTGAAGACTGACAGAAATTGGACTTTTGAAGATTCACTTGGAATCCAGTTCTAGTTAAGTTGTCAAGTAACATATCCAGTTTGACTATTGTCGCGGCCACCAAATTAGGCGGGTGAGGAAAATTGTGCTGTCATCAGATTGGGAACGGCGAAGCGACAGATGATCGAGAGTCGCTTACCCCTGGGCACGGATTGGCAACGCTGATCGTGCAGTGCTGTCATACTGAAGCCCATCCGCTCCAGGCCACCTTACCTGAGTCATTCCCTGTCAAGCAGCTGTTGAGCTCGCATCGTAAAGGCAGTTAAAGATGGATAGTGAATGTGAATTGATTTGGGCTCAAGTGAAGAGAGAAGTGGCAGAGAGGAACAAGACATTCAAAATAAAGAGCGTAGAAAAACTCACGTCAGAAGCCATTGACAGTGCGACTGCTGCAGACTGGGAAAAGTGCATCAATCGCATGGAAGATGTTCAAACAGACGATTGAGCCAAGGAAATAGTAAGGGACGAAAGAAAGGAGCCATTCATCATCAGTGTAAAAGACGACTCGACAGATAGTGAGATGAGTGATGACAGTGACTAAGACTGCCTTGAGGCCAGAAACCGATTCTTACTTCATTGTAAATCAATGTAAACCTATTCTTTAAAGTAGTTATTTTCCTATATTACTCGGTACAATATACAGTATTCAAATATTTATCATGTAATAAAACTGATACGGATTAATATGTAATCCGAAAGTACTTACGGGGTCCTGCAGCCTGTGCTGGTGCGCGTGCCGCGAACTGCCTCAGCTAGCGGCATTTACATGATCGCTTTCCGGGCCATTTTCCAGGAAAATTACAAGACTCACGGAAATATGTTTCAGATAAAAAATATGTCAGGCGATTTTTTACATTTTTCTCGCAGACAAAATTTTATTGGCTGAAGAAATAAAAACTTGGCCGCTTACTGAAATGTTCAATACATGATTCTACGGATTTAAACTTACTCGTTCAAGATTTTATTTTTCATAATTATTTAAAGTGGTTTATATGGAAAATAGTTATACCACTGAAATCAGCAGTCTTTTCTGAAGCTTGTAGTATAATTAGTCTCGAAACATTGTATGAAGTAACATCAGAAACTTGAGAGAGAACAACTTGCCTCGCGCTCCAAAATGATGTGTTCAGTTATACATTTCTTCACCAGTTGCTACATAACCTTGGCAACAGCGTAATTTCTCTGACCCGCCTAATTTCGTGGCCGCGAAAATAGGTGTTCTTCAAATGTTTCTGACGCAATCAAAAGATGGTCTATAAATCTTGTTGTAAATTTCTTCACTTCTGGAGTGAGTCATTGGTCTAGAGATCTGATCAGGGCTGCACTAGCATTTCGGACACCGAATGGCAGAGTTTAAAAAAATATACATATGCTGCTTATATAAAAAATCCAGTGAAAAGTCTTCATTTTTCCTCAAGGACAATATGGTAATATCACAAAGTCACATCCATAATTGTGAGGTATTTCATTCCCTGGAATTTACATATCAAGTCCTTTAAATTTGGAACTTGATCATTTCCGTTACTAGTTTTTCGTTTATACCTCGTGCATCAAGACAAATTCTCAGCAATCCATCAGGTTTCGGAATAATTACGAAGGAATTGAGATATGGAGTTCTAGCCTTCATTATAACACCATTTTCCTCCATCTCCTCAATTACTTTCCCAACTCTTATTGTAATATTTCTCAGGAATAGGGTAAAATTTCTTTTTATACAGTCTCCAGTCAGTCATAAGCAGGGTATATTTAAAATTGGGAATTACTCCTTAAGCATAAAGACTAGGTGTTCTTCAAATGTTTCTGACGCAATTAAAAGATGGTCCACTTCTAGCTTATCTTGTTCACCTCCAACAATTTCCTGTGCTTTCCTCTTTATTAAGTCGAGTGGATGAATTTCTTGATCTCCGCACATAGAATATGGTTGACCACTCTGCAGGTCTTGTTCCATTCTGGATCATAATAATTTTCTTCCTCCCTCGGTGTCAATTTGTTAATCACCAATCCTGGATTATGCAATTGATATTTTTCTTCCAACAAATCTTGTGGTTTTATTACCCAGGAATCCACTTGAATAACTTCAATTTTGTTCTACCAAATTAAAATCAGTCATTTCTGTGAAATCGTTCTTCCTTGAACTTATTTGATTTTCTTCCAAATTAATTGTGGCTTTATAATAACTAAGAAAGTTAAATAAAAAAATTGTATTATAATTGATCTTTGACATGACCACAAAAACATGAGTAAATTACAAATTTCCAATTTGCAAATGAATGAATGCCTGCTGTTTGCATTTGACTGACGTGTCAGGTATAATTCCCTTTAATTTTGGTTTCAGAGACTGGAATTATAGGAATACCACTCATCTTCTGAAGTTCTTCCAACAAAGTATTAGAAATTGTGCTAATATTGGCACCTGTGTCCAATAAACAGGATACAGCTATTCCATAAATCATAGCTTTAATTATGGACAATTTAACTATGTTGCAAGTGTACAACTGATCTTTTTCTTCCAACAAATGTTGTGGTTTTATTACCTAAGAATCCACTTGATTAACTTCCATTTTGCTCCTCACAAATTTTTCTATTTTGTTGATCTCATTATCATTTAGAAAATTGGAGGGGTTTTTATCACCCCCATGTTATTTTCTTCTGGCCGAGGTTTGAATTTTTGGTGGCTTGTCTTCTATGTTCCTCTCGGTATGCAAACAATTCAGCTCCGGTAACATCTATGTTTGTATTTTGGCCTTGAATTGCCTTTTCCCATTTTCTTGTTTAGCTGTCTTTCTCCAATTCTTCAAGATATCAAATATTCTTGTCTTTAGTATCGCTCCTCGTCTCCCTGCATTGATGTAATTGGTAACCATCATTCCAGTCTTTCTTCTGGGATTAGAATCGAGAATTTCTATGATTATTTTTGGAATATCTGACATTCCTTTCTCTATTTCTTTAAGTGTAAGGTTGGAATCCTTGTGAGTTCCTCCAGTAATGCTTTCTTCCATCTTCCTCTGAACTATCATTTTTCCTTTGATGAGTTTGAATTTCTTTGTTCTTTGACTTAAATGAAGCTTTCTTATTCTCTGTTTCAATGACATGGATGATGGGATCATAGTTTTTCGATGTTTGGGGTTGCTCCTTCAATGTCATATCTAATTGTCTAACGAGGGAACGGTATGAAGTCGGACGCCGAATTTCTATTTGATTTTCACATATTCATGTAGGTCTTTTTAAGCTGAAACAGGTAGTGGAAATGTAATTTTTTGCTGGTCCTTTTTAAGGGGGCTTTTGGGAGCTCAAATTTGGCGGAGCGTGCAATGAATTGTATAGTATATGCCAGCACACATCAGCGCTCACTGCCAGCGACTGTCTTGCCTCGCCACTTGAATCTAGGGAATGTCGAGGTGCAGCCAATAATCGGCTATGTTTGGGCGTGCTCGAGTCATCTCGGCGTTTAGTACCGCCTACCTAGCGATTGCGCACCACGTGTGGGGCAAGAAGAAGAAGAAGCTTTGTTTTGTTTTGCTGTCGAGGTGCAGCCGATGCAGCTAGACGCCGTATATGTTTGTATAACTTTAAAGCCTAGAGTTTTTACTACGGTACTTGACTATATTTTTAAAGCGTTTTCAAGTCCCTGAAAAATAATTGCTAGTTGCTTTACGTCGCACCGACACAGATAAGTCTTATGGCGATGGTGGGACAGGAAAGGGCTAGGAGTGGGAAAGAAGCGGCCGTGGCCTTAATTAATTGCCGGGTGTGAAAATGGGAAACCACGGAAAACCATTTTCAGGGCTGCCGACAGTGGGGTTCGAACCTACTCTCTCCGAATACTGGATACTGGCTGCACTTAAGCGAGTGCAGCTATTGAGCTCGGTTGAAAAATAATTAGGCGGCAAGATTGAACATCGAACGTTACGTGTTTAAAAATGATAGAAATAATTAAACTAAATAATGATTTTTGCTTCTTTCCACTATGATAGTTGAATGTTAATACTGATAGTAATAATAAAACTCAATAAGGATTTCAGTTTGTTCGAATCCTTGGTTGTGGCCGTTATTTCAGAAGGTCCCGGATTTGATTCCAATCCGGATCGGAGATTTTAATCCCGTCTAATTACTTCTGGCTCAGAGACTGGGTGTGATTAGACCCATATTGAATTTGCTATAATATGCTTACAATAGTGTGATTTTTTATTCCACCTTTTCAAAACAATTGGTTTTATGTTGTTAGATCATAGTGCTACAACACTATTTTATGATTATGATCTAACAACATAAAACCAATTGTATTGAAAAGGTGGAATAAAAAATCACAATATTGTAAGCATATTAAGTGGTATGTTCCGAGCTGTCAGGGGAGAGATGGCGTTGGAGGACATTAGTAGACGAATAAGTTTGAGTGGTGTGTTTAAAAGTAGGAAGGATCACAGAACAGAATGAAGATAAAGTTGGAATTCAAGAGGACAAATTGGGGCAAATATTCGTTTATAGGAAGGGGAGTTAGGGATTGGAATAACTTACCAAGGGAGATATTCAATAAATTTCCAATTTCTATGCAGTCCTTTAAGAAAAGGCTAGGAAAACAACAGGTAGGGAATCTGCCACCTGGGCGACTGCTCTAAATGCAGATCAGTAGTGATTGATTGATTGATTATCAATTTAGCAAAATAAATATGGTATTTTAATTAATGCCTATCAAAATACGTACAATTGAAACTGCCTAAAATTATTTTAGAAACTACTTGACAGTCTTTTAGGCAGTTAAAATGACCTTTTAACACCTAAATATCCGAAGTCTAGTAATCACTATTGCATGTTTCTGCGGTGGTTGGGAGTGCAGTGTGTTGTCTGAATTAAGAAAAAAACCTACCTCCTGTTTTCCTTGACCGTGTCAAGGATGAAATTAATGAAGCATATTTAGGCTGTTAGTATGAAGGGATCGCCACTCCCAAGGTGATTTATTAATGAGTGATAGATACTATGAAATGAGAATGGAGAGTGTTGCTGGAATGAAAGATGACAGGAAAAAAACTGGAGTACCCGGAGAAAAACCTGTCCCGTCTCCGCTTTGTCCAGCACAAATCCCTCGTGGAGTGACCGGGATTTGAACCACGTTATCCAGCGGTGAGAGGCCGACGCACTGCAGTTTGAGACACGGAGGCTCAGTGTGTTGTCTGAATATTAAGAGAAAAGTGATGGAACAAACACTAACACCCAGTCTCTGAGCCAGAAGTAATTAGATGGGATTAAAATCTCCGATCCGGATGGGAATCAAATCCGGGACCTTCTGAAACCACGGCCACAACGCTGGCCATTCAGCCAAGGATTCAAACAAACTGAAATCCTTATTGAGTTTTATTATTACTATCAGTATTAACATTCAACTATTGCAATAGAAAGAAGAATAATCATTATTTAGTTTCATTATTTCTATCATTTTTAAACACGTAACGGTCGTTGTTCAATATTGCCGCCTGATTATTTTTCAGAGACTTGAAAACGCTTTAAAAATATAGTTAAGTACTGTAGTTAAAACTCTAGGCTTCAAAGTTATACAAACATGCACGGCGTCTGGAGAGACAGATTTTATTTGTACTATTGCTTAAGAATGAAGGATATTCATACTTTAAAACGTGGGAGCGGCTCCACGCACTGCGCTCACGAGACACAGTGCTGGCTTCACGAAAACTGCATCGGCTGCACCTCGCGGAAACAGGCGGACATGCTTTATGGCTGCACCTCGACATTCTCTCGACAGCAAAACAAAGCTGCTTCTTCTTCTTCCCCTCCTTCTCCTGCTCCACACGTGGCGCGAAATCACCATGATAGGTAGGAGGTCCTAAACGCCGAGATTTCTCAAGCTGTCCTGAGCAAAGCCGATGATGGCTGCACCTCGACATTCCCTAGACACAAGTTGCCTCGCCTTCCCTCTCCAATCCTTTGGTTCTCCTCTGTCCCCCACCACATACAGCTGCCTACAGTTGTGTACACGTGATTCTGGGTGAAGACTGACATTAGTTGGGACATTTTACTTACAAAGAAGAATTCATTGTGGAATAAATAAACAATAAACATTGTTTACAAATCTCTACTTAACATACAAATAATACATTATCAAATATCATCTGCATCATCATGACATTCAAAGTGTCCAGGAAATGACTTTATTCTAACATAGTCTGGCATTGGTTCATTGTTCATGGCATGATAGTAAAAATCTAACACAAAATGTGAATAACAAAACATAAGACAACAATGTGCGCACCTTATAAACGAAAAATTGGTACAATCATTTCCAGCACACTTTTTATCAAATCGTGAAAATTCATTTGCGAGATGGTATGAATTGTGCTTGTCATTAATGGAATAACCACCAACTTTCAAACCATATTTCAGCATTGGTACAAAACAATCAGCTTGTAATTGGTTATGCACTAGCATTTGACTAGTTATAAAGAAAAGTCTGTTTTAGGGTTTTAATTTTGACTGGCCATGTAAATTCCTTACCCGGCAAATGTTTTCCATTTGACGGACTAAACATTTTAGTTGTTGGAAGAGTCCAAGATCACACGGCTGGCAAGGATACGTAGTTCCTTTTGGTATGTATTCAATTTGTACATGTTTGTTCGTCAGGGATTCAAGTTGTGCATTTTTGCCCTGGGCACTGAATGAATCTATGAGAAGAATATTTCTTCCGTCTTCCTGTAATTGAGGATGTAAAACGTTCTGATACTTTCTTGTACTCTAAATCCAAACTTTCCATTAATTTCTCGGAAAACGATCAAGAACAAATGTCCCATTTCTCCGGCTTTTGAAATGTGATATTGCACTGTGTGAGAGTGCGTAAAGCTATTTCGGGAAGTAAGCGTAGCAAGAACGTCTTTCACACCACGAAAATCATAACCTCTCTGTGTTGCCATTTCGTACTGAAATCGGGACTGTTCTGAATTCCAGATATTGGCATCCGGGATCTCTTTCTTTTGTTGCAATTCATTAATGAATGTTACAAAATTTTAGCCACTTCATGTCGTACTTCTTCGTCCGTTTTAAACGTTTTACTGACTAGTTTGGTTACTTTTAGGAATTGAATTTTCAAACGCCTTTCAACGTTTGTCAAGTATGAGTCGCTTTGGAGAAAGTGTTTGGGGCAATACAACTCTCTACCCCATCATACCAACGCTCGGTATCCAATTTTGTGACATATAAATAACACATCCTTGCCTTGGTGAACTCTTCTTTCACATAAGCTCGAACCATTGCACATTTCCTAATTTCTCCATTGTGTTCAACATGATTGACGATTCCATAAATTTGTCTCCGAGTCTTATTATACTCCTGTACAGCATACATAGGTCCTCGTTCCTTATTTTTTGATACATGTCCAACAGTGATTCGGAATCATAATCTTCCACTGACTTACAGGTTCTTCCTCGGCCATCACAAGACTTTTTATCTTCGTTAAACTCATCTCCATGTTTGCGTTTTTTCGGTGATGTCCTTTTCTCAACGCCAACTTCGTCTTCTGAATCAAAGAAAACGGCGTCTTCCTCCTGAATAAATTTATATTTTCCCTCCAAAATTGCATCAAACATTGTCTTTATTTGTATATACATGATTTGCTCTTCATCAGAAAGCCCTGTAGCTTCCTGAATATTAACACCGTAGGCATTAATAAGAGCTGCAATAATGTTGAATGCGGCCATAACAAAGTAAAGAATCCAATGCGATTGCCTGTATGTGGAATAGCCATCAGTCGTGGAGAACTTAACCAAATAGAAAAGGACTGTCCGTTCCATATACGCAACTATTGGCAGCCGTATGTGGTCCGGGACAGAGGAGAACTGAAGGAGTGGAGAGGCAGGGCAGCCGCTGGACATAAGCGCTGACGTATGCCAGCATGTACTGTACAATTCAGGGCGCACACTGCCATATTTGAGCTCCCAAATATCCCCTTAAAAATACCAGCAAAAAATAAGACTTCCACTGCCTGTTTCAGCTTAAAAAGACATCCACGAATTTGTAAAAATCTAATCGAAATTCACCGTCCGACTTCGTATCGTTCCCTCGTATGTAGTTTTTCAGTCTCTACAGCAGATTGGATATTCGCAGCGACTGAAATTTGCTGGATATCAGGTAGTAATTGTCTAATTATAATTGAACATACTTCCTTCTCTTTAAGTGAAAAATCTAATTCTTTAAATCTTCTAAATTGATTAATGAAGAATTCTATATACTTCATGGGCGATGATGAAGCACATTTCCTAGCATTAACTTTGGTTTTCAATCCATGCTGGAAGTCCGTATTCCGGTACTAGTCAAGAGAAGCTTTCTTGAATCCCTCAAAATTGTCAAATAAAAGATGAAATGCCATAAACCAGGAATAAACTGAGCATTCCAAAAACTTCTCCATAGCTCTTAATTGTCTTTCAGGTGGAATATTGTGATCACGAAAATACTCCTGCAAATCCTTAAGAAATGGCTTTGGAGTCCCACCTTTTTGATTACCGTACCAAACTTATGAGGTTGATCGTTTTGCAATCGTATCATATTTACTACAGTAGAAGTCCAATAGTCTGGCACAATTGGGACCGGCCCGGTGCCAGATTACCGAAAATGCCGGACTATCGGGCGGTACCTCTTACTACGATATAGGTTAAGGCATACAGTGAAAACAGCTCTAACACCCCGTTTTGCAGTAAAATGTTGATCAGCAGAATCATTAGTTTAATAACACAGTCCTCTTTTCAATCGTGTTGTTTCTTATTGTCATTCCATAATAATGCCGAAGTTCATCGATATCTTTATCTGTAAGTCTTCCTTTACCATTTAGAGACTTTGCATCTACAACTTTTTTTTTTCCTTCTGTCTGCTTCAATTTTTGAAGGCATGTTCCCATCCATTTTTGAACGTGGCTCAAACATTCAATTTTTTAAATCTGGTTTTTTATTATATGGTTGGCTTTCCAGTACTCAGTGTAGCACACAGCCTTCCAGACTGAATATTTCCAGAGATAGAGATATTTAAGTCAATGCATAACAACTGGATTGTATCAGATACATTTGCACTATTTACTTTGAAATAATAAAAAATACACTTCCAATGGTTTCGACAAATGCATCAAGTTGTTCAGGAGAGATCGTTATTAAGAAATAATTATATTAAAAATTCAGGAATGGTGCCAGACCATCGGGCGTTCCGGACTATTGGATGCCGGACTAATGGAATTCTACTGTATATAATTTGAAGCTGGTTCACCCCACTGACTGTGGGTAGCCGTCTCATTTTGAACCTGATTTGAATTTTCAACTGGAAATTCTTGTTGTTTCCTAGGAGTAGAGCTAACTATTCCTGTCCTCATTTTATCTTCTAATTTATTTTGTTGTTCTATTATAGATGCTGACAGAAGTCTAGAACTTTCTTGGTGAATTTTGAGTATCTTAAACTCTCGACTCAAGTTAGAAGTTTTGTCTTCCCTTTCATTTACCTGATCTTTCAGTGCTTGTTTTTCTGAAATTTGACAAGAGTTCTCATTCTACTTTGAATGCACTTTCTTTTACACTTTCTCACCTACTGTTATGTCTAATACATTAAGTCTGTGAAAAAGAGTTTCCGGATTCATCCGTAAATAATTGTATCATGCTGTTGCATAACTCTTTGAAACAACCTGCCCATCTCAGTTGAATTGTTTACAAATAAGATTTATTGCTTTCTAGGCCTTCATTAACTGTATTGATACTAGCTTCTATCTCTTCCTTGTGTTTTTCTAAAGATTCACTTAGATGTTTCTTCATTGTTCCTAATCGCTCAGTAAACTCTTTAGCCACACTAACATCCAAACTCGTGATTGTCCTTTCCACATCCAGTTTTAATTTAGAGTTACTAGTTTGCACTTAATTTTGTACAGCTGCTAATTTACCCTGTATTAACTTGAATTCAATGCTTTTCAATTTGAGATTTATTCTGCTTATGAATTTCTCTTAAAGTGTTCCTAAGGTGATCCTGATTTCTCATCAGCTTAGCTTCTAACTCAGCTTGACTATTTTTCAATTCCGCTTGGTTAGCTCCTAGTTTAGTTTCTATTTGAGCTTAATTAGTTGTTAGTTTTTAACCTTTCACTAAGCTCACTTGCTAACTACACGTTTCTCTTCGAGACGTACTTATTATCCTCCAGCCAAACACTCAATTCATTCACTAACTTCTCTTGGTTAGAGTTTATTTCGGCCTTTGAATTGGTCAGCATATCGCCTAAAGCTTCTAGATCCATTTTTGAGAACTATTGCTCTTGCCCCATTCAACAAAACAACCTATCTATACCATTTTCAGAGAATCCATCTCTATCAAAGAATAGCCAAAGAAATACTCATGAAAGTGAGATTCAGTGCCTCCAATATTGAGGTTATAACTTTATCAAAGTCAAAGTCATGAATAAACTAATTACACTGAGAAGAATAAATTAATATTGCCACCAAATTAAATTACCATGTGCCTCATTAATAAGAGCCATAAATTCAAGAATGCCACAAAAGTATGGATGCCAAATAAAATTTAGATACATCTGCCAGGTCATCGGCCCAAAATACGGCGTTAGCCATGTGGTTAGGGACACGCAGCTGTGAGCTTACTGTCGGCAGCCCTGAAGATGGTTTTCCGTGGTTTCCCGTTTTCACACCAGGCAAATGCTGGAGCTGTACCTTAATTAAGGCCATGGCCGCTTCCTTCCCATTCCTAGGTCTTTCCCATCCCACCGTCACCATAAGACCTATCTGTGTCGGTGCAAAGTAAAGTAAAGCAAATAGCAAAATACGGTCACATATTAAATTGCCAAGATTTGCTGAACCCTTCCGTTGCTTAGCGCCAAATAAAATGATTGCCAAAACAACTAAATCATCGGCCCTGTAAGTTGGGCTCCATATTAAATGTCCCCTTTCCGGGTACGCTCAGTCAGACAAGCACGAGGTATCCTGGGCATGGTACATTCGTAAAGCCGATTTTGCTATTTTAGGACATTTAATACAATTTATACGACAATGGGGATATGTGGCAAAGTAGATTCATGGCATAAATGAAAGAAAAATATACAACACTGGTGGACTTTTATTACAGCAAACACAAAATTAATAATATTCTCTGGGTAAATTTTTGATCAAGAAATTAACAAACTCTGAAATCTTCACTTTCTGTGGATTTTATACAAATACAAAATTGACTGGACAGAATTTGAGGCATCTCCTTCATAGTTGTCCTCGCAGTGGTTAAAGAAAACTAAAATTCAACTAGAAATAGCTGTCATTATTTGAAATACTCCATCCTTAGAATAACTAATTAATGTGTCTAACCTTGACAAAAATAATACCACCAGGTGGTCAAATTACATTCTCTAATACATGAAATTTTAATAAATGGACTTTTAAATCATGTCTCTTATTTAATTGACTTGGCTTAAGTCAGTATCCTTTGACAGTTGTCAAATTTTAACACCATTATCTTTTAAGGTAATTACAGTTGCTTTCCTATGCACAATGAAATGAAATGTCGTATGGCTTTTAGTGCTGGGATATCCCAGGACGGGTTCGACTCGCCAGGTGCAGGTCTTTCTATTTGACACCCGTAGGTGACCTTCGCGTCGTGATGAGGATGAAATGATGTTGAAGACAACACATACACCCAGCCCCCGTGCCATTGGAATTAACCAATTAAGGTTAAAATCCCCGACCCGGCCGGGAATCGAACCCGGGACCCTCTGAACCGAAGGCCAGTACGCTGACCGTTCAGCCAACGAGTCAGACTCCTATGCACAATGTACACTAGTGACTGATTTAGGTATCAAACACTCCACTTCTTTTAACTAACTATTTACAGGCTCTTGTTTACATTGTAGTGGTTTAATTAAGTTAAAATATTATTTGATTAATCCACTAATTATTTAATTGATCAGGATTATTATTTCACTTTTTTTTCCATTTTATGAGCTCATCGTACTGTTCAGTATGCAAGAATTAAGAAATAAAATTGACACCAGTATGTACCAATCCGCCCAGTTCTTCCCTCCCTCAACTCGTCCCCCTCCCTCCGCCACACCCTTACAATACACGTAGTAGAAACGCCAGTCAGATTACCGCTAGCAACAGAACAAGTTAGACACTCTACGGCATTCGAGTAAGTACGCATTTTTACGTAACCCATAACCGTACACAACCACAACTGTTATCTTTGTACATACACTTTAAATGCATTTTTTTTTCTTTACAGTCTATCCAACATTCTAATCATTGAAAATTTACACAACAGAGGGGATACTACAATTATATTGATAAATATCTTCAATCCAGTGCATTGTCGTGAATTTACGACGTGTATTTTTAATTCAACGTATTCTTATTTGACTGGTTACATAACCAATTTAACCCAAGAAGAATTACCATGATCATCCCTGACCTAATCTTCTACTACATGATTAATTAGACATTCGTCTGAAATTGAAATGGATCCATTTTCTTTAACATTTGGTGAAGGTCCAATTAAGCTGTATTGTTTAGAATCCTCCACCTGCTAGCTTGCCCATTCAGGAACACCTTAAAGTGCCTCTCAGAAAGCATGTTGTTCATTAAAAGTGCCAACTTTTGACATGGGATGATTTTAATAAATTTGGACATCAAGCCCTCCCTCTATACAGTGTCATAAGCTGCTGTAAGATGCACGAAAACTGTAGCTGATTTGAAAACTCGTTGAAATCCAGCTTCTACTACAGTTGTCAATGTTAAGACCTGGTCGCAGCAACTCTGATGTTTCCTAAAGCCACCTTGTTCGATCGGGATGATTTGATCGATGGCCTCTTGAATGCGATTTAGAATAAGCCTTTCTAGTAGCTTATAGGTCATGCTGAGTAGTGATATTGGTCGATAATGAGAAGCATCAGTTCCGTCTTTTCCCGGTTTCAGGATGACAATTATCTTAGCCTGTTTGAAGAGCTTTGGTAATTTTCCAGTTTTCAGAATTTCCTTGAAAAATCCAATAAGCCACTTCTTTATTTTCGGTCCGATGGCTTTAAGAAACTCTGGATATATGCCACCAAAGCCAGCAGCTTTGTTTACCTTTAGCATATTCAGGGCTTTATCAAGTTCCTCAATGCAAAAGTCACGTGAGTAGACTGGGTGTGGTTTTAGATGGGACCTCTTTATGTACAGTTCATTCTTCACAGTTCGTGTCTGTTCTTTGTCTATTTTAGTTTTTGAAATATTCATCAGTCTGGATGCAACAGCATTGGCATTCACATGTGTGACTGTACTTGAAAACCTGGGATCGGTACCAAGTTTTCTAATGAGGTTCCAGGCTTTCCGACTAGAATGTGTGAAGTTGAGTCCTGCCATTGTTTTATGCCATTTTTCTCTTCTGTTCATATTCAGAGCTTTCAAGAGGTCATCAGCTGTCACATCGTCGTGAGATTCTTGATATTTGGCATATAACTCATCGCATTCTTGGGACCATCCAGGGATGTACTCCTTCCGAAAACCACGTGGGATACATTTCCTGGCATTTGCTTTAATCGCACCCAGAAATCGTTCATAATTGGATGGTACCGTAAAACGGGGTAACTCGGCCATCCAGGGTAAATTCGGCCAGTGACGCATGGCAACACTGATTTTCTCCTGCCCCCTATACTATAAAAGATGAATCACTTGCAACAACTAAAATACGCGCGCAATAGAATGCTCTGTCAACACTCGCTAGTTCAAAGAATATAGGCGGGCTCATTGTCGAGTAAAGCGATTTGTTTCGCAGCACCGATTATTGTCTTGTTGGGTAACATTGAAAAACAAACTGTTCTCCAGCCTCAGCATATGATTCTCTACTCCAGCTATTTATGGTGTTAGAAAGTAAGTATGTCTGGTAACTGATCAACTGAATTTGATGCATTTTATTCAAATAGGTTTTTCATGGAATAGTTTTGTGATAAAAGTTGTCCTCTTCCAGGGTAACTTTGGCCATGCCAAGCAGATACAAGAAAGTTTTAGGCGGCCGCGGGTATTGTAATTACAATCCCGTTTACCTAAAAAAAACGCATTAGAAGAGATAAAGAAAGGCACTATAACGATTCGGCAAGCCTCAGAGAAATATGCTGTTCCGTGATCGACCCTGCAAGACAAGCTGAGCAAGAAGCACACGGGAAAAATAGGACGTCCAAGCATTCTTTCAGCTGAGGTTTGCTTTGACGCTTATATGTAACTGCTTCATTTATACCCCCAAGGTATTGCTAACCGAGATATTTTATTTACCTATTACCTCTGGTGTTTGTTTTCAGAAAGAAGCCGACCTCATTCATGGACTTACTACGTGTGCTGAATGGGGATATCCGTTAACACCTGGAGACATCAGAAATGTGGTGAAGGATTATCTAGACAGAGAGGGAAAAACAATTTCCATCTTCAAAGATAATGTGCCTGGTGCAGACTGGCTCAAAAGTTTTCTTGATAGACATCGAGATTTATCGTTTCGCTTTGCGGAAAATATCAAACGTGCTAGAGCCTCCGTAGGATCGGTAGAAATTGGTGAATACTTCGACAACTTAGAAACAACACTGGACGGAATTCCTCTAGAAAATATTATAAACTACGATGAGACTAATTTTGTAGATGATCCAGGTAAAGTTGAAGTGATTGTAAAAAGAGGAAGTAAACACCCTGAGAGGGTTACTGACTGATCAAAGAGTGGAACTTCTATCATGTTGGCAGGAACAGGGTCAGGAGAGTTCTTGCCTCCATATGTGTTCTATCGAGCCAAACATTTGTACCCAGGCTGGACGGAAGGTCGTGTCACTGGTGCACATTATAACAGAAATTAAAGTGGTTGGTTTGATATGGCCATTTTTGAGGAATGGTTTTCTACAATTTGCCTGCCGTATCTCAAGAAGTTACCTGGTAAAAAAGTAATAATAGGTGACAACCTGTCCAGCCATCTGTCAATGGAAGTAATCAGACAGTGTAAGAACAACAATATATCGTTTGTGCTCCTGCCACCAAATTCAACTCCACTAACACAGCCATTGGATGTTGCACTTTTCCGTCCACTTAAAATGTCTTGGAAGAAACAGCTGAACAAATGGAAGAATAAGAATAGAGGAATCTTACCTAAAACAGAATTTCCCAGAGTTTTCAAGGTGGCCCTGGAGGATATAGGGGATGGAAGGTTGAAAAGTAGCCTGAAATCTGGCTTCAGAGCTGCAGGACTTTGTCCTCTAAATAGAGATGCTGTCCTAAAAAGACTTCCTGATTTTACCGAAAATCAGAGTTCGGAAAAGTCATGGAGCGAATCGTTCACGAATCTCCTGAAGACATCTTGATTAGGAGAGAAGATTAATTCCAGATTCAAAGGAAAATGACTGAATGTGAGGCCTGGACGAAGTGTAACCACAAACTACATATCAGAGCAACCCCGAGATGAACAGCTTGAAGAAAATGATGAACTCTGCAGCCAAGAAGAGAGAATTTTAACTGAAGACAGGACGGCAAGTTTGGAACTGCAAGTAGATGGGACTGATGAATATGAAGCAGGAAACTTCGTACTTGTAAAATTTTCCAAGGACAAAATTCAGCGATTTTATGTTGGAGAAGTTAAAGAAACTGGAGAGCACTTGGTAGTGAAGGTTTTGAGGAAGAAAGCTGGAAAGGATGTGTACTTCACTTTCCCAGTTATTGATGATGAATGTGACGTCTAGAAATATGATATTTTGAGGAAATTGGAAGTTTGGGATCCAGTCAGACATTGGCGATACAAATTCAAGAGCTTAATTGACAGGCCAGATATATTTTAATGTAGACGCCAGTGTATTGTGAGAACAATCCAAAAATATTTTATTTTTTCCACTTGTTTCTTTCTTCATACATTGGACTCAAGAGAATATGATTTTGCTATCTTCATTATCTTTCATGCCAGGAAAATTAGTTACGTAATCATTGAGTGCTTATAGGCTTAAGTTAAATAAACTTGTTTCTTCTTTGGGGAAAATGTGAGTTATTTGGGAATATCTTGTAAATTTGATCACTATACGTCTGTTTTACCCCGATTATTGATATCAGGCTTTTTACAAGTTTTTAAAAAACTTTTACGGTGGCTGAATTACTATTACTATTATGTACATACATAACAATGAAGGAAAAATACGGCAGAACTTATATTATTTTTTCAGAAAACTAGAGGGAAAATTCTATGTATATATTTTCAAAATACACGAAAAAGTGGCCGAAGTTTACGGTACTGGAGGAATCCATTGAATGGTATTATCTAGACCTTTCTGAAATAGTTCCCAGTTTGCAAGTTGAAAATTCCATCGAGGTTGAGGTATGGAGGTGACTAATGGAATTTCAGTACCAAAATGAATTATGACTGGCCTGTGCTGGCTGTGTGGGAAAGACTTGATGACTTTTCGTTGTGTCATTTCATTATTTCCAGATCTAGATGTGATGCACAAATCAGGAGAATAGTCCTTTAACCATCTGTCAGATCGGAACGTTCCAGGATCTTTAGCATTATACACAAGCTGAAGATTGTGCATGTCCATCCATTCATTTAGAATAGCTCTATTTTGGTCTTCTTTCTGGTATCCCCAGACATGACTTTGACTGTTGAAATCACCATCATACACAACTGGATGACTGAAGAATCTTACAGGTGGATTTGGCCAACTAACTTGTGGTGGTTTGTAAATATTTGCAACTGTGGTTCCGGCAACTTCTACACCCGAAACAAAAATATCTGCTGTTCTATCCTGGTAAGTTACTTTGTAGTCAGTAAGATGGGACCTGACGTATGTTGCAATGCCATACTGTTCATCATTTATGGACCCAACCAGAACGTATCCATAAATTCTTCCTCTTCTGTAAAGATCTGCATCATTCTTGGTGTGACTCTCCTGTAATGCTATAACATCTACTTTGTTCTGCAGTATCAGACGTGAAAGGTATTGACTTTTAGCAGAGGAAATTGATTTAATGTTCAAGTGACATATTCGTAAGCTGTTACCAATAGGGATTGATGAGTGTTCTGTGTATGGTTGGTCCTGAAAAGGACTTTTCGTTGGTAAGTTCTCTTGCACACTTGTTGCTGTGTAGCAGCACCTTTGTGGAAGAATTAGCCGGTATTAAATTGATGCCCAGGAATTGCCCGATTGCAGTACCCACAGTCTTCAGGGAGGCTCTTTCCTTGATCCCCAATATGAGAATAGAATAATAGTAATAACAACAGTGGTAATAAGAAGGAAACGCTAAAAATAAAACACAGCGTGCCATTGACATAACCAAGGAGAGGGGTAACATGGTGAAAGTAGGTCACGGTCTGCGGCCTTTTGGTTCCACGCCAATGACAGAGCAACAATTTTCCAAAAATCTCACCTTAAATGCTGGAGTAGAGACAAAGGAAGACATCATTAAGATACGTTCCAAATTTCAAGTTCCTAAGTATTAAACAGAAATAAACATAAATGTTCCCAATGATTGAGTGTAATTTGATAGAATCTGATGATGTTCTTTCAAGAACAAACCATGTCATTATTTAATAGTCGTTGTTTAATAATGTGTTTTTTCACAGGTATAGCGTAATATTTATATTTAACTTGTATGTTCAACAGAAAGTTACATTTCAGTGAGTCGACGCTGGAAAGTACGGCTTCCTTCTTTAAAAAAAATAAAGTCCATTTACTTGTGTCAGTGTCCTTGGTTATCATTCTTTCCCGACCCTGAGGATATTAGTTTTCAAGGCCTTGGGAGTCTTTCATTTTCACGTCCTTCATGGCCTTTACCTTTCTTTTGCCGATACCTTCACTTTTTTGAAGTGTTGGACCTCCTCCATTTCCCAGTTGTACCTCCTCTTAAGACAATAATCGCCACTACCACCATCCCGACTTTATAGATCACGATTACCTAAATCTCATCCAGTAACCGCAACAATTTGCAAGTAAATGAACAAGTGCGCAAAGTATCCTGGAATAATACCCGTGGCGTGACACCTTGCGAGTGCTAGGTTCCAGAGTTGCTAGCTCATGATGTGATGTCAAAATCAAATCAAATAAAAATCTCTTTATTTGCAAATGAGGTGTCTACCTCGGTGGCAAATGGTACACTAAAATACATTATTGTCAAGCACTAAATATTAAATTAACAAGAGAAGAAAATTTTCCTATAATACAATATTATACAATTTACACTAACAATGTTTTCTACTAAACACACAGCTCATCCTTATTAAATTTATATTGTTTACAAAATTCTACTTATAATATCTCCTGTACTACTTACAAATATAGTCAACTGATATACAGTATGTGGAATTACTTCAAATGATACTATACAACTGGTATAAGATTAATATTTATATTGCATTTATTTACTTATTTACTTTTTTTTTTACCCGTTCTGGAACCTAAGTTGCATAACGACCTGCTGCGTCTTAATCAGAGCCCCTTTTGCTACCATTTTTCAGAGTTCCTGAAGGGCCTTCACAGCTACCGTAGCGGTCCCAGGGCCCTCGAAGTCCCCACTGTACTTCACCCCTACAGGCAGTCCCCTACTTTGGCTGTCCAAACTCCTTAGACCAGGGGATGGAATTAATTTATTCACACACATTTTTTTAAAATTTACAATAACCTGCACTGGTTGAATGCCCTCTAACACTTCATTTATTTTCTCTGTTGCTGTTTATTCTCTTCTTGAATATCTGTACAGATTTTGGAAAAGGATCAAACACGACCCCTGGTAAACTGTTCCACTCCTTCACACCCTTCCCAATGAATGAAAATTTACCCAAATCGCTTCTGCTAAAATTCCTTCTAATTTTATATTTGTGGTCAGTCCTGCCGATATAATTATTTTCCAACTGAAGCCTCTCACGGATATCTCCCCATGCTTCTTCTCTTGTATAGGCTCTATATAATCCTATAAGTCTAGTTTTCTCCCTTCTCTTACTTAAAGTTTCCCAACCAAGTTCCTTTAACATTTCTGATACACTACTCTTTCTCCTGAAATCCCCTGTTACAAATCTTGCTGCTTTCATCTGTACACTATCTATTTCTTTTATTAGGTATTCTTGGTGAGGATCCCAAACACGGTTTGCATATTCCAATAATGGACGAACCATACTCAAGTAACTTTTTTCTTTTAATTCTTTGTTGCATCCTTTAAGTAGCCGCATTATGACATGTAACGATCTGTATGCTTTCCCAACAATGTCATCAACATGACCCTTCCAGTGCAAATTACTTTCAAATCTCACACCTAAGTATTTGCACTTGCCATCTTTTGGGATAACTACTTCATCCAAAGTACAGTATATTCAAATTCAGTTTTAAAGATCCTGTTTGTAAAAGTTGTAACAGTTGATTTGCCTCCATTAACCTTCATATTATTTTCTTCAACCCATTGTTGGATGCTTTCAAGGTCCCTTTGTAATTCTGAACAATCCTCAATGTTGTTTATTTCCCTATAAACAATTATGTCATCAGCATACAATCTTATTTTTGATGTTATATTGTTCCCTAAATCATTTGCGTATATTAAGAAAAGTAACGGACCGATTATACTACCCTGTGCAATTCCCTTCCAAACTTTCTCTTCCTGAGATACATTATTTCCTACTTTGACTTTCTGAACCCTTGAATTTAGAAATGTTTTTATCCAACGTGTAACCCTTACGTCCAATCCTATTCCCTCCAATTTCTTTAATAATATTCCATGTTCCACTCTATCAAAGGCTTTGGAAAGATCTATGGCTATGCAATCTAACTGACCTCCTGAATCCAATTGATCTGATATGTCCTGCTGAAATCCCACCAGTTGTGCCTCACAAGAAAATTTCTTTCTAAATCCATACTGGCTCCTCATGAACCAATTTTTATCATCACATATCCCTCTGATGTACTTTGATATTAAACTCTCCAGTATTTTACAAACTATACTGGTCAGGCTGATTGGTCTGTAGTTCTCTGGTTTCCTTTTATCACCCTTTCCTTTATAAATTGGTATTATTATAGATTCCTTCCATTCCTTTGGTATTACACTATTATTTATGACATAGTCAAAGATAATTTTTAAATAAGGCACTATATACCGCCCCATCGTCTTTAATACCCCCCCTCCCCAGTAATTTGATCACTTCCTGCTGCTTTTCCTTGCTGAAGCAGTTGGATTTCTCTGAAAATATCTTCATTTGTGAATGAGAAGCTTCTTGTTTCCCTCTGTGTCTCTCCCTCTCTATCTTCTGTTTCAGTTTCCATGTCCTGACAATCATCTACTGAATCTCTGAACTCCGTACTAAATAGGTTTGCTTTCTCAGTATCTGTTAAATAGTGTTCACCCCCTTCTCCCATCATTGTAGGAATTTGGATTCCTTTTCCTTTTTGATTCCTGATATATGAATACAGCTTTTTCCATTTCCCTTTGTGGTCATTACCCTCTTGAAGTATGCCATTCATATAATTCTCTTTTGCTTCCTTTTTCACTCTATTGAGTGCCCTCATTAGCTGTTTTCTAGTTTCTCTACTCTCCCTACCCTCTTTGATTTTCTTGTTTACTATTCTACATTTTCTTTTTAATTTTCTTATTTCCCTTGTATAATAAACAGGGTCTGAGGTCATTTTACCCTTCTTAACAGGTACAAATCTCTTCTCTCCTTCCCAAATGATTCCTTTAAATTTAGCCCAAAGTGTATCTCCCTTCACTTATCCAACAACTGAATTGTGATTTAAGGTAAGTCCCAAATTCATCAACTTTAGTTTTTCTGTACGATTTCTTGTCTTGTGTAACCCTCTTATTAAGCCTTTTTAGTACGAGTCCTACATCCATTATTACAACCTTATGGTCTCCTATTCCTTCAATTACCTCAGTTTTATCAACAATTTGCCATGGTTTAACCAAGAATACATCTAGTAAGTTATTGAGACAAGTCGGTTCTTGTACTACTTGTGTAAATCCTCCTCCCAAATTAACTTATTTGCCAGTTTCTGTTCATGGGCTTCACTTGCAGCTCCATTCCATTCAACTTCAGGCAAATTTAGATCTTCCCCAATTATTACCATATCATTATTATTGTTTTTATGAGTATAATCTATTATTTTCTCAAATATTTTCATGTCTGTTTCCTCTCTTCCAGGCCTGTATGTTCCTATAATTCCCACCTCCTTCATATTATCACAAACTAATTTTATCCCTAATATTTCATCCCTTTCATCGGTAAACCATTCATGTGAATAATAAGTTTCCTTCACCAGAATAAACAGCCCCCCCTCCCTTTTTATCTCCTCGGTCTCTACAATAGACTGTGTACCCTTCTGGAAATACTTCTCTATTACCCACACCTTCTCTCAACCACGATTCCACTCCTATCATCACATCAGTCTCATACGATTCCATCAATGTACCGAATTTTAATTGTTTATTTACTACACTTTGACAGTTTACCAAGAGCAATCTCAGACCCCCTTCCTCCCTAAAACTTGACTGTTGCAATTGGGTAACTTGAAATTCCTTACTATCCTGAGTTTCATTTTCTAGTTGACTGAGCCAGCTTGAAGTACAGCTGGCTCTTTCTAATAGTTTTCCTGGTCAGTATTATAACTCAAGGGAGTTGCCTGTTTTACAGTACATATCTTAAGATTAATAAAATCTAGAACAATATTTGCTATCTTTTGTTTACCTGAATTGTTTAGATGGAGGCCATGTTTTGTATAACAGTATCTCTCAAAACTGCTGCATTCAATAACCTGAGTATTCCGAAAATGTTTACAAATTTTAACAATATCTGTATTGACCTTGTCCACTTCAATGTTCACACATGAGTCTCTACTCAAATCATGCCTGTAGGGCACGTTCACTACAATGTATATCAATTACTGGAATGTAACAATTACAGTTTTATTTCAAGAAGTAAATTATGAGCAAAAATTTGTTAAAAGTAATGATCACAAGTAAAAATTACTGAAAAAGTTATATTTACATGAAATGTAATTACTTTTACTCAACTACTTCCCAACGCTGCCTGTTGGATAGCATAGTTTACTTTATCAGTTTATGTCTTCTCTCTGTGTCTGCATTGGTAATATTAAATATAACAACAAATGTATTGCAGCCAATGGCCATTATATAAAAGCAGAGTCAGGGATAATGTTATCTTGGGACACATAATAGCATGATATCTATCACAATGTCTGTGACATAGTTCACAAATGCATTCAGGACCTGAAAAATGAAATAGTCTTGTCATACAGATCTTACGGTGAAAACCAAGTACTGCAAATCTTGCGACCATGTGACACAGCTTATAACATGTGCCTTTCCATTCTGATGACATCATGGCATCAGTGCCGTAAAAATCAATCGGAATTTCATTCTTATTTGTCTGGAGCTTAAAAACATGTAGAGACGGTATATACTGGGCACATTTACTATGCACAGAGTATCTTTAAATGACAGAAAAATGGATGTGGGTGTTCTGCAGGATATGTCACTATTAATTATAGAACATTTAGAAAACTCCCGCAGCTTTTTAATAAATTTTCTTTACGTACGAAAATTACCTAAACCATCACACTTACCTACAAAGGTCATTCAGTGAAGTATCTGTGAATTGTATGTTTTGAAATCTGTAGTTCACCTTCTTATATCAAGAAAACTATATATGCATGTTAGTCTGAAATTATAACAAGTGGCAGTTCCTGTAATGGTGTCATGTCCTGCTTATAATTGAATTTGATTGGTGTTGCTGTAAAGATTCTTTCGACATTATATTCATAAATCTTATGTACTGAGAGACAGAATTTTACCTGATAATGTGTGTAGATGTCTTATGATGTTGTGTGCATTTGTAATTAAATTGAGCTGTCAACAGGTAAAACATTTTCACAACCTATATGTTGGGTACCATCCTACCATTCACTTGTTGAAGTAAGAAACCAGAGAAAACAATTTACTGGTTGGCCAAGAATGGAATTTTAGTCCACCTCTCTTCTTACTGTAGTTGTGTTATTTGAGGCTGAGTGCAACCCATTGCAGTCAATGAGGAATAAATGAAGGCCATATTTTATCATGTTCATACAAGGTCTGTTCACAATGAGACTAAATAAGCTCACCGGAACAAAACATTAGTCACCCCTGGAGAAATCATTACAAGCATCATTTAACACCAAGGAGCTCCATCTCTGGACTTGGTAACTGCCTGGATTTGATTAAGAAGTGAGTCCACAAGGTTGTGCAGGTACGCCACATCCAGGTTAAGCGACTCACTGAGGATTTGATCGTACAATGCCGCCAAAATGTGGGGATGCTGATGTTGGCGTATTACCTGTTGTTCCAACATGTCCCACAGACTTTTTAATGGGGTTCAAGCCCTGTAATTTTGCAGGCCAGTCGAGATTTAATAGGATGCGAGGTTGTTCCTAAAACCAGTCACATATGCATCCTGCCCGATGTACTTTGCTGTTGTCATTAAAAACTCGGGTGTGAGCAATGGCCGCTTCCGAGGTGACGGACTTTGAAAGTATATTGCATGCAGTTCCTTTCACAATATTCTCTTGCTAACAGGTTGGGATGGACCTTCATTCACTGACTGCAGCAATTTCTGTGGGGTTTGGAAGCTATTTTTATTCACAAGGCGTGAAGCGCTTCTCTGGTCCCTCTCAGTCAGGATTTTTTTCCGACCACAATTCTGACCTCGTCTTTCTTGACCACGTGTAGTACATCAGTGCTTGTAGACACGTTGAACAGTGCTCTGCAAAACACCAACAAACCCAGCAACTTCACATACCATATGCCCGTGGGCATGGCCAAACATGATTGCCCCTTTTTGCTACTCTGTCACATCCTTACATAAACCCCAGTTGATGTGCACTGTCCACTTGAAACCTCAATGTTTCACTGATTGCTACTGTCTTATGCTCATGCAGAGCCAGTGCACATGTGGTTGAGCATGGAACTCGTTCGCCGTGCCGTCTTTACAGGCTTACTGATTCCTTATTGCTTATGCACTAGGGTGGCTAATTTTTTGTCCGGTGAGGTTATGTCAAGAGCAGAACATCCTGGATTTTAGGTTTATCTGTCATAACACATGCAGAGCATCTTTTCAGGATTCGTTGCTTTCAGAGTACTGTATATTGGATCTTTTCTGTTAGTATGAATTTGTTAATACTGCTTATTTGTGAAAAGAAGTGAAATAGAACAAAACACAGTTTAAAAACTCTTCAAAAAGGAACGAAGCGTTATTTGCAATTAATTAAGAATTAAGTATTGTTGTTTCATTAAATTATACTTTCTCTCTTTTTTTATCTTTATCTTTATGTATTGACTTATTCAACAAAAGAAGAACAGGAAATAAGAAGAACTGTACATATTTTACGCTATAAATGCAACCTGAAAAGTAGATGGGCAACTAGCTGGTCCTAGACTATCTTAAAATATATTAGGCAAATCATACATGATTTAGGTATTTTTGCCTTTGAAACTACATACACCAGAAACAAGTATTACATTGCACTTTATTTTCTGGGACTTTTGTTAACACATTCACTCCCAGCTCCCTCCATGCAGCCCAGTGATTTTTTATGCCACCCTGACTCGCTAGGTAACATGTAACATATGGATTTAACTTAGCATCATCACTCCTGTAATTCCAACCATGAACTACAGAGACCTTCAGGACTGGCATGTGTCTATTTAGTTCACACACACCCCACAATGCGGGAAATTACCCCAAGCTGTAGTAAAATGTTCATCTACTTGCTATCTACTGGCAAACTGATATCCTGTGTCATCTAATGTACATTTGAACATAAAAAGTTGGCACAAATTCGATAAAAGTTGGATACGTTACTTTACACACGTGAAACATAATCTGACCATCATCAGATATGGGAGTGAATGTGTTAAATACTTCCAGGCCCATGACTTTCGCTTGGTACCCATTACTATGCGCTAACTATATTATTTAATAAATTCTGAGTAGAAGAGGGTAGACCATTCACATCTACCATGAATCAAAAGGCTCAGGCTCAAATGAAATGATAGATTCTGCTCGTGAGTTGATTGCTTGCACATATGTCTCGTGTTATTTGATGTGAATCAAAGACCGTTTGACTAAGATACCGCAGGGTGTTATTGTTCTCAGTGTACTGTATCTAGGAAGCATTTTAACTCTTCTCTAGAGGCTCATGAGGCATGTCTCCTCTGTAAGACATTGAAAAGTTATTTAGCTTCTTGAGACATGTGCTCTTATTTCTCATGCCGCTTGCTGCATGAATCTACAATGGTTCATTCCCATCATAGGAGCATTTTAGCAGGATTATGTGCTGTGCCTTCGATCATTTCATTTTTCTGATCTGAAAGGAATGAAGAAATGTGAAGAATAATGCGTTTACAATTTTTTCCGATGCCTCGATTCACTCGCACTCATTTCTTAGGCTGTTTGTATGATGGGTTCACCACTCCCAAAGGCATTTTATTACCTTCTGCCAGGTTCAAATTAGGCCACCCCTAACATGGAGTCAGACGCCTTTTGTAGCCGCTCTTCTGGAGTACAGATGCGACGGGTTTGCCCCTTCCGCCACCTCCATTGTACCGAAGTCCATCTTCTCTGCTGTGGATGCCATTGAGGTCTTCACCCATAACCCAGGGCACGGGCCCTCCATTATGACCCCTAGAGAGAGGGTGTCCCAGTATTTTAAACCCCCCAGGAATTGGGCTACCTGTTGGTCCACGGGTTTTATTGGGTATTTCAACCAGCCCTACATACTGTAGGGTCCCCCTATCCGCCACCTGGGGATGTGCTCTGTAGGGGTCAGGTTCCCCTGGTTACTTATTGGAAGTTAACCCCACCCACAAAGGCTGAGGTTATTTGCAGAGGTGGTAAAAAGGAATGTAGCTAAGATATTTGAGAGAGTATTGGAAGCAAGACTGAGGAGGAAGCTAGAAGGAAAAATGGAAGAAGAACAGTATGGTTTTAGGAAAGACAGATTAACGTTTGACCTGATCTTTATATTGAGACATATGATGGAGATGAGATGGGAGTTTGGAAAAGACATAGTGATGACATTTATTGACACTGAGAAAACTTATGACAGTGTGCCCAGACAGTTGGTATGGGACACATTCTTCTTTTCCTGCCGCTTTTTCCCACACCTGTGGGGTCGCGGGTGCGAACTGCGCCGCACATGTGATTTGGCCCTGTTTTACGGCCGGATGCCCTTCCTGACGCCAACCCTCTATGGAGGGATGTAAGCACTATTGCGTGTTTCTGTGGTGGTGTATAGTGTAGTGTGTTGTCTGAATATGATGAGGAGAGTGTTGGGACGGACTTATACACCCAGTCCCCGAGCCAGAAGAATTAATCAGAAGCGATTAAAATCCCCGACCCGGCCGGGAATCGAACCCGGGACACTCTGAACCGAAGGCCAGTACGCTGACCATTCAGCCAACAAGTCGGACGGTATGGGACACATTAAGGAAAAAAAAAAAAAAAAAAACCAAGTTAACAGAGTGGAAGTGCAAATGATGAAAGCTATGTACAAAAATGTTGTTAGTAGTGTGAAGACTAGTATAGGAAAAACAAAATGGTTTAAAGTTGAAAGTGGTCTCCGACAGGGAAGTGTACTGTCCCCCATACTATTCATCATAGTCATGGATGAAATTCATAAGAACATTAAACAGAGATTGGGAAGACAGGCAACAAAAGCCATCTTGCTTGCAGATGATATAGTGATATGGGGTGAGGATGAAAACAAAAGTGCAAAAACAAGTAGAAGTATGGAATCAAGAGATAGAAAAATTTGGGATGAAAGTAAGCACAGAGAAAAGTAAAACAATAGTGATGACAAGGGGAAAGAAGAGGAAAGATAAAACTGAATGGTAAAATTCTGGAAGTGGTTAAAAGTTTCAAATACTTGGGAAGTGTGATCACAGAAACCGAGGAAATTGGGAAAAGAATACAACAAGCAAACAGCTCCTACCAGAGTATAAAGGGTATTTTGTGGAACCAAGATGTGCCGAAGAAATGTTAGAAAGTATTATATTCAATCTATTATGAACCCATACTAATCTATGGAGCTGGATCGTGGACTACTACAAAACGAGAGGAGAGTAGAATATAGGCAGCGGAGATGAAATTCCTAAGAAGTATTGAGGGAAAGACCAGAAAGGATAGAATTAGAAATGAAGAGATAAGGAAAAGGACAGGAATCTTGAAACTTCAAGACGGGATAGAAACAATAAAGCCAAAGAGGTATGGACATATGATGAGAATGGGAGGAGAGAGTGTGTGCCAAAAAAAAAAAAAGAAGCTTTTTCAGAGAAGCTAACAGGAAAGAGACCACGAGGAAGACCCCGAGAGAGGTGGACAGATTCAGTGTGGGAGTGCATAGAGAAGAGGGGAGGAAAACCAGAAGATGTACTTATAAAAGGAGAAGAGTGGTGGAGAGGCAGGCAGCGATGGAGGTCCTTGATTCACAACCAGACCTGGGAAGTTGGAAACGGGAAATGAAGATTATGATGAATGTGTTTGCAATAAAGATTTACTTCAAACTGGATAAAATATTCTTCAGATGACCCAGGCATAGTATTATGGTGTCAGCATTTCAAAAGGCAAGCATCCATTGAAGGCGATGCAAGACCTGGGCAGCCATCTATGCTATTTGATGATATTTGTCCCACATGTAACATTATACACATAAAAAATAGTAAAATAATAAACAAGCAAAGGAAATAAATAAAAAAAAAAACATTTAATAAGCAAAACCAAAGGCAACAGGAACAGACGGAGAACAGGATGTGGACGATGCTGGACAACCTTGCTGGGTGGAAATTCTAAGTTCCCATAGAGGGAATTAGATATTTTTCCACCAATAGAGCATATCAAAAATCAGATAAAAAATTAGATGTATGGCAAACGCCTGAAAAGCCATACATCTAATTTTTTATCTGAACCTTGCTGGGAACGTAACCAGGAGGCACTTAAGTTCTTGAACGGGGGCAATAATATTCAAATAGCGTTTATTAAACATAATCAACTTAACTTTCAAAACAGAGTAAAAAGGAGATAGTCCACAGATATTAATGGGCATGATTGATGCTGGAAATTAGATCTACTATTAGGATACAAAAATGCATGACATACAAAATTCTTAAATAAACTATTTTACTGTGGGAGTGCGCACAGGCACTTGGGTTCGTGGTCCTGCCCTCAGAACTCGATGTTCCATGCACCAAATAAATGCAGTCATGTTTAAAGGTGATATCAAAGGAATTTAAAATTTTAGAAACAAAAGTCAAACAGTAGCAAATTAGAAAACACAATAAGCTAACAGGCATCAAGGAGATTGCAAAGACATGACCATTTGTACTGGGAGGGACAGCATATCCAATTAGGAACCTATTTTGGAATTGAAGATTGAACGTACGTTTGAATGTAAAAAGTTGGCGCAAATTCAAATCTAATAAAAGTTGGAAACGGTATTTTACACATGTTAAATTTAATCCAACCAGTGGACTAGCCCCATTCTACCAGAAACAGGCAAACAAAGAAAAATACAATTATATTACTTTTATATTATGATGTACGTTGCCTGCTGTCATTTCTTGATGGATACAGTACTTTTGCATCCATCTCTTGGCACAGACCAGAGTAAAGTGTAGCTTCCACCGAAGTCCCAGTCAACATCCATGGCTGTGACAATATGGAAGTTGCTGGGGTATGGGTAGTGCTGAGTAATGATGATATTCAGATCATGACTAATGCATCTGAGTGTTATGAAAGGTACTGCTCATAGGGTCAGTCGTGCTGCAGTAGTACTTTCTGACCCGGTGAGGAAAGCAATGGCAAACTACCTCACTCCTCATCTTGCCTAGTATGCCTCATTTTGGTGCTGCCATTGGTTTTTGGGGTTTCCTTATAACTGTATAACCTTTGGTGGTGCTATTTGAGGATCCAACCAGCCTCTGGGCTGATGACCTAACAGACAGACAGATTATGATGTACGGTACATGGTAAAATTGCCTGCTCCCACAACAAACTGCATATCATAGTGCTGAAAAGCGCTTTTTGAATTAAATTAAGCCATCAAACATGCAAGACTGTCCCAAACAATTCCTGCAAGAAAAGCAAGCTCATTTAAGACATAGTAACGGAAATAAAATTTACCTTATCCACATCAAGCCGGACTCCCCTTTGAAGTGAGAGCTCTAACGAACTACTTCCGCTCTGACTGATAACCAAGATGAGAATCAAGGTACTAAAAATTGTGTCTTAGGATTCCCCTCCCCAGTTTGCATGCGACACCCTTCCAAAACAAGGGAAGTAATCGACCAATCACGTGCAGAGTTTTAACGAGCAGTCTTTGCAACTTCTTACATGAGGGTGGAATATTTGCCTCACTCTCTGATGTTCTACAGAACACCCTGACATTTGCCAGAACACTTGAAAAAAGGTTTCATTCTTACATCATTCCCACACTCTTGTAACGATCACTCACCTATTTTCGGTTGCCGTCATCTGGAACTCCACCGATTTTCATATACTCGCTGCTACTTTACTCATCTAACCGGCCTTGGACTTTCACTGCTGCCTTGCCGTGCATCCGTCCTGGTGAACTGCTCACTACACACTGAGTCTCCACTGGATTACGTCACCCGTTGCGTCAGTGTCCGATATTTCTCGACGTTTTGTGTACTTTTTTCCTGAACTTTCTACAGCGGTATAAAGGCTTCCCCCACATACTCGGTCTTCAGTCCAGCACTGACACCGAGTGTGGTTGGAGGGTCATCTGATGACTTCCCAGTATTTGCTGGGAAGCTCCACTTCTTTTATTTGCTGTATTGGGTGAGCAACAGAGTATTTATTTTATAATTACCACTATTATTCTTCCCCTATGAATTTTGGAGTTATCTTCATTGCTATGGCCGTTTTTCTTTTAAGCTTGATATGAGTGATATTTCTCCTTAACAAATGAACATCGAGTAATATGCAATTTCAAGAGTTAGTGAGTGATTGAACTTGTGGCCTGGGCGGTACAACTTATCACATAAAACTGTTCCTGCATTTGGCAGTGTTTATACTCAGGCGACTCCCATTATTGTGATCCCCGTCCTTGGTCTTTCCCGTGCCTTTCTTCTCCCTTTGTTTACCTTTTTGGAAATCTGTGTCAATATTCTCCGAGGCTTATAGGTTACCATGTTCATTTGATTAGTCACACATTATAACTTGTAAATGGTCTAGGGATTCTATTCTAATGTACGTCATTCACGATGAGCGATTTCTTTTATGTGCCAGATTACAAAATTTTGAGTTGTAAATTTGAAATTGATTTCCTTGTAGAAACAATATACTGTTTTGATTAACCTTTTTTCTTCTTCTTATTACATCCACCAACCTCCAATTGGTCCCAGCCCTTTTCTCCTTGAATGTCTTGTCAAAGAATCTTAATCAACTACTACGTTGTTGCTTTGTTTTTCTACGAATTGATAAATTTGTTTCTTTCTACATCCCCAATACATCACAAAATGTTAGCAGAGTAACTCATCTGATTTATTTACTGTTATCTTCTTTCAATTTTTCTCCTTTTTTACTCTTTGTTACTGTACTCTCTTTCTCAACATGGCAACTTTTTCCGATAATTTTCCATTAAATTCTTCTGATAACTATTCATTTTGACCCCCGATTTCTCGGTCTCTACCTAATCCACCTTGTGTGGATTTAATTTCTTTTGATGACACTCCGCCCTCAGAACCTTCATCCACTATTTGTTCGTCTTCGTATTCTAACACTTCAGATTTATTTGATCAAGACCTAAAACCTAAACTTCGAAGTACCACTCATCATTTACATCCTGAATCTTCTAGGCCACTCACCTCATCGCCGATTTCCCCAAATCCACTCATTCCCTCATTAAATCTAGAAATTATTAAACAGTCATTAACACAAGTGCCTCCTTTAACTGATACAAATCCTCGAAATTTAACTATATGGCTATTTTTTGTCCATAAATTCCTTAAAATTAACCTTGCCCCATTTTCTCAACTCATTAGTTTATTAAAGTCTAAAACTACTGGACATGTAACAAATTTTTGGCTTGAAAAAAAGGCACATTTTCAGGATTGGGCTCAATTTTGCACGTCTTCATAATTACTTTCTACCTTATAAGGTACGTCATACATTGAGTTTGGAACTTGTCCGCCGTCATCAACGTTCTGACGAACCTGTACACGATTATTTAGACTCACTTCTTACTTTTAGTGATGTTCTTAATATCGCTAATAATCCATCGGACTTAATTTCAATTGTTACATTTTATGCTGTGCCTTCTTTCCGACAACTTCTTCAGATACATTCTCCTCCTACCTCTTTGCTACAATTGTATACCACAGCACAAGCCCATACGACTTACTTGTATGCAGATATTTCCTACTATGCTCGTATACCACCACCAGTCTTACCTTCTGCTACTACCTCTCCCCCGGCGTCATTATCATTACCAATATCTCGTTCTGTTATAGTCAGTAAACCTATTATTTGTTACCGCTGTAGAGGTACAGGACATATAGCTAAATATTGTGCCTCTCCCATCTCGGGAAACGCCCCCAACCCCCGTCCTTAGGCAGTGGACGCGTTCAAGGGGCAAATCTGCCTGATCAAATACATGCTTTTCATCACGACACCTTTACTACTCGGCAGCCTTTTCGATCTTCTACTATTTCTTACACTAAACCGAGCGTAAAATATGATTCTCACATTTTTTGCTCATTACCCAGAACTTCACATATTGTAGTCTTGCTCCACAATATAAGTTTATAGATATATAGATATATTATTTAACTGTATCACCAGTGAACAAAAAATTTTTCTTGGTGCTCAATTTTTCTCATTGTAATGCATCTTAATGTTTATAATTTAATTACTAATCAGACACCTGATTTTTGCCTTGAGGAGGTAATTTGACTGATGATGCCCTCAATGAAGGGCGAAACATGTCTCAAACAGAATTAAGAATATATTCCTAATGTTTAAAATTTATATTGTATTGAATAGGTGACACATTAAACCCTTTAGCATCCTGCGATCTGTCCATATCTCCGAAATCTGCGATCGTTAGGAGATCATATTAAACCAGACGTATGTTCCAGATGAGGGGATTAATTTGGTATCAATTATAACTTCCAGTTCGGACTGCGAGTGCCGATTTGAGAAATCCACATCTCCCCCTCTCCAAGCCATGACATCAGCTAATCCACCAGCTAGGTCCTCCATCAATATACACTGACTGACAGAGCAAATGCAACACCAAGAACGAGTGGTTCGAAAGGGATGAAAGTTGGGGAAAAAACAGAGATGGCACGGACGAATAATTGATGTTTATTTCAAACCGATATGCAGGTTACACAATGCGCACGGCATCGACTCAGTAGGATGTAGGACCACCGCGAGCGGCGATGCACGCAGAAACACGTCGAGGTACAGAGTCAATAAGAGTGTGGATGGTGTCCTGAGGGATGGTTCTCCATTCTCTGTCAACCATTTGCCACAGTTGGTCGTCCATACGAGGCTGGGGCAGAGTTTGCAAACGGCGTCCAATGAGATCCCACACGTGTTCGATTGGTGAGAGATCCGGAGAGTACGCTGGCCACGGAAGCATCTGTACACCTCGTAGAGCCTGTTGGGAGATGCGAGAAGTGTGTGGGCGGGCATTATTCTGCTGAAACAGAGCATTGGGCAGCCCCTGAAGGTACGGGAGTGCCACCGGCCGCAGCACATGCTGCACGTAGCGGTGGGCATTTAACGTGGCTTGAATACGCACTAGAGGTGACGTGGAATCATACGCAATAGCGCCCCAAACCATGATGCCGCGTTGTCTAGCGGTAGGGCGCTCCACAGTTACTGCCGGATTTGACCTTTCTCCACGCCGACGCCATACTCATCTGCGGTGACTATCACTGACAGAACAGAAGCGTGACTCATCGGAGAACACGACGTTCCGCCATTCCCTCAACCAAGTCGCTCTAGCCCGGCACCATGCCAGGCGTGCACGTCTATGCTGTGGAGTCAATGGTAGTCTTCTGAGCGGACGCCGGGAGTGCAGGCCTCCTTCAACCAATCGACGGGAAATTGTTCTGGTCGATATTGGAACAGCCAGGGTGTCTTGCACATGCTGAAGAATGGCGGTTGACGTGGCGTGCGGGGCTGCCACCGCTTGGCGGCGGATGCGCCGATCCTCGCGTGCTGACGTCACTCGGGCTGCGCCTGGACCCCTCGCACGTGCCACATGTCCCTGCGCCAACCATCTTCGCCACAGGCGCTGCACCGTGGACACATCCCTATGGGTATCGGCTGCGATTTGACGAAGCGACCAACCTGCCCTTCTCAGCCCGATCACCATACCCCTCGTAAAGTCGTCTGTCTGCTGGAAATGCCTCCGTTGACGGCGGCCTGGCATTCTTAGCTATACACGTGTCCTGTGGCACACGACAACACGTTCTACAATGACTGTCGGCTGAGAAATCACGGTACGAAGTGGGCCATTCGCCAACGCCGTGTCCCATTTATCGTTCGCTACGTGCGCAGCACAGCGGCGCATTTCACATCATGAGCATACCTCAGTGACGTCAGTCTACCCTGCAATTGGCATAAAGTTCTGACCACTCCTTCTTGGTGTTGCATTTGCTCTGTCAGTCAGTGTATACGAGTGGAAGGAACACTCATGACGACAGTCGAACCACAGTTTACGACAGTTTACCACAGTCGACGACAGTTTACTTCAGTTTATGTACTAACTCATTTCTACGGACGACCGCAGGCACTTATAACCGCTCTTACGTACTGTATTCAGAGCTCGGGCGATGTTGTTGTGTTCCAGTCACCCGCGGGCCGATTAAAGTTAGATCACGCCAGATTATGCTATGGTCTGAGCCTACGAGTGGGATATTGTGACTTCACATAAAGATGTAACAGTAGCAAAGAGTGATATAATAGCTTCTTTTAAAGTAACAGTGAAAGTCGGTGTACTAATCTGTGTGACGGACAGTAAATGAAAATCATACTGAATAACTGAGCCTGTATTGTAGGTAGCTGAAATAAATCCGCCGTAAAATGAACACATCAAGAGTGCGACTTGTTATTAATTCGGACGTGCCGTGTCGGATACCATGAAACGCACCGGGCGATGTAATTGGCACTCTGCTGTTTGTGTCTGGTCCTTTGTGAGGGGAAAAAGGGACGAAGATAAAATAGTGTACATAGATAAACTTGGGTCTATAGTGCCGTAGTGGTATTATATGTAAAATTTAATTTCAGTGTGTTAGTGTTAATATGTTATAATTAATAAATCAGTGTCATAATGGAGGAGTGCCATGGATTACAATATGAAGGGAAAATGAAGCCAGCCATTATGAGGGCGTAAGCCGGAAAAGAGGCCAAATGGGCCTCTCATCCGGAAAACCTGCCGTATAGTTCAACTACAGATGAGTACTGATATGTAAATTTATTTGGGGATGTTACCATGAATGGGAAGGGAAACAGTTTTAATTTTGACTTGGTTACTGCATGTAACAAAATGGATTGCTTCCCGAGTCCATTCTAAATTTAGTATACATGGACGGAATTAAATTGTAGTAGTGTAAATGTTGGGTCATATAATGTGTTTAATTTGTTGTGCATATAATTACGTAGGTGTAGGGTAGAGATTTAAGTCATGCATGGATTGTAGTATAAATCTAGTTGAGTTTTTCTCAATGTTTGATTTTGTGTTTAATGTTCAAACTGACCCAGAGTTTGCTTTTTATGTCAGTCAATTGACGACAATTCGTATGATATTGTTATGGAAAATCCAGCCATGTGCGATGCCAGCGTTTTCCCTTGTTTTAGGGTTTTTTATTAACATTGACAAAATTTGTAGGAAATGTCACGAACTAATAATTATAATAATAATTCATGAGATACCGTCTTTCAATGTGAACAGTGAGTAACATTAAATTTTGAATGGATAAAATGTTAAGATAATTGGGAATCGTTGATGACAGAATAGTTTTGTTATTCGGAATTCAATTATGTGGTGATTAAAAATTTGTGAATTAATAATTATGAGTATTAATACCGGTGCTAATAAACCCTAAATGCTAATAAATGTGTTGTTTAAATTACGGTCCAATATTTTATAAATAAACGTCAGATATTTAATTTGCCAGTATGAACCAGACCACGTAGGACTAATAATTACGTGATCATGGTTATCGAATTTCGGCGAATATAACTTCAGGCTGTTGCGATTATTTGTGGAGAATGACCTAAGAAGTAATTCAGATACACAGAGAGATGTTGTAAAGATCATGCAGTCAGAATCTAAATATGTCGTACGATGTCGTCAATGAGAAATAAGTCAGTTGAAAACTCTGTGATTAATAATTGAATAAAGTGATGTTGAGATATGAAGAAAGATAAATTCCATATGGGGACACTTACCGTATAATGAAGCTGTGTTGAAAGATAATGTGATATGAAGAAATGTATGAAATTAATGAGACACAGAGAAATGAGTGTACAAATACAGGCAATGTAACAGAGTAGAATTGAATTACGTAGAGGGCAGGATTTGCACCCATAATAGTATGTACGAAATAAATGGATTGCGCAGAAAGTCGTTGAAAGACTACGGACCCAAAGATGAAAAGAGGTTAAGATTCCACGTAAATGATTGTAGGGTGTGATGGTTTAGAATGACGAATGCTGATAATCATGACAATAATAATAATAATAATAATAATAATAATAATAATAATAATAATAATAATAATAATAATAATAATAAGTATTGCAGATCTAAAATTGGACCGTGTTAAATGAAGGGATGATGATAAATGTGTTAAAGAGGAGTATAACTAATGATGTGAAACTGATAATAATAATAATAATGTTAGGACAGTGATAAATCATAGTGATCAAAATAATAATAATTATTATTATCAAAATAATAATAAGAATTTTTTTGTTGATGATTGAATATTTGTAACGCGACCGGTATGTCGAGACGTCTGCGGACGTGACCAACTAATAATAATAATATCATATGAGTAAAATCATTATAATAATAATAATAATAATATTTGTATTTTGCGTCCAGTAATAATAATGATCATAATAAAAATGTGGCAGTGTCAGAAATCATAGATAATAATAATAATGGACGCAAATGATAATTTTGTGGATTAATAATAATAATAAATTAAATTATTGACGGCAATATCCTCAGCGTAAGAATTCGAACGGAGATGATAATCATATGGTGTCTCGTAACTACCGTAAACCCGGTTTGTTTATTTTTGCTTGAGGTGGAAAGGAGGTCATCGCCCGGTATTTCCCACTACACCTCGTGTTATCTCATCTTGACAGTGACCTATTGAGACCAGATGGTCGAGCTAGGTAAAGTGACCGATATACGTCGGTCTGTCATGCTAGAATCGAGGAATGGTATTAATACTCGTGGCAGTCTATATAGTTTAGGTTCTTTTAAAACTCATGATCGTCTATATAGGTTAGGTTCTTTTAAAACTGTATTGGGGAATAGTGTTAATGTGCAAAGTACACAGACTAAGTTAGATTCTTATCAAATCACTAAAATCAATGAACCTGTAGAAACAAGGCCTATTGTGGAAAATGACATCCAAGATACTAAGAAAGCACCAAGGTTAGTTGAACACTTTAGAGGATACTATCAAAATGTAAATGGACTTTGAAGCAAACTAACTGAACTTACAATTTCTTCATGTTTAGCTGACTATGACTTCGTGGTATTAACCGAAACAAACTTAAATGATGGAATTAGTGATGGGGAACTCGAACTCGAAACGTATTCAATTTTCAGATGTGATAGGTCTTCTTTAACGAGTACGAAGGCATCCCATAGGTGGGTAATGATCTGTATTAACAAGAGGTTTAAACCTACTCTGATACCGTGCATTAACACAGTTGAACAGTTGTTTGTGTCCCTGACTTTTAACACCACAAAATTAATCATTGGTGCTGTATACATACCACCCAAGTCTCCTGTCCAAAAATATTTCGAACATTGCAGTGCTGTTGAAAAAATTATGTCAAATCTTGACAACCATTTATTGCTCATTGTTGGTGACTACAATCTACCACATCTTAATTGGATAGTAAATGAAGAAAAATCTTCTGGCCTTATGTCAGTAGGTAACCACACTAAGCAGTCCAGTTTAGTTATAGACACTTTTTTTTATCTCTGTTTAAATCAGTTTAATGCTATCCCAAATTTTCTAAATCACTTTCTTGATTTGGTTTTCAGTAACTCCAGTTCCATTGAAGTAAAATCTAGTGATGAAAGCATTGTCCCCCTCAATAGACACCACCGAGCATTAGAGATTTCTTTACCTATAAATGAGCTATACAATTCCTTGCCTGCTGATAGTTTTTATTTTGACTTTTTAAATGGTGACTATTATAATGGACTAAATTATTATCTGTCACAGTTCAGCTGGGAGGAGATGTTTCAAAATGTATCAATTGATAAAGCAGTAGAAATCTTTTATTCAGTACTACATTATGACATGGAACTTTACATCCCTATACGGAATTTTAAGACTCTCAAATTCCCAAAGTGGTTTAATCATAAATTGAAGTCCCTGATTATTGAAAAGAAGAAAGCACACAAGCGATAAAAAATATCAGGTCTCAATAGTGATTATCAGCATTTCTCAAAATTAAGAAATGAATGCAAGTCTGAATCTAAATCTTGCTATACAATGTATGTCTCCAACTGTGAATGAAGTATTACTTCCAATCCGCAGAAATTCTGGCAATATCTAAGTTCTAAAAGGTCATGTAATAATATTCCTTCAACAATGCATCTTAATGAAGTTACAGCCGATACTGGAGAAAATATTGTCAGTCTTTTTGTTAACCACTTTTCATCTGTTTATTCTTCTTATCAGAATAGTAGTAGTATGTCATATGATTATCTTTTCTCTGTCAATCTATCAGTTATAAACATTAGTAAGGCAGAAATTTACAACAAACTGATATCTTTGGAATTAAAGAAAACTGTCGGACCTGATGGTCTTTCAATGTACCTGCTCAAGTACTGCTCATTTATTTTATGTGAAGCACTCTTTTATCTGTTCAACTTTCATTAAACCAAGGCGTTTTTCCAGTGGAATGGAAGAAAGGATTTGTTAGTCCAGTTTTCAAAACTGGTGATAAAACTGACATAAAACAATATAGACCAGTTATAATTTCTTCTCATATTTCCAAAATTTTTGACTCAATAATTCTTGACAAAATCACACCTCTCTGTAGAAACATCATCATTGATGAGCAACATGGATTCTTTTCAGGACTGTTAACCTGTAGCAATCTTCTTTTATTCTATCAGTTCCTCTACGATGCAATAGAGAACCACCCCCACCACACTTCTCAAAAGCTTTTGACACTGTCGACCACGATATCTTGCTGCAAAAACTAACAGGCTACGGAATTAATGGGCCTCTCCTCTCATGGTTTGAATCGTATCTTAAAAATCGCCTGCAGATTGTTAAAATAAGGGATCATTTTTCTGCACCTATTATTGTTACCAGTGGAGTTCTTCAAGGGTCTCACCTTGCGCCCTTACTTTTTACTCTCTACATAAATGACATTAAAAATATACTTAAGAATTCTGAATTGCTTTTGTTTGCTGACGATGCAAAAATTTTTATGCATATTAATTGTCCACGATTGTTTAAAACTTCAAGATGATTTACATCATCTGGAAAAGTATTGCATTCAAAATGGGTTGAAACTTAAGCACGAGAAATGTAAAATAATATCGTTTTTTAAAAACAAGAAGAAAATATCATTTCAGTACAAATTTAGTAATAACAACATTCTAACTCCTGTTTCACAAGTTAATGACCTTGGTGTTTTATTCAGTTATAACCTATCGTTTAATGAACATATTGAAAATATTTGTAAGAAAGCATTTCAAAGATTGGGTTGCATTACTAGATATTCTAGAGAATTTTCAAACTTAGCTACCTATCTATTGTTGTATGTGTCTATGGTACGCCCTATACTAGAATACTGTACACCTGTTTGGAACCCTTCTCATCAGACCTCTATCCATAGATTAGATTCAGTACAACATAAATTTCTTCGTTTATATTCATTTAGAACAGGATTCTCATATGATAATGTTGATTATACATCCTTACAACAGTCCTTATATATGCATAGCCTGTCACAACGCCGTGAATTATTGGATACACTCTTCATTTTTAAATTGCTTCATTCTTTGGTGAATTGTCCACAACTCCTTAAAAAAATTAACGTACATGTACCAGACAGACGCACAAGGTTCAAGAATACATTGTCTACAAATTGGCATAGAACTAACTACGCATTCAATGGGCCAGTTGAACGAATGTCAAGATCTCTAAACAAACTGGATATTGATATATTTAACTGCTCATTGTCAAAATTGAGAAATCACTTACAGAATCTCCAAATTTGACTATTACTTTCCTGTGATTACTTGTAATATAACCTGTGTATATATCTGTACATATTTTTCTACTTATACTCCATTGAACTTTCTTTTTTAGTGTGTTTTGTTTTGTTTATTCTTCTGTACAGTTATGTAAAATGGTATTACTGTTAATAAAGTATTATTATTATTAATTAGGTCATGCGTAAATATTTGTAGAGGCGAATTTTAGCTGGCAAGGCATCCGCTGGGTAATGATAGAGTCTGTCCGTGAAATAATACACCTTCCTAAATCATGTAGCATTACTCAACCCGATTGCCGACATCAGGAACTGTAGATATTGTCGGAGGTACTCAATCTAATTAGAATCGGGAAGCCGACGATAAATATTATTATCCTCGGGCTCTCGACCTAAAGAAGGCTCGTCCTTGTGGACCATCAGATCATACGGACACTGGTTCGATCCTAACGTGATCAATTTGTGAATCATACCCCAAATTTGTTTCTTTTCCAGGATGGACATTATAAGTGTATTGTCACCACTTGCGGTGAAGCAAGTGACCTTATTATTTAATGTGTTGTAAAATCATTGTTTTTCTGAAGTGTATCTAAATTCAGCGTGCCAGATGGCGCAATAAACTGCTTCTTCTGGCATTTATTTTCAAAGGAAACCATTCTCATAATCGTTTTATTGTAGTTAGATATTATGCCCTTGATAAAAATTAAATGTCACTTCCTAGTCCTATCATGGAGTCCTTAAATTCATGATTATGATTGAGCATCCCCCACTTTATATTTCTTGCATGCCCCGTTCATCCCTGTGTTCACTGATGCCTCTACATTTATAATTTTGATGAATTAAAATATGCACCGACATCCCTGAGAATAATGCTAGTCTGGGACTCAGAGGGTGGACGGGTGCAGTTGATTAATATAAAATACAGGTTTCAGCAACAAGTAAGAATCATAGTTGACATTCGACGGTATCTTTAAGATCTATGTCCAAGTAATTCTTGAGGTAGCGAGGTGTTCATGTGAAGGTCATATTTTACTGAACAATGGCTGTTGTTAGTCCCAGTTCGATGCGGAACCAGAAAGACCTAATGAGAATAATAGGAGCATAGGTGTGGAGTAAAATTTAAGGCAAGGGAAAGAACGAGAAAAATAATGTGTAACTCACCTTGCGCAGTGTGATGGAATGCTTGACATGCAGTGAGGGACTGAACTAGTAGATGTGTGAGAGAGCAGAAAGGAAAAGAGAATGGAGTGAGGGAGGGGGAAGGGAGAGACTAAGGGGGGGCAGAAGGTTGAGGTAGTAGGGGTAAATGATGTGGGTAGGTACTATGCAAAGCGTGGAAAATCAAACTTGAGTTTACAGATAACCCTTGAACGCCCAAATTTTTTATTTTTTGAAATGTTCAATTTTTCTTAATAAACATTCTTAAGATAGGGTATTATTCGAGGAAGATCCATTATTTTGAAGGAAACATGTTTAGTTTCGGAAATATAGGGTGTTGCATATATGCAACACTAGGCGCTTAAGTAGTAGTCTGCAAGGTACCAACACATGTTGTTTTCTCCGAGAAAATAATGAAAACAAGAGGACAATGAGCATGGAGAAGATATAAGTTATTGTTAAGTTGATTATTTACTAAGAGACAAAATAAAATAGTTTATATACAATAAGACATTATTTACAGTACGTATTATATATATACGGTAATCAAAATCCTATTTATTGGAAAATTGACAGGATATTCAGAGTTCTTCAGTTTACTGGTGTGATCATTTGCTGTGGGTTTCTCTGAAGACTCAGTGATCTGTATGTCCCTTTGTGTGGAACGGAATGAAGCAACTTATGCAATTTTGGTTGAACTGAATGAGAATACTATATAAATTTAGGATCTTCAAGTTTTTCTTCTTTTCTTCTTTTGCTCCTTAAATGATCATATGCTAGTCTATACAGTGGGTTATCTTCTGCACTTCTTTCATTTAAACTTGATTCAAAATTATTTTTTTGTGTAAGGTAAATTTCTAAATTTTCCAAAACATTAATTAATTTTCCCTTTTTATGTATTGATCATTTTTATAATATTTCTTTCTACTCTTTGATATGGTGTATTAGGACAATACTTCTTTAAATTGTAAAACAAAAGATTGTGTGATAATGTTTTGTTCTTTGATCTGACCACTGAGGAAGGGAACGGTTGAGACTTCCCGAAACATGTTTGGTTTAATAAATAGTTTTTCTTTCATTTAATGAGTGTATTGATCAAGGTGGATTCAAATAAACTAGTTACATTATACAACTTCATGTACGCGACCTTTCCCCTGGGCTCTGTGTCGTAGAATTTGACGTAGTATTGCACCACTTCCCACTCTGGGGGTTCTATATAAATAGTATTTACTCCTTCATCTCGCTTCCCTACCTCCTCGAGAATTTCTGCTAATGTCAAGCCCCTGAAATAAATGTGAATCGAATAAATGATGCTATTCAACTATGATTTCCTCCTATATATAAAAGACAAAATTTCCTACCACCACTTATAATAATAATAATAATAATAATAATAATAATAATAATAGCTTAATAATATGTACCACAAAACTGGTATATGAGTTTGAACTGCATGCACAGCAACGAAGGGTTGTTACGTCAATAACAAACCTTTCAATACCAAATTGGTACATAAGGAAGTGATTTGACAACGGATCCGCCTAGCGTTGCGAATATGCAACGCCGAGAATATGTGGATCTCACTCACCCACGAGTTATTAATTGTAACTGGAATCGTGCTACATTCAAAATCTGATGAATTAACTTCCTGGATTTCCTAAAAGAGGTTAATTATTTCTAAATCATAAAATTATATGGTGAATCTTACCTCTTACGGTATGCCATTGTGATAGCTGGAACACACAGCGAACTTCAAACATACACCTCGTTGACAATAAAGCAGTGACTATTGATTAACCGACTCGTAACAAAGCACAACACTTCCCTTTACCGAATACTCGTGCAATTTTCATTCGTTTATTGAAAAACAACTTCATACATTGAAAGAAAAGAGCACCGGCACGCCGTTGCACATTTGCAACGCTAGGCGTTCATGGGTTAATACTTTAAAAATAAAGATGAGAAAGTCAAAAAGAATGATGTTTGGTTTCTCTGAAATGCCATTTAAATTAAAATTAGGATTAAAGTACTGGTCAAGATGTATGAAACAATTTTCCGTTACCTTTGTCTATTATTTTGAGGATTTTCATGTCCTGTTCTACGTTGGTGAAACTGTGTTTGGAATCATGTATTTGTTGTCCTATTGCCGAAAACCTATTATATTTTGAAGCATTAACATGTTCTGAGTATCTAATTGTAAAACTTCACCCAGTCTGCAGTTGTTGCATTTAAATCTGTAAGTTCCAGATTTTGAAAAAAAGGTTAGATTTGTTGACTGAAGTAGAGCTGTGTAAAATTTTTACATTCCTGTTAATGGTTATAAAAGCTACTTTTACGTTGTTCTTTTTGAAGATGTTGGTGACTTTCTAAACATCCTTATTAAAAGTAAAGGTGGAAAATGGGGAAGCATTGAGTTTTCTTTTGTTAAAGTGGTCTTGGGGCAGTATTTGAATTTTCTGATTATCCGATCTATGAAAAAATTGTTGTAGCTGCTGAATTTAGCAATTGCGCGGATAATATTCAGTTCGTTTTTTTTAGCCCTTCTTAGACATCAGTATGTTAAATGAACGAAAAACTGAACTATTATAAGTTGCACGTTGTGTGCTTGCGGGTGCGAAGGGAAAATAGAGAAAGAAACAAGAAAAGGAACATACAATAAGAAAAACACAATGGTAGGTCAGCATGGGAAGAAGGAACAACAGAAAGAGAAGAAAAGGACAAGGACAATCTCTACATCTTCATACACTGCAATCTTTGAATAGATAGACTTTCTCCTAATCAGTCCTAGTTCTTCTACATCCATCTCCTCACAGCCCCCAACAAGCTTATTTCTACTTCCCAGCTTCATTAGGAAGAACGGCGGGTATCAACAATCATCAAGGGGACTATCTAGGTTGATCTTGTCTTGAGGTGGGAAGTGCAGGATAAGAAGCAAGCCAGATAAATAAAGAAAAATGGAAGAAACATCAGATAAATACAAGTGGTAAAAGATTACGAACACAGGACAAACAAAAAAGGAGGAAAGGATCTCTATGGGATAATATAAGTACTGGAAAGAAACAAATTGGTATAAAATCAAGTTATATATATATATATTTACACTAATACATAAAATAACCTGATAAAACCAATGAAAAGATGGTGCAAATCTAGGACACGGTTCAAAAATTGTTCTGCTAAGGGCCCAATAACTCTGATTATATTTTAAGCTTGCCAATTCCTGAACTGATGCAAGGTCTCGGAAAGGAGCTGTGACTCTTTTTAAATTGGCTTCCCCGGATAGACAGTCTTTTGCAGCTAGCATGCCAGTGCTAGTCCTATTGTAGGATATGGTCCACACTGACAAATATTCACAATTATAAGAAATGAAGGAAGGTCCACCTATTCAATACAAATTAATATTTGATGTACGTTATATTTACATTAAATATTTCCTTCTATTCTTATAATTGTGCATGCTAGACATGGTGCTTTTGCTGGCAGGACCTGGTGTTTACAGTGCACTATGTCTTCTGGTATAGACTAGAGCAATTTTGTTACTTTCATTGATCTGTCTCAGCTTTATTCTTGGTTTTGACAAAATGAAAGTGACTGAGGTATGAGTGATGCTAGTAATGCCATTCCTTCTGCAGGAAGTCTCTGCTATGGATGGTGTGAAAATATTGCTCATAGGATCAGTTGGTGCATGCATTTCAGTGGGCTTGGCAGACTGATATGTAATAGCAACTTCTGGCTCAGTGAGGAAAGCAACGGGAAACTACCTCACTCCTCATTTTCCTAGTACGTCTCTTCAGTGATGTCTAGGCCATCTATGACAGCTGATGATGGAGCTGTTGAGGATCCAACCAGCCTTCGTGCTGAGGACTAAACATACACATACAGACATGCTGCACTGAGTTGACTATCTAGTTCATTCCCTTCAACTTACATAGCCCTGTGTCAAATACTTCTCTAGATCTAAACATTTACATAATATTCACTGGTGGATAGTAAGTATGCTCTCAAAACAGGTGCTGCAGTAAATAGGTACACAATTAGAAAACAGAGCATACACAAGAACTTACCACACAACTTTGTTGCCATCCTGTATGGCAGGTAACAGCTCAGCCCTCTTTACATTAGGTGCAGTGAGATTCCTCAAGACAACAGCAAGGAATATACAATTCTGTGAAATGTACATGGAACACTGTCCTTTGCATATTTCTCATTATACACTGCATGCAGTTAATTTCAAATTAATAAGTACACCTGAGATAGGATGATTGCAATTATTAACCGACCGAGATATCTTGTGCACGTCAGTGCGTTATGTCCTTCGCCTACATTTCTGAAAAGGAAAAAAGATACCTTTGGTTTTCAAACTTGAGTGGCAGCAACCTACATCTTTAAGGAATCAGGAATCAGTCAAAACTCAGACTGCATTTTAACGCTATCTGTGGTTAAATATCTGAAATAATGCACTTAGCTCAGTATGCAACCTAGGTTGGCATTCGCGCAATCACCTATGTCCAGGGCCTGTAAAATTGGTTTCAAGCAGCGGACAGCGCATGCATTTGGAATTCAAACTTAGAGAAGCAGCGAGTACTCTTGAATCAGAAGACAGTACTCAGATATCAGTGATTGAATATACAACCTGTGTCTGAAAATTTCGGTGAATGGTCGCCTAGTTTGTACACTGGGCTAGTTCTGACGATGTGCTCGCGCATACGCATTGCGAGACATGACACCAAGTGCCCCCTATCGGTCAACTCAACACAGTTAAACGAAGTTGAACGCTGCAACACATCGCACGGAGTCAGTGTGAGGACTCGTGTCATTGCACAATGGAGTGCAAAACGGAGCAATGCGTTAACATGAAGTTTTGCTTCCACCTAGGCAAAACGGCAATGGAAACACACACAATGTTAGTGCAAGTTTATCACGCTGCTCAAGCAGTGAGTAAAAAAGTGGATTTAAGACTGGTTTAAACACTTTCGAGATGGAAAAGAAGGTGCTGAGGACGAGGCGCATTCGGGTCGATCAACCACAAGCACATCTCCAGACAACATCGAACGAGTGCGACAGATGCTTGTGAATGATCGGCGACTGTCCTTACGAATGATAGCAGATAAAGTGGGTATAGGCAAGGACAGTGTAAGGACCACTGTTCACGAACATTTGAAAAAGCAGAACATTTTTGCCCGGTTTGTACCGCACAACCTGAGAGACGAGCAGAAGCAAACTCGGATGGAAATGTTGGGAGATTTCATTGACGTTTATGACCAATATCCGGAGGTGTTGAAAACCATCATTAGAGGAGATGAGTCGTGGTGCTACCAGTATGATCCGGAGACCAAGAGACAGTCAATGGCGTGGTGTTCAGCGTCTTCTCCACCTCCCAAGAAAAGTCGGCCCCAAAGTCCAAGATTAAGGCAATGCTGATCGGCTTTTTCAACAGCAATGTTGTCATTCATCATGAATTTGTACCCCAGGGTACATCTGTCAACGCGGAATTCTACAAGGGAGTTTTGAAACGGCTACTGCAACACATCAGACAGGTTTGGCCTGAACTGTACCGGAGTGGACAGTGAAAGCTCCTCCACGACAATGCCCATCCACACACCATGATCCGCATGACCCAGTTTCTCGCTGAACGCCAGGTGATTGTTCTTCCACACCCTCCGTATTTGGCGCTGGCAATTTTTTTTGTACCCCCATCTTAAATTAGCCGATAGGCCACCGGTTCGACAGTGTAGTAGGTTACAAGTAATGAAAATCATTTTATTATCCGTATTGAAAGAATCTCAATAATAATATAAGAAAAATTTATTGGACATAAATATAGGTATCCAACAATGTGTGACAAGGGTTCTCTGGGAGATTCCAAAAGAAGCGTTTGCTACCAGCTTCCAGCAGCTTTACAGCCAATGTCAAAAGTGTGTTGTAGCTAACGGAGATTACTTCGAAGGCCAGTAAAGGAGTTTTGTGTGTAATTTACGTTGTAATTATTTCATGAAACCATTCACCGAACTTTTCAGACTCAGGTCATAGAACTCTTTACAGGTTAGATTATTTTTGGCTCTAATGGACAAGCCCGATTTTCTCTGACCTTAATTTTTGTACAAAACACAAAAACACACACACTGTATGATTTTCTGGAATTCTTTTGCCAGTTCAGTTGACATTTGTTATTACTTTTACTCAGTTTTCATTATTTCATATAATTTTAGACATACAGTCGAACCTCGATATCTCGAACCCCAATGACTCGAATTTTCAGTATCTCGAAGTAACTTAAATTTCCTGGCCGTCATGCATATTTATTGCGCTATTGCTCGAAATTTGGTTACACAAATTTCTTGATTTCTCAAAGCAAATATTTCCTCCCTTGACGCAAAAAATACTATGTAACTCGAATTTTATGCAACATTAACTGTGCAACACAGCATTTGTAGTTTGTGAGGAATTGTTAACAAGTAAGGAAAGTTATTTTTTGCTAGTGGCTTTAAGTCGCACCGACACAGATAGGACTTATGGCGACGATGGGATAGAAAAATGCCTAGGAGTTGGAAGGAAGCGGCCGTGGCCTTAATTAAGGTACAGCTCCAGCATTTGCCTGGTGTGAAAATGGGAAACCACGGAAAACAGTCTTCAGGGCTGCCGACAGTGGGATTCAAGCTCACTATCTCCCGGAAAGGAAAGATTTTTATTGTTTCTATTTTGCTTTACGTTGCATCGACACAGATAGGTCTTATGGCGACGATGGGACAGGAAAGGCCTAGGAATGGGAAGGAAGTGGCCGTGGCCTTAATTAAGGTACAGCCCCAGCATTTGCTTGGTATGAAAATGGGAAACCACGGAAAACCATCTTCAGGGCTGCCGACAATGGGATTCGAACCTACTATCTCCTGGATGCGAGCTCACAGCTGCGCGTTCCTAACCGCACGGCCAACTCGCCCGGTAAAGGAAAGGTTTACAATGATGCTGGGAGCTAATATGACAAGAACAGAGGAACTAAAACTTCTAATGATTGGAAAATCAGCGAAGCCTCACTGTTTCTTGGGTTTGAATTAATTACCGTTCACGTACGAAATCAACTCCCTGAAGTCGTGGATGACAAGCTCCATTTACTAATCTTGGCTGCGTGGTATTGACGAGAAATTTCAACTTGATGGGAGAAAAGGTTAACATTAACAAATAGAAGAGACTAACAGATTTTTTTTCCAAAGGTGTTAACTGAGGTATGTTTCTTGTATCACTACTGTATGTACTGTATCCTGTCTTCTAAAAAGTTACTATAATATGAGTTATAATACGCTAAAACTGTTGCCGTAAAATAGAATCAGTCTGTATATTTTTAAATACTGTTAAAAATAATGTATTCAGTTTATACATACGATACATATGATACATAATTATGATTCAACTACAATACTAAAACTGCTCACTCCACAGGGAGAAAAATTGCTGTATTACCTTCAACATGATCTTAACTTACTCCTAATGTTATTATCTTCATCAAATTACAAATAATTTATTTTATTAGTGTCTAATCTTACCCCGTAACATGAGGTAACATTGGACATGGGTATAAAACACATACCATCTGTACACACTCTCTAGTATAGAAAAAGAGGCCAGGAAAGTTAACTATGAATTTTTTTTAAAATGAATGCATAAAAATCATAAGCTTGATAATTATGAATGGAGAAGCCACACACAATAAATCAAGGTAAGGGTTAATAGAGAATGTTTTCAGGGTGGATATATGAGAGTGTTGTTTAGGCTGAGTATCTTTGCTTGCAACACTTGGTGGAGGTGACAATCTTCTATTCTTGGCAGACTTACTGGTGGTAGCAATCCTCACTGGTAGTACATTTTCCAAGCTGGACGTTAATTTTCTTTCTGTCATTCTCCTTGTTGGAGTCTCACAATGCAACTTTTCAAGAATGTCTACCATAGCAGAGGAAACAGAACTTTGAAGGTCTGTGGTACCATTACCAGTCCTCTTTCCTGGCATCAGCTTGAGCACACACTCTTCATCAAGAGGATGTATTCCGGATTTTAAATTTCTAGAATCTCGTCCTCCTTCATGTAGTCTGGACATAAGCTGGTCCAGAAGTGCAGGAAAACAGAGTTCACACAAAATTATCTGCTAACTTGGTAATTAACAACACTGCAATGAGTAAAACAAACTTCAAAAAGCTTTAATGCTGTGTGATTTATTTGTGGTATCCGTCTAAAGATACCCCTGAAAAATGAACCTCCATTATTAGAAAACCCAATGTTTGCATAAATGTCATTACTTTTTGCAAATTGCAGTCGCTTAAGTGCGGCCAGTATCCAGTAATCGGGAGATAGTGGGTTCAAATCCCACTGTCGGCAGCCCAGAAGATGGTTTTCCGTGGTTTCCCATTTTTACACCAGGCAAACGCTGGGGCTGAACCTTAATTAAGGCCACGGCCGCTTTCTTCCCATTCCTAGGCCTTTCCTATCCCATCGTCGCCGTAAGACCTATCTGTGTCAGTGCGAACGTAAAGCAAAAAAAAAAAAAAACTTTTGCAAATTTATTTTAAATATATCTGTAGCATAAAGCAAATCATTCTAAGCTATATTGGGGAGATTATATTTGATATATCTTTCAACAGCAGAAACAGTGCTGGATCCTTCTTTACCTCCAAAACATTAATAACAACAGAATATAACAGGACGTGATGTAAATTCAGTAGTCGTGTTGTTAGCAACACGGCAAAACTAAAAGTACCTTTCACTATGATGAATCCGAGATGAGGAAAAAAAAAAAAGGAAGACCTGCATTATGTCCTAAGTTACCCTGTTTTATGGGATGTGCTATACATGCTCAAAAAGTGTATTCTCTATGTCTTGCGATTTCGATAACTCAAAATAAAATTTAGCTCCCGACATGATTCAAGATAAGTTCCACTGTAATGCTGTGTGATTTATTTGTGGTATCCGTCTAAAGTTACCCCTGAAAAATGAACCTTCCATTATTAGAAAACCCAATGTTTGCATAAATGTCATTACTTTTTGCAAATTGCAGTCGCTTAAGTGCGGCCAATATCCAGTAATCGGGAGATAGTGGGTTCAAATCCCACTGTCGGCAGCCCAGAAGATGGTTTTCAGTGGTTTCCCATTTTCACACCAGGCAAATGCTGGGGCTGTACCTTAATTAAGGCCACGGCTGCTTCCTTCCCACTCCTAGGCTTTTCCTCTCCCATAGTTGCCATAAGACCTATCTATCTCGGTGTGGCGTAAAGCAAATTGTAAAAAAGTGAGATACAACATGGCGCGGCTTGGGCGAAATCACGTAATACAGAGCGGGCTTGCCAACTTATGCATTCTTAGTGACAAGACTATTGGGCTGGATTGGTTAGGTCTGGGGAGTGACAAGACCATTGAGCTGGATGGGTTAGGTCTGGGGAGTGACAAAACCATTGGTCTGGATTGGTTAGGTCCGGCTAGTGACTAGACCATTGGTCTGGGGGCGTAAGCTCCCAGGTTAGAGCTGTGAAGCGGCCCTCAAGCCTCTCGTATCCCGGGTGACACCACCATTGGTCTGGATACGTTACAGTAGGTTGGTGACAAAACAATTGGTCTGGATAGGTTAGTGACAAAACCATTGGTCTGGATAGGTTAATGACAAAACTATTGGTCTGGATATGGTTCTCTTACTTTTAGCGAATATGGCAACCCTTTATTACACGTGATGTGAGCTCCGTCGGAGACAATACGAAGCTTGTCCGGAGAATAGGAACACATCGTAAACATTGGCCGGCCAACAGGAACACAGCACATGGTCGCATTCAGATGATTTACACAGTCTCGGTTTTAATTTTGCTATATAAGTGTTAATACTTCTTGGGGCGGGAAGGTGGGTTTCCTTTCTGCTACTTAAGGTATCATTGTACATAATGTTTATAGGAGTTTTATCATCCTTAAGTCTGCGCACCAGGTATGGAAGCAGCACCAGAAGTATTGAAGTGAAGAATAGATAGTACTATCACAGGGGCGAGCATAAATAGCTTATGCTTTAGCAAAGTTCTTAAGAATTCAAATTAACATTATCACTTCAGAATAAATCACAGAGAATATAACTCAGCATACAAGACATTGCTGACTTTAAAACTGTTCTAAGGAATCTTTATGAAGCAACACACTACAATAAGAATGATACAGTGTAGGGCCTAATCATTATTTACTTATTTAAACAACATAATTTTCTCACAACTGTTGATCAGTTTTGAGGCTAAACATAACTAAGCAATATAAACCGACAATCATTTATACATTTTCTTCTAGTTTCATGTATTCTACTCCATCTATTTTAAGGTTTGGCATAATATCCTCAAGTAAAAGACAAACTAACTGAAAGGTTTTAGAGTTAGCTAAGTTATGCACTTTCAAAGTCTGTAGCTTCTGAAACCTATATAACGCACAAAGTCCACGCTCTGTCACATTACGACAATTACTAATGTCCAAGTATTCTAAAGTCTCCATATATTCACCACTTATACGATCCATACACCAGTCATCAAAATACGGACAACTGTTAAAACTCAACCATTTCAAGTGCTTCAGTCCATACAAATTACGAAGACCTTCATAGTAAATAGGCATATTAGAAGCATCTATGGCTTCCACATACAAATCTGGAACATATTTCTCAGGAAGGTCATACTCTTCTTCTTCGTTCTGTTTCACCCAATCAGTTCTACCACAGAATTTGATAGATCCATTACGATACACAATGAAATGAGCTGCTGCCAAATCATTCCCCAAAATTTCATGGCGTTCTGGAATAAATCCTTGGTTCATTATTGCTTTTAATTCCTTTCTTTTAAGCCACCATTTACGAATTTTTTGCGGGCGTAAATCGATTGGTGTCTGTAAGAACCTAACTATATCAGGTTTCATTCCCTTCTCAGGAGCAAATAATTTGAAAGCACTGTACCATTCTCCTTCTTGCTGATGCCAAGGTATTCGAAAAGGTTTCTTTTCCTTTGTATCATCTGCGGACGAAAAGCGAACAACAGTGTTAAACACACTTGAATAAGATGTTAGTTTCCTTGTAAGTAAATTCTTCCTCAGGATATTAACTGACATGTTTACAACCGTCTGGATCTTCTTAACCTTAAATCACGTGCAGCTAAGAGAGGACGAAGAACCCATCACAATTTCTGAAAACAATACGTTTCTATAAAAGTGATTATCAAAATGTCATCTTAATGCTGCATTTACAACAGCAAAATCAGAGAAAAAATCTTATACAGTGGTACAAAAATGCACCTCCGCCAATACTACCTATCAGAGCGCCATATTGCAATGTCTTTCTCAAGGATCATATATAAGAGAAAGTCTTTCTTCCGAAGATCTATTGTTCCTTGTTTTGCAGTGTGCGCATCTTTATTGTAAAAAAAAAAATGTGATTTTATATATTTATGAATCCTCCAAGTTTGAAATAAAATTAATATTTATGACAATAAAAGAAGAAAAGATAACGTGTCTATCTTGAGAAATGTTAAATATACTTCAAAGAATAACCTTTAAATGCAATGTATAAATATACCGCTCTCGGTAATTTTTATTTATTTACAGGGGAGTCAATGAACAATTGCATACACCGTCAGGCTGATATTTATGCTCTCTGCTGGGAACTTCAGAAAGGAAACATAAAATCAAATAATTTGCGGAGCGGACTATTGCGTTAACTTTTGACAGGTCAAGAGGTATTCGAGTCTCGAGATAGTTGTTAAGGAGGTTGTTCCTTTTCCTTTATCTGTATGATGGACTACGAATTCAAATTGAAAACAGCAAACGAGCGTGCCAAAGTAGAAGATTTATTTGATTATGAGGGGTGTAAAGTAGGAAGAGGAACGTATGGTCATGTTTACAAAGCGCGGCGTAAAGACGGGTAAGTGATAATTTTCGTGTTAATAATTTCGTTAGTTAATCTTACAGTAAATTATCGTACTAATAAACTATTTTCTAGATTGCTTTTTCTCGAGAAAGAATTCTTACGTTCATAAAACATGCATTTTCACGTGCACTTATTACTGCAGTATCTTCATAACACCAGTGTCGGGATTTTACACCTTGTTTACTTGTATGATGACCCAACGAATTGATCTACAATAGTTACTGAATGTGCTTGTGCTCATGAAAATACTTTTATTATTATTTCAGATCAGACACCAAGGATTATGCCTTGAAACAAATTGAAGGAACTGGGCTGTCAATGTCGGCCTGTAGGGAGATTGCTGTAAGTACCACTTTGAAACTAAACAGAAATACTTCAGTTCGAGATTGGTATGCATGGTAAAATTTTCAAGAATTCAGCCTTATGAATAGGCTACAAGTAGGCCTACACCTCCTTAGCTGTACAGAAAATGATTATGGACTATGGCATGTCCAGACGTATATAAACTACATCTAAACGCATTTCTATTGTGCCTTAGAATATGTCTCGTGTGGTCTCTAGCTCTTCCAACTAAATGTGATCGAAAAAAGGAGGACAGTTATTGCCAGGTGTGAAACTGTTTGTAATATGTATGGTAATGAGAGAAGAATATTGCCTAGTCAGGCTAAAAGGAATATACTCAGCAGAAAATTTATGGAAATCTGTGCCAACATAAGATCTAGTCCCATACAGTAGACTAAAGGAGTACTTCAGAGGGATCCATTGAGCCCCATTCTGTTTACTGCAGCCACAGCAGATGTCAGAATAACACCAGAAAATGTTCTACATGAATGCATATGACATGGTGTTGGTTTCAGGCAGCCAAGGTGATCTTCAGCAAGCCTTCAGAGTGACTAAATGGGCAGAACTAAAGGAATTGCTCATCAACGAGGCTAGGGCAGTGATAGTAACTTTTATAAAAGGAGGCAAATGTGAAGTTATTTGCTATAAATGCAAATCCCCTCTTGTCTGCCTCACACTTCAAGTATCTGGTGGTCACGCGACTGATACCAGGGAACGTTATCACAATCCATGTCCATGCGAGAGTGAATGCTGCTGTAAGAGTAATGAGTAACATGTTAGAACTCTCTCACTGGAAGTGATTACACTCTTTCATCCAAAAGTTGCTCTAGTGGCCTCATATAGGCTAGAGAACGTAAGTGCAGGCATCTTGCTAAGCTAGAGAAGTTCTTAAAAAGATTTCTTTGTTTATCAAAATTCATACATAGCCTATGCCTTAACGAGAGCTCCCTTTCATTAAGGAATTAAGGCTCTAGCTGCTCTTACTATCTACACCAGGATATGAGGCACTGATGACCATTATGAGCAAAAATCAGGATGGAATGTAGAGTGACTTTTGCTACGATGTGTTGATCTGAAGGGAGAAAGAAGATTGATTTCAAAATGTGTGTTGCACTTGTGTGTGTGTGTGTTTGCTCTCCCTATTTCCTTGGGGTGTTTGGATGTGGGGATTCATGAAGAGTTCAGCTTTGTTTGTTTACTGTGATTGTAAGAATGGTAAGTAAAATTAATTTATGATTAAATTTGCTTCATCTATCTTCCATGTTTGTTTGCATTCAACAATAATGATCACATTTTCTGAGGCTTTTAGTTTAGCATTTTATAAATGTACTTTTTGTCAAGTCATTCTTCTTTCATTGTCAACTCGGTTCAACTTTTTCAGTCTCTCGAAGCATGAAATATTTTCTTCTTCTTTTATGACTGCATAGGATCACTTTATTCAGTCCATCGTTCAGGTCTCTTTGAAGGGATTGTTCGGGCTTTGCGGTCCTCCCAGTACTTCTTCAGACACTCCGATCTTCGTGCCCTTTCCTCGGTTGAAAATATGCGTGTTGTTGGTTTGTTTCATGTAGGGGTAAAGCGGAAGTTTATATTCTTGAGTTTTATATTCAATTTTATCTTATTGTGGTGTCTTCTGTTGTAAGGCTTATTTCCTTCAGATCCTATCTTACTTCTCTGATCCATTTACATCCTGTTGTGGTATTTTTTTGAGACAAGATTATGTTGTACTAGTTGTTTCAGAAGTCTCGAATCCTGCATCCTCATGATATGTCCAAAGAATCCCCATTTCCTCTTACACATAGTAGCCTATCTGTAATGGGTTCTAGTCCTTTGTACACGAATTTGTTAGGTATTATCTGCCACTATCCATTTTTCTGGTATTTGTTGTTGATGCAGGTTCTTCCAATCGTCTTTTCAATTTTCTGAAGTCTGTCAGTCTTTAATTGTTTATTCAGGTAAAGTAAACTTGTGTCCTCATCCCGAGGTGGTGCAGCTCTTTTCAGGCACACCCCAGTGGAGGTGAGCTCCATGTACCATTTCAAACACATACCAGCCCTCCTGCCATTCTTAAATTTCTGACAGTACCGGAAATCAAACTGGACCCCCGAGGACGGCAGCTAATAACACTAACTGTTACGCTACAGAGGCGGACGTTTATTCAGGTGAAAAAGTGTTTCTGCTGCATATGTAGCATCCAGTTTTATAACTGTGTTGTAGTGTTTTATTTTTGCATTTATTGATAAACATCTCTTTTTGTAGATATCCCATGTTAATTTTTGTGCTTTAGCTAATCTGTTTGTTCTTGTTGGGATTGAGATTTTTTAAATTTCGGTAATGTGTTATTACTACTTCGAGATATTGAAATTGAGTTACCATTTTGATTTTATTACTATTTATGGTAACTTCTTTTAGTTGTGTTTGTTTCGGGGGCATAATTTCTGTTTTTTTAAATTACATTTTGAGGCCAGTTTTATCTGCAAAGTTTTGAAGTTCTGATATCTGGGTTTTTGCTTCTTTTATGTCCACTGCGAGTAATGCTAAATTGTCGGCGAAACCCAGGCAATTCGTTTTGATTTTTCAGCCAATCTTTATTTTTGGAGGACATTTCCTAAGCCATTCGCTCATGACCACTTCTAGAGCACAATTAAATAATAGTGGTGAGAGCCCATCTCCCTGCTGCAGTCCAGTTGTAATTTCAAATGACTCTGATGTTTCACCCCTAAACATCACTTTTGATTTGGTGTTAGTGAGAGTAAATGTTATCATGTTTATTAATTTGGGGGTCGATGACCTTAGATGTTACGCCCCTTTAAAAAACAAGCAGCAGCATTATCTACATCTACAATTGTTATCACCCTATCTCTGTTTCTTCTCTTGTTATAGTCCATTATCAACTTAAGACTCATGATCTGATCAGGAACGCTCCTCCTGGTCTGAACCCTCCTTGATATTCTCCTAGTTCTTTCTCAAGTTGTAGACTTATCTTATTAAGGATGATTCTTGAAAATATTTTGTAAGTTATGTCTAGGATCGAGTTTCCCCTGTAGTTATTAGGGTCGGTCTTGACTCCTTTTTTGTGCAGTGGGTGATTGTAGTTGCTTAGCCAGGATTTCCGTTGGGGGGGGGGGGGGGGGGGGGGGGGTTGGGCATTCATCCAAATGAGTGTCCATAGATCCAAGTAAGAGTGGCGGATTCCGGAAGCTAATAGTATTCTTCTTCTTCCCCCGCCTTTCCTACATCTGTAGGGTCGCAGGTGCGAAGTGTCTCGCACATGTGGATTCGGCCCTGTTTTACGGTCGGATGTCCTTCCCGACGCCAACCCTATGTGGAAGGATGTAATTACTGTTGTGTCTTTCTTTGGTGGTTGCTAGTGTAGGATGTTGTCTGAATATGAAGAGAAAAGTGTTGGGGCAAACACCCAATCCCAGAGCCAGAAGAATTAATCAGACGGGATTAAAATCCCCGACCCGGCCAGGAATCAAACCCGGGACCCTCAACACTGATCATTCAGCCAATGAGTTGGACTGCGGAAGCTAATATTAATATACATTATATATAAATTTCTTAATAAAAGTACGTTCGTTAAAACTCCTGGGATGTCTGGACTCCTTGGACGACCCCCCCCCCCCACGGCTACCTCTGTTACTCCCATCCCAATATAACTGCAGCATATCATATATTCCGAGTACAAGTGAAATGAATGCAAGAATAAACAGTTTGAGTGAAAGTGCAATCTGGTTTAGAATAAATACGGTAATGTTATTATAATAATGGTCATGTGATAAGCAGTAAAGAAGTGACATTTTATACAAATAATGCGGCAAAGAAATACACGTCGAATACAGGTTTCTCGCCCTTCTTGTCCATGGCTAGATGATGAAGCTAAGAGAATGATGGCCCACTGTGACTCATTTCGACATTATAAACAAACCCTAGATGACACAGACTTTGAATCTTACCGCATCTTAAGAAATCGCACAAAGTAGTTAATCAGAAATAAAAAATGTATATATTTCCAGAATTTAGCAAACAACTTAAATTCTAATCGCGCATGGGACCAACTTAGAGCTCTGGGAATAGGAAAACATTGACAGAGGCAGACACCTCCTGACATTTAACTTGACGAACTGAACGATTAGTTTAGTAGAGTCAATATTTAACCTACCCCAATTAACTGCACCGACTCGCTGCCCTCTCCTCCAGCAATCCACCATTCACATTTCACAGTGTCAGAGAAAATCAGGTTAAAAAGGCTGTGTACTCGATTAAATCAAAGACTAAAGGTGTAGATGATATTCCTATTACTTTTATACATAACGTTATGGGTGCTGTCCTGCCTATACTGACGCCCATACTGAACTACTGTTTACTAAACGGAACTTTCCCTCCTGTCTGGAAAACAGCCAATATTATACTGGTACCTAAGAGTTTACACCTACAATCACCCTTTGACTATCGTCCAATGTCCATACTCCCTGCACTTTCTAAAGCCTTTGAGCGTTTAGTATACGAGCAAGTTCTGGAATACCTAAATAAAAATGCTCTTTTAGACCCTCTGCAGTCAGGATTAATAAGGATCATAGTACCGCGACAGCACTTTTGAAGGTTACTGAAGACATTAGAAACGCTATGGACAAATGACTGCTCACTATACTTATCCTTTTTTACTTCAGTAGCGTGTTTGACACTATAGTAATTCCGACTATGATAAAGAAAATGGAACTGCTAAATTTTGACCTGGCTGCGCTAAGGTGTTTAGTTCTTATTTGAGTAACTGTCAACAGCGTGTAACAGTAAACGACAAGGCCTCTAAATGGAAAATGAACTTAGTGTTGCCCCACAGGGCAGTATTCCAGGGCCCCTAATTTTCTGTATTTGTATCAATGACATACCATCTGTAACAGGAAATAACACACACCACCTCTATGCTGACGATCTTTAAATATATCGACACTGCAAGACAAGATATTAACAATGACCTCCGACGGCTGTGTACATGCACAACGAAACACTCTTATACTAAACTGCACAAAATCTCAGGCCATCATAATTGGATCACGAAAATTACTGAGCTTCTCAAACAATCCTGCCTATCCTGCTGAATGGTAACATTATTTCCTACAGTAAAACGGGTAAAAATCTTGGCGTAATGATGAATGAAACGGTTGATTGGTCTGATCACACAAAAGAAATATGTAAAAAGATTTTTGGAGTTCTTCACCCTCTTAAATGGCAGAGGGATGTATTTCCATTTGAGCTATAGGCCAAGCTAATACAGACACTCATTCTCCCTATTCTTGATTATTGTGACGTCGTTTTAGTTGACATGATGAGAGAAGAAACACTTAAAAGTTCAACGAGCACTGGGTTTCTGCCTGCGATTTATTTACAGTATCGGGTACGATGGTCATATCACCCCATACTATCAGGCTGTCGCATGGCTGATGTCTGATAAACGGCGGCAGCTACACACTTTAACGATGGTGTTTAGAGTGGTACTGAAAGTCAGCCACTGTATATTTCTTCTAAATGAATGAAATGGTTTTATCATCATTTCACAACTAAATACTACATGTTCTAGATTCATTCTTTCTATTCCACTGCACCACACATATAAAATTATTAGATCTTTTGTGGTGAATGTCGCCAGATTATGGAATACCCTGTCAGCTCAGGTCAGAGAAACTAGCTTTTTTTTTTTAAATCACGATTTGAGGTCACCTGCCGAGACTCTCTGCTGAGGACAGCTGACTGAATGGTTGAAGTATGAATGTGTACGTGCCTGAGAATTAGTCATTTTTAAGAGTTTTTAATATTCATTTAGTTAGTAATTTATTTAAATTCATTTTCAATTCTATTAATTTATGTAGATTTAACTATTTTAAGTATCTCACTATTTTATTTAAGATTCTGATTAGTATGTGGTTAAGTGTACGAAGGGGCCTGGAGCCCTAACTTTGCCACTGTAGAGAAGGCACTAATAAATAAATAAACAAATGAATATATAAATATAGAATGTAAAGCATATCGGTATTGGTATTTTGTTAGTTTTTAAAGAAAAATACACGTCACAACATATGCTAGGTAGGGTTTACCTTGTCCTATTAGTTTCCCTCGTGGTGAGGGCCCATGCAGCTGTCAGCTTGCATCCGGGAGATAGTGGATTTGAACCCCACTGTCAGCAGCCCCGAAAATGGTTTCCCCATTTTCACACCAAGCAAATGCTGGGGTTGTACCTTAATTATTAAGGCCACGGCTGCTTCATTCCCACTCCTAGGCCTTTCCTATCCCACCGTCGCCATAAGCCCTATCTGTGTCGGTACGACGTAAAGCATATTGATAATTACTTTCCCTCGCACGCCTGGGATACAGAATATAGTACCATAGTATAAAGTTACACTTTTGTGACGCTAATATTCGTATGTATAATTTTTATTAACGTGCCAGAAACCGCCGACACAGAGCTGTTGCCATTTCAACACCGTTTTAAGGGCCACCGACCCAAGCCGGGATTTGAACATGCGAACTCAGACTCGGAAGGACAGCGACTCAACCAATTGAGCCACATGAAAAGGAGGCGTTTTTGATTATTGTTATAAATAGATGCAGTTAGTATTTTTACAAAAGTTTTATGAGGAGCATTTATTAAGGCATACGTTTTCAAACTGTCCTAAATGCACGAGGCCGGACAGAAGAACTAGCTGGAAGCTGAAGAGCCTTGCAGGGGTGTCGCTTCCTTCTCTGTTCACTTTTCCAAACTTTTCCAAACCGCCTACCAAGCGACCGCTGTTCAGCCCGGAGGCCTGCAGATTACGAGGCGTCGTGTGGTCAGCACGACGAATCCTCTCCGCTGTTATTCTTGGCTTTCTAGACTTCCTACTCACTGTCAGGCGTCAGATTGCTCTTCAATTATAAACACGTGGGCTGAGTGTACCTCGAACGAGCCCTCAGATCCAGGTAAAAATCCCGGACCTGGTCGGGAATCGAACCCGGGGCCTCCGGTAAGAGGCCGGCACGCTGCACCTACACCGCACGGCCGGTTGGTTACTCTGATGTCTCCTTATTTTAGAATTTGACTTAAGGTATCCTGCATTCGATTCTCGGCATTGACAGAGTTAAGAAAAACATGGGATGGGGAAGATACAGCCTTGTTTTTGGGTGCAGTAGAGTTGGCCTTGAGTCTCCCATAATCGAAATATGTACGACCTGGAAGGTAGTCACCTTCACGGGGCGTAGTACCAAAGTGGTTCCTTTTCTTAGAAGAGGACAAATTAAATGAAGATTAACTTCCTCACAAACGAAGAACACTATTACCAATTTGACGAACAGTTTCAATAATGCAGCCGGTTTATGTTAAGAGTACAGAAGCTATGATTGTACATGGTAACAATCAAAACCATTAATATCTACTGAAGATCCGTCACTGCACTCGGTAGTACTGGCTTTCTTTTCATATCCACCGAGCGAGATGGCCGTGCGGTTAGGGGTACACAGCTGTGTGCTTGCATCCAGGAAATAGTGGGTTCAAACCCCAGTGTCGGCAGCTCTAAAGATGGTTTTCCGTGCTATTCCCTTTTCACACCAGGCAAATGCTGTGGCTGTACCTTAATTAAGGCCACGGCTGCTTCCTTCCTACTCTTAGCCCTTTCCTTTCCTATCGTCGCCATAAGACTTACGGTGCGATGTAAAGCAAATTCTAAATAAAAATTAAAAAATCTTTTCACAACTCCTTCCAAGGAACAGTTGTATCCATGCTACTGGCCTGGGCATTATTTTGTGGGTACGCCACTGTATCCACTTACCATTTAAGGTAGTAAGCCCAAAAGATGGTTGGATACTCAAAACACACCACCATAAATGATGCGGCTATGGCTAAAATGTACAAAGAAAGGTAAGGGACGGGATCTAGTGTTTCAAGTAGAATCTGTATCAATAGAACGTGGTTTCCCATTTTGAAAACGTTTTATGCATCAACAGCGATTCAAGCCTGGGCCGTCCTGATGAGAAGATGGAACCATTGGAACTGAGTTATCACGTCTGCCAATTACAAGATAGTTTTGATGGTGCCATTTCAGGTTCCAATCAGTTCCCGGGCATTTGAAAAAATATATAGGTCTACCTATTGAACTAAGGCACGCATCCGCGATTGTCTTGCTACTGTTAGAATTAAAAAAACTTTTTCGTAACTTACCAAGGATGTGCATACTTTTGGCTTCTCAGTGACAAAACGGTCCCTCTTCAAAAAAGTTACTTATATGGCACAAAATGGAACTACAGTAAGTGCAGCTCACAATCCTGTCACAGTCTTCCCAATGCTGCAGCTTAAACACAGCACATCTCTCAACCATGGTACAACCAGTGGATCCCTAGGACATTGTTGTTTCTGGGAACTGATGTGCAAAAGCTGACACGATGTTGTAAGCTTGCAACTGTTTCTGGCCGTGGCCTCCGTTATCTCGGTGATAACTTTCCGGCCCGCTACTGAGTAATCCCTTGCTAATTACCCCTTTCCTCATGTCTTGACATTTGTCAACACACGGTTACATTCCCAATACTGAGGTCTCTACAGGGAAATATCCCCACGCATCACAATCTTAAGTGTTTTCCTTTCATTCAAGCAGTACAAATATGGATAATTATGTATGGCCCTATTGAGCCTTTCTATTAGATTCTTTGGAAATTCTGAGTTCCTTTGGAGGGAATTAGATATTTTTCACCAATAGACCATGTCAAAAATAGATCAGATGTAAGGCTTTTCAGGCGTTTGCTCTATTAACCAGCGTTTTATCTTAGGTCTGACACTAGACTCATCAGAGTGGGATGTGTCAGACCCTACCCACTGACGCTGAGGTGTGTGCAGGTGAACTTATCAGAAGCCCTTATAAGAGGCACAGTCTGATAACTGCATACGGGAGATAAATCTCCACAATGGAATTATTGCCCGCCTAGGAATTCCGAATGGAAAATTTTAAGTTCCCTTGGAGGGAATTAGATATTTTTCACCAATAGAGCATGTCAAAAACAGATCAGATGTAAGGCTTTTCAGGCGTTTACTCTATTAACCAGCGTTTCATCTTGGGTCTGACACTAGACTCATCAGAGTGGGATGTGTCAGACCCTACCCACTGACGCTGGGGTGTATGCAGGTGAACTTACCAGAAACCCTTATAAGAGGCACAGTCTGATAACTGCATACGGGAGATTTGGCTATGCCAGTGAGTGAATGAGGGCTGTTGTCTAGTGTTCTAGCAGTTCTTCTTTAATCCAGATAGAGACAAGTTGTAGTTGGAGGTCAACTTTTGCTAATCTTCCTGCATATTTCCAGATTTCTGCAAAGGTCTGTTCTTCTCCTGACACTTTGTAGTTTTTTTATTCAGTGCTTGGTAGACTTCCTTTATTGTGGCGGGATTGATGTTCTCTGGTGGTGTTCTTATTGGGCTGTTGGTGTCCAAATTTAGGAGTTCTGTAGGTTTCTCAAAATTTGGAAGCTTGTTGAAATATTTAGCCAGAATTTCTGCATTGTCGTAATTGTTATGAGCCAGCTTACCATTTTCATCCTTCATCAGTAGGGTCGGGGGGTTCATATTTTTGGAGCTGTTTCTGAAGGTTTTCTGAAATATTATATTATATTTTTGAAAGAATACATTACCGAGCTCGATAGCTGCAGTAGCTTAAGTGCAGCCAGTATCTAGTAATTGGGAGATAGGAAGTTCGAACCCCGCTGTTGGCAGCCCTGAAGATGGTTTTCCATGTTTCCCATTTTCACACCAGGCAAATGCTGGGGCTGTACCTTAATTAAGGCCACGGCTGATTCCTTCTTACTCCTAGCCCTTTCCTGTCCCATTGTTGCCATAAGACTTATTTGTGTCGGTGCGACAAAGAAATGAAAATCCTCAGCCTGTTTCCAGTCGTTTCACCAACTCAGGAATGGAATGAATGAAACTCCATCTAGTGGCGAGGATAGGAATTGTGCTGGCTGCCGAAGCCTGTTGCTCTCCTCTGGGGCAATGATTCGTGACTGACAGATGAAATGAAATGATGTTGGAGTGTGTTGCTGGAATGAAACATGAGAGGGAATACCGGAGTACGTGGAGAAAAACCTGTCCCGCCTCTGCTTTGTTCAGCACAAATCTCACATGGAGTGACCGGGATTTGAACCACAGAACCCAGCGTTAAGAGGCTGCCGCCTGAGCCATGAAAGCATAGCGATGTAAAGCAACCTGTTTAAAAAAAAAAAAAAAAAAGAAAACAAAATTATTAACGTGATGGTAGAATTTTACTATCTGCAGCCCATCCTTGACAAAATTAGCTGTTTAAGTGATGCAAATCTTGTCTAGAATTTGTTTTAGAGGAGAGATGTGTTCTTTACAATAGCCAGGGACCCACCAGCCCCTGCCTTCAGAAGTACTTTTAGTTTTATAACCTAATGAGATTCCTAAGAAGTACAGTATGATAGGAAAAACAAGAAAAGACAGATTGAGAAATGAATATATTAGGAAGGAAGTTGGGGTAAGAAAGCTAAATGGGAGAGATGGAAAGAATAAAGTAAGGTGGTTTGGACATGTAAGGAGGATGGAGGAGAATAGAATTCCAAGACAGATGCTGGAGGCAAAGTGCAAAGGCAAGAGAGCAAGAGGAAGACCTAAAACAAGATGGATTGACTCGGTGAAGAGCGGCATAAGAAGACAAAATATAGACTGGGACAAGAGGAAGAAGGAGAATACCATAAATATCCCGACCCGGCAGAAGCTGCATAAGGGAAAATGATGATGAACCTAATCAAATGTAGCACGTGCCATTCTCTGTTAGTTGAGCAGCTGCTGGCACTGCTATTGGCTGACATGTAATGAGAAATTATGTAATTACCAGAAATCAACTCAAATACATTCTCAAATACATACATGCGGAATAAAAACACAAGTAAATAAAACAGAGCTAATGAATAAACAATAGACAGCCATTTGGTAGGTGTTTTGCACATGAAATGGTCTGCACCTATCGAGACCAATGTTTATCACCATCTGGATCCAACCAGTTCACAGCAATGGTTTTGTCACCAACTGGCGATGCGTGACGTAAAGTGCTGACAATATATCTGTTATTTTTTTACTAGCTTATTATGCTCGTCAATTTTCTTTCTGTAAGCTGTACTCAAACGGAATTCTATTCTGGGCCTTCAGAACTGAATCACATTGGCAATAGTGTTGATGTGTGCTTGAGACACTTCATGGCGTCTCTTTAAAACTCTGGAACTATCTAAATTGTCCACACCGTCTTTATTCCAAGCATTTTTTTTTTCTGAGGAAAATAGAATACAGGGTCAAAAGTACAGTTTAATATTTGCACAGCCACATAACCATCCAGATTTATGTACCATGAGCCATGAAACTATGATACTGTTCTTTTCGATTCCTTGAATAAAATTTTAAGAGAAGGCGTGGGTCTACCTTTTTCAATTATGTTTTCTTTTCTTCAAAAGTTCTTAACGAAAATGGCTTGTTCATTAGCTTTATGTTATACACTAACATTCTGGGCCCGCCAACTCACTTATTTTTGAGGTGGAAGCGACAGCTCTCATTTTAATGTTTAATATATTGTGCAGTCCTATAGGCTATCCTTACCTAACATTAAATATAAATTCACACTTTAACAAGAGAAGTCATATCGTATTATAATAGAAAACAATAACACAATAATATAACAATACGCTGTTGAGCGCGGTGGAACAAACGAAGGAAAGAGTTCAGCACTGACGTTATAAGCTTCTGTTTCCACTTTCCACAGTGGTAACACGACCGGAGAATGTAGCCAGGATACATCTCAGTGTCGAGGGGAAAGGGGCCATGCTTGGCGCAGGTGCAGTAATACTTGCCTAGCTGATAAAAGAGATTCAAAGTGTAACCACTGCATGGAGTGGTTATAGCCTCTCGCACCATATTTATCATTACTCTACTTCTTGCAGCCCAGTACTCGCTACATTCAGCTGCGCACGGAACGACTGTCGTTTGTTTACACGCTCGCGGACTTCTCAGGAAGGATATTGTGAAACGGTGCTCAGAGCTGCCAACCTCTGTACTGAGGAACTAATGAGGGAGGTGCTTCGATAGCTGGTGGTGGTGATTATTGTTACACGATTGGTCTGGACTTGTTCTTGCCGTGTGGGCGGTTAGGATAGGATCTGGACAAGACCATTGGTCTGGGCGGTTACAAGACGCATTGTTATTTTACATGGTGTTTTATGTTTGTGCTTTTATTCAGCTGGGGTTGATAAAGCAATGTATTTATCAGAATTGATGGCAGTGATGCCACATTCCGTTCACGTTGACCAATGACAATGCAAGAAGCTACTTTAGTCATGGACGATGGCGGCTATTGCTCTTTATTAGGTTATAAAAGTAAATGTACTTCTGGGGGCGGGATGGTTGGTTCCTAGACATCGCAATGAACACATCTATCCTCTAAAAGGAATTATAAGTAAGATTTGCATTATTTTCACTTCCTTATAATGTTATAAACGTTGGGCTGCGGGATGTAAAGTTATACCACCTCTCGCTCAACTTTAACGCTGCTGCAATAGAGTTCTCGCGACACTTCATGGCGAAGAAACAAAAATATGAAATATTAATGTTAATGAATATTCGATTTTTATATTTTCAAACTGGTACCAGTGGTAACAGTGGATACTAGCATGCTTCGCCACTGCCAACTGGACCTCTACGTTGTTATATATCTTGGGTAGTTGTGCACGAATGCAGTATTTTTGCTGCTTAACTTGTTCATTTTGTAATTAATACGTCTAGTAGCATTCAAGAGTGCCTGTACATAGATTGACAGTGATCAAGTTTTATTATAAATTTATCCCATGTCATACAACATTATTACAACAGATCACAACTTGTATTGCAAGAATGGCTTTGCCATTGTCCGGCACACTTTTAATTAATTCAGCTTTTCGCCACTGAAAAACAGATATGTTACAAGATAAATAAAAGACAATTATACCATGCCTAGATGCCTGCACTGTAAGTGATGACTGCTGGTGTTAAGTCGGAGAGGGCAGAGAACATTTTTTCCAATGTGTTTTTTTACATGTATGCTAATACAGATAGGCTATGTTATAAAGTTGTAAATGTTATATTTTGTGCTTCAACAGACTGAACCACTTACAGGGTTATATTTACTTTTTATCCTGTTTTATTGGCTACAGACTGTTTAGGCCTGGTTCTATGAGCAAGTTGTAATGGTTGCAATTTGAACTGTGGCATACCTATCAAAGCATTTATAAACACATGATAATGATGCATTAGAGGAATATCGTTAAAAGTTATTTCTGTGGGAGAAGGTAGATGGAATAGTATTATACACTCTACGTTGATATATATCTTGGGTAGTTGTGCACGAATGCAGTATTTTTGCTGCTTAACTTGTTCATTTTGTAATTAATACGTCTAGTAGCATTCAAGAGTGCCTGTACATAGATTGACAGTGATCAAGTTTTATTATAAATTTATCCCATGTCATACAACATTATTACAACGGATCGCAACTTGTATTGCAAACATCTGCGCGCGGTGTGACTGTCGTTTCTTTCATTCTTGCGGCCCTCTCATGGATGACATGATCAGGTGGTGCATAAGGCTGCTATACTGTCTACTTGGGAAGTAAGATAAGTAGTGAATGACCTTTTTCTTTGCCATGTGGACAGTATGTGCCATGCCCATTGAAAAAAGCCTATTGAAGTGAGTGTGGCCCCAAATGGGCCACTGTTCTCATGACTAAGATTGACCTGGATGTGCAAAAATAGGTTACAGCTACTAAATGACAATTTTTTCCCTTGCTATGCGGACTGTGTGGTCCTTTACAGATTCTATTTACTTGTGCTTTTATTCTGCGGTGGTTGGTAACAGAATTTAATTCTCATTTTTCCTGGGAACGACGTCACAATGCATTTTATGTTAGCCAATAGCAATGCTAGTAGCTGCTTCAGCAATAGAATATGCCATGTGCTACTTTTCATTAGGTTATAAAAGTAAATGTACTTTGGGGGGAGAGGGGGCTGATGAGTTCCTAGACATCGCAGTGAAATGAATTGTACTTAAGATTTTCATCATTTCTACTTATTTACAATGTTATAAAGCTTGAGTGACATGGCATACATTTTTACCGATCTACTGACACAGAGCTGAAGGCTGCAAATTAATTTTTTTTAAAAATATCCATGAATCATACATCTTCACTATAGACCATTATGCCTTTCAGTGCTCGGTCTACAAGTCTTTGTGAATTTACTAAATGCCTCCACAATCCTCTATTTATAACTAGCTCTGAGGCCTTGTTTAGTTCCATACCTCTTACGTTTAAATTATTAGAAACTGAGTCGCAGAGTGAGTTAGCCATGCGGTTAGAGGCACGCAGCAGTGATCTTGCATTTGGGAGCTGGTGGATTCGAACCCAACTCTTGAGAGCCCTGAAGATGGCTTTCCATGGTTACCCATTTTCACACCAGGCAAATGCCGAGGCTGTACCTTAATTAAGGCCATGGTTGCTTCATTGCTACTCCTAACTCTTCCTATCCCATCGTCGCCATAAGACCTATCTGTGTCGGGGCAACGTAAAGTCAATTGTCATACCATTGATGTCTTGGTCTCCCTCTGCTTCTCTTACCCTCAGTGCCAGGATTCTCTTAGGTAACGTATCCTTCTCATTTCGTCTCACATGACCCCATCACCGAAGCCAGTTTATGCATACTGCTTCATCCAAAGAGTTCACTCCTAAATTAGTTTTCATCTCCTCATTCAGAGTACATGCCTGCCATTGATTCTACCTGTTTGTATGAGTGATCATTCTTGCTGTTTCAGGTCTGTTACTTCTAGCTTATGAATAAGATATCCTGAGTCCACCCAGCTTTCAATCTCATCAATCAACACTGATCTGCATTTAGGGCAGTCGGCCAGGTGGCAGATTCCTTATCTGTTATTTTCCTAGCTTTTTCTTAAATGATTTCAATGACATTGGAAATTTATTGAATATCTCCCTTGTTAAGTTATTCCAATCCCTAACTCCCCTTCCTATAAATGAATATTTGCCCTAATTTGTCCTCTTGAATTCCAACATTACCATCATATTGTGATCTTTCCTACTTTTAAAGACGCCACTCAAACTTATTCGTCTACTAATGTCATTCCGCGCCATTTCTCCGCTGACAGCTCGGAACATGCCACTTACACAATTAGAAATAGGAAAGGACTTATTATGCAAATAAGTACTGATAAGGTGAAAGTCCTTTCTTATTTCTAATTGTGTAGTTCGTCAATATGGATTTGAAGATCATAGATTACAAAACATACCACTTATGGTATAGATGTTGATTCCCATAGGGTATCTGTCCAATAACGGACCATTTATATTGGTATTACATACCACTTAGTCGAGCAGCTCGTCTTCTTTCTCCCAGTTCTTCCCAGCCCAAACTGTGCAACATTTTTTTAACACTAATCTTTTGTTGGAAATCACCCAGAACAAATTGAGCTGCTTTTCTTTGGATTTTTTCCAGTTCTTGAATCAAATAATCCTGGTGAGGGTCCCATACACTGGAACCATACTCTAGTTGGGGTCTTACCAGATACTTATATGCCCTCTCCTTTACATCCTTTCTACAATCCCTATACACCCTCATAACCATGTGCAGAGATTTGTATCCTTTATTTACAGTCCCATTTATGAGATTACCCCAATGAAGATCTTTATTTATAACAACCCCCAGATACAATGATCCCCGAAAGGAACTTTCACCCCATCAACGCAGTAATTAAAAGCGAGAGGCTTTTCCTATTTGTGAAACTCATAAAGAAATCCAGACTTCAGTGATATGGGCACATAATGAGAATGAATGGGGAAACACCTGCCAGAAAATATTTTGACCTTAATCTCTTATGGAAAATTCTAAATTCCCATGGAGGGAATTAGGTATTTTTCACCAATAGAACATGTCAAAAACAGATCAGATGTAAGGCTTTTCAGGCTGTTGCTCTATTAACCAGCGTTTCGTCTTAGGTCTGACACTAGACTCATCAGAGTGGGATTTGTCAGATCCTACCCACTGACACTGGGGTGTATGCAGGTGAACTTATCAGAAGCTCTTATAAGAGGCACAGTCTGATAACTGCATACGCGAGATAAATCTCCACAATGGAATTATTGCCCACCTAGCAATTCCGAATGGAAAATTCTAAGTTTCCATGGAGGGAATTAGATATTTTTCACCAATAGAACATGTCAAAAACAGATCAGATGTAAGGCTTTTCAGGCGTTTGCTCCATTAACCAGCATTTCGTCTTAGGTCTGACACTAGACCCATCAGCTGATGAGAATTTAATTCTCATTTTTTCCTGGCAACGACGTCACAACGCATTTTATGTTAGCCAATAGCAATGATAGTAGCTGCTTCAGCAGCGGAGAATGCCATGTGCTACCTTTCATTAGGTTATAAAAGTAAATGTACTTTAGGGGAGAGGGGGCTGATGAGTCTAGTGTCAGACCTAAGACGTAACACTGGTTAATAGAGCAAACGCCTGAAAAGCCTTACATCTGATCTGTTTTTGACATGCTCTATTGGTGAAAAATATCTAATTCCCTCCATGTGAACTTAGACTTTTCCATAATGTCTGTTTGTTAAACACCTGTGGTCTTCCAGTGCGGCGGTTGACACAGGTGGTAAAATTCTCTCTGCAATATTGAAAATCCACCCTTGACACTGTTGACCTCAGAAACCCGAATTCGCATGTAATCTCTGCAATGCTATGCGCCATGTGACGAGTGCTGATGATCATCCCACATTCAAAGTTGGTTAACTCGACACATGTTGCCATCTTCACGACACTGGTGCCTGTGATAGACTGCTCAGCTACACCGCAGCTAACCGCAATGCTCAGGGTTCATACATGGCAAATTTTATAATGGGAAACCCTTTCTTTGACTTTTGGCCACTCAATGTATAATACAAAAGAAGCTTAAACAAATTCTGTCGGACACTAATTTCTTAATGGATTCAAAAGAAATGATTTGTCTAATGAACATGAAGCCTGGCTACCTACATTGAAAGCTGTGCCTAAAATCCATAAACAAAACACACCAAGCAGGCTCGTAGTGAATTTTTGAATTATATAAGACAGCACAGTTTATACACAAATTTGTAAAGAAGCATGCGCAGCGGTTGGCTGACTCGTCATCACGGAGCTCTTCGCCGCTTTGGAAATAAACATAGTGAGGAATTCCCTCTCGAAGTCCGTCCAGTTTAAATTTAAGCCCTTCAAGTTATTCCACCAAGTAGCGGCTTGCCCTCTTAATCGCGGTGTGATGAGTTGCACGGAGGTGTCCTCTGGTAGATTAGTGCTTCCTGATAGACTGACCGATCCCTCGACAAAGGTAGTCGGGTTCTCTTCCAGTCGCCCATGGTATTCCAGAAGGTTCTCTATAACCACCTTTGGGTCTAGGTGTCCTGTGTTGCTGGTTAGGTTTGAGGGGATTAGATGTGTGGCATTACGTCCTGTTTGAGTTAATCTATTCCCTACTGCATGAAGGATGCTTTTCCTTATATTCTGCACATCTCTCTTGATGGTCGATAACAGGTTTTCTATCCTTCCTTCAACAGCAGAAATATGGCTCCCAAAATTTCCTTTGACGGCAGAGATACGGCTTTCAGAATTTCTCTTGACGGTAGAAATTCTCCCCTCAACCTGTTGCTTTATGCCAGAAACCTGGATTTCTACCTCCTCCTTAAGGTTCGAGATATCTTCTTCCAGCTGGCTAACCCTACTATCAATCTGTTTAATCTGTCCCAGTTTTGACCAGATGTCCGATATCTGCTTTGCTATTTGATTGGTGACGTCGCCAATTTGGGATGAATTTTGTCATCTACGGTTGAAATTTTTGATTCTAGGCCCTGCTCTACTTTGTAAACCTGCCTGTACACTTGTGCTATGTGTCCGGTTAAAGCTGTATTTTCATCTGAAATTTTGTCATTTACTTTCAAAATTTGGTTTGCAATCTGTTTTGTTAGGGCACAATTGACATCTGAAATTTTGTCATTGAGTGTCTGCATCATGCTTCTTATCTTAGAACACATTTTTTTTATATTTACCTCTTCTTCTGACGTTTCGTCCGGATCTTCATCGACCTCAATGAAAAACTTTTCGGGATCTTCTTTTTTGATGTAGATGTTGATTCCCATAGGGAACCTAAAATATTTGTCCCGAATGAGTGAATTTATAATACCAATATAATGGTCCGTTATTGGACATTATAAATTTTCCAGCTAACTCATTCTTGGTTGCCTGCGTTTCGCCCTCGTGTGCTAAGTTAGGCTCGTCTCACCACCCAAGACGCAAGGCTAGTGCATACCGTGGAGGCCATTGCATAGGCTATTTGAAGCCACCAGCAGTGCCAATGCACTATGAGAGAATGAGTTAGCTGGAAAATTTATAATGTCCAATAACGGACCATTATATTGGTATTATAAATTCACTCATTCGGGACAAATATTTTAGGTTCCCTATGGGAATCAACATCTACATCATTTGATGGCCAGGCAGGCATCTGTTTTTGGAAATGAGACATAGCTCTCATAGTGCATTGGCACTGCTGGTGGCTTCAAATAGCCTATGCAGTGGCCTCCACGGTATGCACTAGCCTTGCGTCTTGGGTGGTGTGCTAAGTCCCAACTGACGAGCTTAACTTAGCACACGAGGGCGAAACGCAGGCAACCAAGAATGAGTTAGCTGGAAAATTTATAATATCCAATAACGGACCATTAATTGGCATTATCTTCTTTTTTGACGAGATCTTCCTGTAACCCTGTCTGCAGCTATTTCTTCTTGCTGTTCGTCGGAAATTTCTCTTGGCGAGTTAATCTTTGAGTTGTTGAACAGACATCTTTTGTAGTATCACTTGAATTTTGTTCTATTTCGCACTATTCTTGTATTCACTCACAAATTCTTACGTCCTGTCCATGGTTGCCAATGGTGTCAACTTGCGTACACTGATGTTTATTTAAATTAATTTTTTACACATTAATCACACATAACTTAACCAACTGCCATCACAAACAGAACACATATATCAACAAACCAATATCTTTAACAACTGCCTGTCACGAAACACATGGAGATTGCAACCTTGAAACAGTTGACTGCTGACTGCTTACATTAGCATGTTGGCCTAAATGCAATGCTTTCTCACGAAAACAACTTCATCTAAACAATAACTCTAACTCCACCATGAAGACCACTTCCTTGCGTATGTTGCCTGGCCAGGCTTCTAGAAGGATGTGTCACAACATATCTTCTAGTAAAGTCTAAGAGTGCTTAATACATATTTATACCGGGCGAGTTGGCCATGTGGTTAGGGGCACACGGCTGTGAACTTGCAATAAAGTCAAATAAATATGAAAGTTTATTTGTTCCACCTTTTCAATACAAATAAACTTTCATATTTATTTGACTTTATTGTACATTTCAATACGGACCAAAATATGAGAATCATAACATGTAATGTGAACTTGCATCCGGGAGATAGTGGGTTCGAATCCCACTGGCATAAGCCCTGAAAATGGTTTTCCGTGGTTTCCCATTTTCACACCAGGCAAATGCTGGGGCTGTACTTTAACTAAGGCCATGGCCGCTTACTTCCAACTCCTAGCCCTTTCCTATCCCTTCGTCGCCATAAGACCTATCTGTGTTGGTGCAACGTAAAGCAACTAGCAAAAAAAAAAGCTTAATACATAGTTACAATTGGAAGTTTTCTCCATAGTTCTTGTCTTACCTAGTGCTATTCTGGATATCACAATGTGTTGCACAATACTGTAGTGGATTACACACCATATATATGGTTAATAATAAATTATTTACTGTTAATTACAGTTTCATAAGTAAATATATATATATATATATCTTTATAGCACGTTTCATGATAGCCTCACAAATAATACGTATTATCGGTACAAATGACGTAAATAATAATAATATTTGCGTTATACAGCGTAGGATACACTTAAATTTACCTTTGTAAAGTGATTTACCGATGGGTTTAAGAATATTGTTTTCAAGTTATATCAGTCTATTACACTTGCGTCAAATCTAAGATTACATAGTGGTTTAAGCAAAATTAAAATACAGTAGAAGAATTTCTAATCATTTTAATATTCACATTAGACAATAGTTTTTTCTTATTTAACAAGAACATTTATAAGCAAAAGGAAGGATTGGCCCTGGGTTCACCTGCTTCAGGAATTCTGGCGGACATCTATATGGATCATTTGGAGACCAGCAAAATTGTTTTAAAAAAATACAGGGGTTGAAGGTATGGCTAAGATTATTTGACGTATTTGTAATCATTAATGAGCAGGAACTCAAATCAGACAAATTATTAGAACGTTTGAACAGCGCAAACACATAAAATTCACTCTGGAATCCAAAGAGAATAAATCTCTCAGTTATCTAGACTTGATGATATCCAGAGTGAACGACCACTTTCAATATCAGATTTTCAGGAAACCGACTGTGACAGTTGTCATTATCAAAAAGGATTCAAACACCCAGGACAACACGAAAAAAGCCATCTTTCATAGCATGATCAACAGGGCATTACATAAAATCAGCTTCATGGTCCGTATCACACTTGCACAGATTCACAACTAAGTATTTTTTATTTTCCACCTCGTCGATACACTAAATTGCTTAAGCCAACTTATTGGTTAAAAGTGGTACATGTTTTGTATATTATAAACATCTTCAGTCACATCTTCCCACAGAAGTTTTTTACATGCCAGAAAATCTACCGACGTGAGTTTGACTTATTTGAGCACCTTCAAATACTACCGGGCTGAGCCAGGAATGAACATGCCAAGTTGGGGTCAGAAGGCCAGCGCCTCAACCGTCTGAGCCACTCAGCCATTCAAAATCTTAGTTAAACTGTATGAATGTTAATAACTGCATCAAGAGACATATCATCAATTGTAACAAATCATTTTATGCACAAATGGACTTACCTGAAATATTATCGTAGTTTGTTAATATTACGATAGTTGTTTAAGGACAAGCAGAATTGTAAAGCTTAGGAATTCCAACCTTTGTTTTTAGTTTATTTTAAGTAGAAGTAATAATTTTATAGTTGAAAGGTTTTAGACATACTAAGTGAATTTTATAATTGTGACTGGTGAAGGGAATGGTAGCATTCCCGAAACATGTACTGCATATAATTACATAAATAATTAATATGAGTTCATACTTGTGAGCACTGACAAGGCAGACCCATACAAAAGAAAGAAAGAAAGAAAAAAATTGTAGTATTCAACACAGACCAATTAGGCGAAATATGGTCAGAATCGTAGAACGTCATTGATTGTTGTACATATTTGAAGGTGTTTTTTTTATGATGCTTTGGGTGTACCATCCATCCCCTGATTACTTCCCACATGTTTGGGAACACCCTGTAATATGGCATGTAGATATTGTCCTCGTTTCTACCATGAAGGTAATTTGTTCCAGACTAGTCAGCCGCTTCCAGATGTGCTCAGTCCGAACTATGATAAAATAATGCCCTAAAAATACATACATCCTGGAATGATGGGGAACATATAACTAATATGGACATGGTGAGTAATGTATCCGCACAGACACACACAAGATGCTGTCAGTTGTTAGTTGGTACAATGAATTTTATTCACATATATTCACAAATTACACACTCACATAACCTTAATCACAGTATCTCAATAAAACACTTCACTTCAAGAATATCAACAAGCCGCCATTATTAAATCAGTTGACAACTGACACTGAATACCACCTAGGTTACAGTGTGAAGCACAGTTGAAAACAGTTGACTACCGATCAATTCAACATAGAGACTGCCTTAACTCGGCATGTCAGCCACTCTCTGCCAATAATTTCCAAACCACAACTTCAGTAACTCGTTCCACAACTCACTCATCGCCGTTAAGATCGCCTCCTTACTTTTGTTCCTGGCCAGGCATCTAGAAAGTACATTACAAAATAAAATTACCTTCCTGAATATTCCAGAGTGTCCAATATATAGAAATAGTGTACAGAATATTCACAATCATTCTAGTGTCTATACCATTCTGGAAGTTACAGTATGTTTCACAATTATGAATTACAATTTACATATACAGTAGAGTCTCGATTATCCGACCTAAATTGGACCTGGAGTGTGTCGGATCACCGAAAATGTTGGATAATACAGAACAACTTTGAAAATGAACTGAAACAAACAGGAAGGCTGTACTCTAGTACTAAAACAATGGCATGTTTTTCGCTACTCTATTTATTGAATTATCAGTTCAATTGTACAGTACATGCAGTATTGAACGAAAGCATTCCAAATGTCTTACGAAAAGAAACTTGTGAACAATGTCTGCTTGCCTGCTGATCCACGTTTTCTTGCTGCGAGATCCCGCCATGGACGAAAAATCAGCACCTCCATTGCTCTTGCGTCCGGCTGTTGCTCAACGTAGGTTAATGGCATTTCCAGCGCACTTAATCCTTCACTGTGAGTCATCATTTTCTCCTCTTGTTCTGCAATGCCTCGTTCTTCTTCATCATCATCATCCTCATTCCCATTAGCATTCACAAAATCAATAATATCAGTGTCAGTTAGTTTAAACAGCTGATCTTGTGCATGCCACTTACTCGCATCTTCAGTCGTAGCACCCTCACAGCCAGGAATGCAATTCAGTAGGGGCACAATATTTTCCATGTCTTCTTGTACCACCTCCACTTGATGTTCAACCTCACTCAACAATTTGTTCCAAGACTTTGCTAATGTTGTTATTTCAACTTCTTTCCAAGACTGCGCTATCCAGTGGAATGTATACTGTATATCAGCTTCTCTTTCCCCTGAGCCAGTGTCTATGTCTCCGGAATGTGCCTGTTTGAATGCTGCATTGATATATATGCAAGTGGCTATCTCACTGAATAGTTTATCTCCTCCTAACATGTCAAAAATAATATATATTTCTCGTAATACTCTTTTCAAAATTATGGACAGGTTGAACATCATCCATATAATCATTCGGAGTAACAAAACGAAATATTTGTGTTACCGGAAATACCCCGGCATCGCAATTAGTTCCGAGTTCTCGATATCCGTTTTCACTTATATCACTGTTATCACTAAAATTATCTTCATTGATACGTTATTCCCTCACTGAAAATTCACCTCCACCTCTTCTCAACAATTCTGTGTCACTTTCTTCGTCTATATTCTGCTCATTTTCAATATCCGCAGTATTCAATCCCGCCATGTTTACGAATGAAACAGCTGACCCGCGCTCGCGGAAGTTCAAGACCGTTTCATAGGCGACGTCAAGACAGATTATCACTCTTCTCTCATTTCCCAAGCCTTGTAGATCATCCTGCGTGTTCATAAATGCCTGATAAACACTTCAAAGCCGGAAAAAATAAAAAACTATCGCATATCTCACGTAAGTGTGCAGATAATACTTTCGGGCGCTAAGGACCGGAAGGCAAAGTGAAGAGTCGGGCGCTAAGGGCGGGAAAGGGTTAAGGCTGCGATATGCAACGATCCTGGTCTAGCCCATCCTGACCCTCAACGGAAGATGTGCCTGCAGACGGACGCCAGTGACTCCAGCTTAGGAGCAGCGTTATTCTAGGAGAGAAATTGACGGTGGAAGGGACATCATCAAGTATGCCAGCAGAAAGCTGTCTCCCACCGAACAACGCTACTGCACTGCCGAGAAGGAAGCCTTAGGCGTGGTGTAGGCCATGGGAAAATTCATAGGCTACTTGGAGGGAAGGAAGTTCCAGCTCTACACCAATAATGCCGCTCTCAAATGGTTGAACTCGGTCTCTGGCTCAAAATCTAAATTGATGCAATAGTCTCTGTTAATCGCAGAATTTGATTTTGATGTGTGTCATGTCCCAGGACCGACAAACATAGGAGGAGACAGTTTATCTAGGCATCCAGTGATGGAACCTGAAGCTAGGAGCACCATTGTCGAGAGGGAGTTCCCTCAAAAACACCAGAGTGAGCCTAAAGAACCTGTCCTTATGACCATCAAGAAGGAACTTGATGTAGAAGTAATCAAACAGACGCAAAAACAAGACAAGCTCTGTAGTACCATGATGCAGTGGATTAGGAGACAGAACACCGATGGTCAACTCGTCCCGAGGGAATTCGAGATGTGGTACAAGAATTTCCGGGTTGACGGATGACTCTTGGTGTACAGATCTCGCCTCTGACACCCCTGCAGTAGTAGTGATCCCCAGATAGCACACGATGGACATCCTCGAGAAGTTCCACTACAGCACTGAAGCCGGACATCCGGGAGACTAAGAGACACATCAGTCTATCCAACGTAGATTCTTCTGGGTCAACCTGTGGAAGACATCCTGGACTATGTGAAAGGGTGTTACACGTTTGCTTGTACCAAGGCGAGCAACAGGAAGGCAGATTCTAGTCGGGCGAGGAAGTCGGCCGCAACATCCTTGGGAAATTATAGCCCTAGACTTGATGGGTCCTTACACTAGAACACCACGGGGTAAAACAGGACTCGTAATAATTACCGATCTCTTCACAAGATGGATTGAGGCCCTTCTGATACCAGAAGTCATGATGGGACGGATCATCAGCCTTCTCCAAATAAGGTATTCTGCCGCTACGGTTGCCCACGGTGTACTCTTGTCAGACAACGGGAGTCAGTTCACGTCAAGGAAGTGGCAGCAAATGATGACAGAATGGGGTGTGGAGCACTGGACCACCCCGATCTACAACCCAAGGGCCAATCCAACTGAACAACGAAATTAGGAGCTGAAATGGATGCTACGGGTCCACATGATAGACGGAGAACATCGACTGTGGGACCGTCGGGTACCGCAGTCACTCTTTGCCCTGCGACGACGCATCATCCTTGTCACCGGCTAGTCCCCAGCGGAGCTGTTCCTTGGTCAACAGTTATACGGCACCGGGGATTGGGAGATTCGTCCACCACCGACTTCTGGTGAAGATGATGCAGCTGTTTCCCTAACAGAGTGGCAGCAGCAGAAGCAGCAACAGCAGGGGAAGCAAGCTTTGGCCGAGAAGAGATCCCTTACCCAGGCTCAAGATGTCGAAGAGACCCAGTTCTTCCTACCAGGCCAACAAGTACTGCGACATAAGATTGGAGGGTTTCACACAGTTCTCGCACCTAAGTGGGTTGGTCCCATCGAGGTGAATAGGCAGCTGGGCCATGGGGTCTACTTACTAAAGACCAACCCTCCTGTCAAGGTCCACACATCGAAGTTGCGGCGAGTCACCCAACTGCTGTGCATACAGAGTGAGCCTGGAGGTGAGGTTACTAATGACACAACACAATCTGGTCATCATGAGGAGAATGCATCGACTATCATCGAGGAAGAGGCTGGCAGCGAGGCAACCCCAACCCCTGATACGGCACAAGCTGGTCAAGAGGAGGAGAGCACGACGTCAAACTTACCAGTCTGTGATTTTTCAAGTCGCTCTTGTCACTCCATTTGTGAATAGGAACTACAGGGCAAAAGTGCTCCGTACAAATAACACTGTGAACACCAGGTATCCAGTTCATTTAAACATAGGAATTTCATTTTGTCCGTATTGAACTGAGAAAGGATGTTAGGAAAAACTTAAAATGGTCCACCTTTTCAATACCAAAATGTTATATTTATTTATAACATGTATTTGCACTTGGAACTAGTTTCGACGCTGTGTTTGCGTCATCATCAGCCAAAATGTGGGAAATAGGCAAGATGTAGGCATTTATATTACACAAGGCGTTACATTAAACAATACACATCTTATAAGGAGATAAAAACAGGGACGAATATAGAAACAAATGAATCGTTGAGAAAACAAAAGTTATACATATTAAAAATAACCTTAACCACATATCTTGCAGTGCGAAAGTGTTCTTCTTGAATGATTCCTGAATATTAAAAAACACACGCGCACACATTTCTGGAGAGCCAGCAGGCAGGACAAAGTAAAGTGAAACCGTAAGAGTTCTTCTGAGAAGAGTTCCTCATTTTTTCTATGTTCCGACTAACTAATGAAGTCTCCCTTGAGTTCCTGATAAACATACACAACGGGAAATTCTCCTTCACTTTCAACAATAGCTCTAAAGACCAACGGTAAAATTTTAAATATTGTGCAGAGACGTGAAAGCATGATTTTGAACATGATATAACTCCTTCATATAACCCAGTTTTTTAATACAAGGTGTTGCATTAAATAATACACATCTTACGAGGAGATAAAAACAGGGACGAATGTAGAAACACATGCATCGTTGAGAAGGCAAGTTATACATATTAAAAATAAGCTTAACCACATAACTTGCAGTGCGAAAATATTTGCCTTGAATGATTCCTGAATACAAAACGCGTGCGCACACACTTCTAAAGAGCCAGCAGGCAGGAAAAAGTAAGGTGAAACCTTAAGAGTTCTTCTGAGAAGAGATCATCATTCTTTCTATGATCTGACTAACTAATGAAGTCTCCCTTGAGTTCCTGATAAACATACACAACAGGAAATTAAACTTTACACATCTTACCTTAATTTCCTGTTGTGTATGTTTATCAGGAACTCAAGGGAGACTTCATTAGTTAGTCAGATCATAGAAAGAATGATGATCTCTTCTCAGAAGAACTCTTAAGGTTTCACCTTACTTTTTCCTGCCTGCTGGCTCTTTAGAAGTGTGTGCGCACGCGTTTTGTATTCAGGAATCATTCAAGGCAAATATTTTCGCACTGCAAGTTATGTGGTTAAGCTTATTTTTAATATGTATAACTTGCCTTCTCAACGATGCATGTGTTTCTACATTCGTCCCTGTTTTTATCTCCTCGTAAGATGTGTATTATTTAATGCAACACCTTGTATTAAAAAACTGGGTTATATGAAGGAGTTATATCATGTTCAAAATCATGCTTTCACGTCTCTGCACAATATTTAAAATTTTACCGTTGGTCTTTAGAGCTATTGTTGAAAGTGAAGGAGAATTTCCCGTTGTGTATGTTTATCAGGAACTCAAGGGAGACTTCATTAGTTAGTCGGAACATAGAAAAAATGAGGAACTCTTCTCAGAAGAACTCTTAAGGTTTCACTTTACTTTGTCCTGCCTGCTGGCTCTCCAGAAATGTGTGCGCGTGTGTTTTTTAATATTCAGGAATCATTCAAGAAGAACACTTTCGCACTGCAAGATATGTGGTTAAGGTTATTTTTAATATGTATAACTTTTGTTTTCTCAACGATTCATTTGTTTCTATATTCGTCCCTGTTTTTATCTCCTTATAAGATGTGTATTGTTTAATGTAACGCCTTGTGTAATATAAATGCCTACATCTTGCCTATTTCCCACATTTTGGCTGATGATGACGCAAACACAGCGTCGAAACTAGTTCCAAGTGCAAATACATGTTATAAATAAATATAACATTTTGGTATTGAAAAGGTGGACCATTTTAAGTTTTTCCTAACATCCAGGTATCCAGTTCTTCCTCTTAAACTGGGTGAATTGGCGTGCGATTAAGGGTGTGCAGCTGAGAGCTTGCATCCGGGAGATAGTTAGTTTGAACCCCACTGTCAGCAGCCCTGAAGATGTTCTTTGGTTCCCATTTTCACACCGGGCAAATGCTGGGGCTATACCCTAATTAAGGCTATGGCCACTTCCCATTCCTAGACCTTTCTTATCCCGTCATCGCCATGAGACCAATCTGTGTCGGTGTGGCGTAGAGCAAATAGTTAAAAAGAAATCTTCCTCTTAACTGCCTTTTGCCATAGGGCCCGATGGTCTGGGTTCTTAGGAAAGCTACATTAATCCATATTTAAAAACAGTGATGTTCTCTCCATGAAAAAATAACCATGCATGTCTACATTTAATATGTACTAGCTTATGAGAAGGAAAACTTACCAATGAAAAGCAATGCCGGGTTTTATGTTCCTGTCACTTCTGTTGTTGCACCCATACACACAACAAAGACCCATGATAAACAATGGTTACATTAGGCAACTTGTCACAAGTAACTCACTGGGTGAATACAAACTTATGACTAGCAAGTAGCATGCACTGCTCTCCAGCTAGTCGTGTTGCCACACAGTATGGCTGCTGCTTTCAAGGAGTGGTCCCGCTTGGCCTGGCTAAGGGCCACTCCATTACTATTCCCAACTCCCTGGTGTTAAATGATAATGACTCAGGGAGGCTAAAAAAAAAAATAATTTGCAGTTTGTGGTAACTACAATTTGTGTTAAACGAGGAGGCCTTCCATAAGAAATAATACTCTCTTTGCTGAAACCAAAATTTTGTTGATGTAAACCAAGTGTTTGTGTTAGGCGAGTTCATGTTAACAAGGTAAATACAATATTATGCTATCTTTTATACATACTGGTATTTATGTTTAAGATGTTGATATAGTTGTTTGTCTTTGAAGTTGCAATGTCAGAATCAACTGTATTGCCATTATTCTTCCTACTTGGTCGTTGATTGATTGATTGATTGATTGATTGATTGATTGATTGATTGATTGATTGATTGATTGATTGATTGATTGATTGATTGATTGATTATCAGCCAGTTCTATCAGGATGTACGCTTTTTCCCTCTTTACTTCCATGATTTAGGCTAATGTGACTTCAACTTGATCCCTAATATGAAGGAACCACTTCACAGCATTTGATTTAGAACTACTCCAGATATTCTTCAGGCTGTAAATTCCTCTCTTCAAGCAGTCAGTTAAAGAGGGGCTGCCAGGAGCATGCTAGAACTTCCATAACTCTAGCAATGCTGATGACTACACCAAAGGCCAGTAAAACTTTGAAACAGGTGTATATTTGGTGTCTGTAGTAATAAAATAGTTGCCACTGTTGATGTTCCAACCCATGTATTATATCTTGTGAATACAAGAATCATTGACAAAAGTTGAACAGTTGTAGTGAAAATTTCTAACATTTAAGTGATTTTCAAGAAACGTAATTAGGTTTTCTGTAGTTCACATTCAGATACATTTAGTGTGGAAATGTAATCCTTTTCAAAAGCATGTACCAACTAAGAAATAATGCGTGCAAGGTAAGAGGAGGACCATAGTTTGTAGGTCAGGCAGAGCGCAATGAGGTTTGTACCTCTTTAGTTATTGGTACTCGTAGACTTTTGTCACGGCCAGGAGTGAATGAGGCAAAAGTTGTATTAAGACAGTCTAATCTAAGGTTAATCTTGAATTGTTTATCACTAACACCAGTCTCTTGTTACCTTGCAACTATATAACCTCTTCTCTCTGAAGATTTCTGGAAAGATTGTATCTTCCATTTTATGTACATGAAATACTATAAAAGAATTCCACAATCTGTTCATATTTGTTTTGAAGTGTTTGTAGCTTGTATTACCGGTATGTTATTATTTTTTTCCTTTGTTTCAGTTGTTGCGAGAATTAAAGCATTCCAATGTCATTAATCTAATACGAGTGTTCCTGTCACACAATGATCGCAAAGTGTGGTTATTATTTGACTATGCTGAACATGATTTATGGGTATGTAAGATGAATTATTTAAGCATGTGAGGAAAGGTGTGTTTACAACTTAATAAACTGATGACCTTTATCTTTGCAGCATATTATCAAATTTCATAGAGCAGCCAAAGCTAACAAGAAGCCACTAATGGTTCCAAAGGGCATGGTGAAATCTTTATTATACCAAATACTGGATGGAATTCACTATTTACATTCAAATTGGGTTCTGCATCGAGATCTGGTGAGATATAGATTGAAATTCTAATTGATCGTTTGTTATAAGGGAATAAATTATGGAACTTTTAAGAAAGAGGCTTTACTGACTTAATGAAAAAATATATTTTAATATGATAATCAGAATGTTCATTATAATAGAATGTTAATCAAAGACCCACAAACTGGATGTTAAGCACGGTGCTGGGTTTTCCTGTCTTGCAGGCAGGCTGTGCTGTACCATCTTTGCAAAAGTACTGGTAATCCATATGGACTGCTTTTGTGGGTCATAAGAACAGCATTATTAGGTCTGCTTGGCTTGTGTATACTGTTTGTTATATGGTGGTAATACTATTTCTTTAATTAAATAATTAAATTATATTATCTGAAAATTCAAGAACATATTTGTAATTTAATTACATAGCTTTGAAATGGACCATTGCTTTTCAAATTCCTTTTTCTATAATTTTAATAGGATATTATTACCCACCAGAATTGGAGTATGGCCTAATTGGAGTTCTTGGAGGGCATTACCTTAGTGGTTTTATTATTTCAATATTGCAGATGTTGTATCTTGATGTATTATTAAATGTCACTACCTCTTTGGAATTGATTGAGTTCAACAATTGATTGGTTTGTAAGGTGGCTGCGATATACATCATGCTCAATGGTTATGTACACTCTATCATTCAATACACTGTTAATTCTTAATCAGAATGTAATTAATCCCAATTTAACAGTGGCAACAAGGAATAGGAAATTTATCAGAAACTGATGAAAAAAAGTGCTTGCAAGTATAACCCAAATGGTTGCGAGTGCGGGTCGAAATTTGCCAATCGACCTCTATTTCGAAAATGGTAAAATGAATGTTAATGTTTTCAAAGCCAGATTGAACAATTATTATTTCATGGCAGAAGTAATCGTCGTCGTCGTCATCATCATCACCACCATGATGTAACACTTCCAGCGTGCCGGGGTAGGGTGTTGTTGAACGAGCTCTCCATGTAGGTCTCTCTTTGCATCATCACTCTCCAGTCCCCTCCTCTACTCTCTACGTCTGTCTGCAATTAGTCCAGCCATCGTTTCTTTGACAGACAGTCAGCAGAAGTCAATGACGTGAACATTAAAACAGCCATTCTATTGATGTTGATTTTGGACGACACTTAAACGTTGCTAGAGTCTGTGTGTGCCGAAGGCATGCCTGTTTTGCCGATGTCAGCTATGCTGTGGTTATCAAGTTATTGGAAGGTCATTTTACTCCAACAAAGATGCATTTTTCATCTCAAAGGATATTTTACTCTGTAGTTAAAACAAGGGTGAGTGGCTAGAGAGTGCAGCAAGACTGAAAACGTTGGTGGCGGATTGTACTTTTGGAGAGGAAGTTACAGTAGTGCTAAGGGATACTTTTGTTATTGGCTACGAAGAAGGAAAAGTGAAAGACTGGCTTTTCGTTATTTAAAATATTTTAAGAATCAGGTAGCAATAAACGATTGTAAAAGAGCATTGGCAGATTATATTGGTAATATTATTAAGTTGAAAGGAAAAATAAGGGCTGATGAAAAATATGAAAATTGTGTTTATATTTTGGTATTTTTAATTGTTGTGAATAAAAGTCCCCAGCTTATTGGTAGGTTAGGGTTTTAACTGTTGGAACTTAGTTTATCTAGCAGTAATTTGATTTCTGAACCATATGGAAAATATTTTTGATAAGATAGATTGTAAGGATGAGTTTCAAAATAAAATGTTAATTAAGGTCAACATAAGTTTGTTTTCAAACTGGCTATTGTCGCATGTGTAACTCATTTTAAGGATTTCTTATTTGATAGGAAATTCACGCTGGTGAGACTCCAAACTGCTGCTCCATATTTTATGCAGCAAGCCACCTCTAATGTTGGATTTATCTTTTGTCAATGTATCACTTTCATATTATCTTAACTAAGTCAGAAACAGATGTTGCTGATTTCTTTTCCTAAAGTAGAATTATTTACATGAATGAAAATTACCTTACTTGTTTAAATTGGCATCTAATTAGATAGGAGTCAAAGAAAGACATGATTTTGCATACAATGCCAGCATGATTCTGTATTGACAATTTACAGGTTAATATATGGTAATTATCCACCTAGTCAATACAAATAAATTTATTTACAATTTTTAAATTGCACATCATCATCATCAATGTCCCACTCCGGTCACCCAGGTGTGGTTATAAATTGCACATCCATTACATAATTAGGACATGTTTCAACCTCCTTGAGCCATCTTCAGCTATATTAGATAATATAAATGTACAAAACTTGCATGTTATCTAAACAGTCAGAATGTTACATCATAAATCTTACATTCGTAAGTGATAAAAGTTTCATGCGTTAAAATGATCTCTTTTAAAAACATCGTAAAGAAATTAGTCAAAATTGCTGAGAAACTGAAAGAAATAAAATTTGATTTGTGGTTCTCAGAATGTTAAAACGTCTGCAAAATCTTGTAGAAATATAATACAAGTTCACCCTATTTGGTGTTTCATATGCTTCACTTATTAAATCTTGTCAAACCTATTGCTTAAAAAGCAGCTTGTGAAGTTCTATATTATGGACATCAGCTTGTTAGTCCATTGCCAAAAAAAAAAAAAAAAAATTGAAATTTGAAATTATTGGCAAAAGAAGCATGATCTTACAAAGGTGTGTCCATCAACTGTGTTCTGTTGCTCACTGCTGGCCAGCTGAGCTGACACTAAGCTGACAGCGTCCCAAGTGGGACATTACTGGTGAGATATTCACCTTGTATTATAATTCCATGTAGAATTATATCGTAGTATTAGTTAAGACTAATTATTAGTTTGAAAATCTTTTATCACTTACGAATGTAAGAGTTATGATTTAACATTCTGATTGTTTAGATAATATGAACTGTAAGTTTCATCCAATTATATTATCTAATTAACTGAAGGCGGCCCAAGGAGGTCGAAACATGTCCTAATTATGTAGCAGTTTTTAATTTAAAAATTGTAAATGTATTTGTATTGATTAGGTGGACAATTATTTTACCATTTTTCTATTCCAGACATGATTTTCTCAAAGGTTGTAGGCTATGTGCATACTGGAGTTTGACCATTGTCGAAGACAGAAAGAGAAGACCTGCTGTTTGATTTTATTTAGAATAAAACAGAATTGATGGTAGTGTCGGGATGTTTGACGTCGGGTTATAAGATTGTTACGCAGGAGATAACCTGGGGGAGTCGCTGTGAATACCTTGAGACTCTGGCAAAAAAATGGGGTGTGATATGCGATTATGAGAGCTCAGCAAGAGAGTTCTCTCAGCCTCTGTCAACTCAATTCTCCAACTTTCTACCTACACGTGGTGCCCCTGTTAAGCTGAGAAACTCAGTGGAAGGTTGGGTAACCAACCCCAGTGGGAAACTGAGTCGGCGAGCGGACAGGTTTTGGAGGTCAGTGGAAAGCAACAGGAAACCACCACTGTTATTTTCCCATGACAATCTTAAATTAGCTTCTGGAGTAAGTTCCCCATTCGGATCTCCGTGGGGAACAGGATTGAGAGATGCCTCATAAAGAGACCATCAATGCAAATTGTCCTTGCGCACAATTATGAAACTTGAAACATGGAATGTTCATGGCCTATTACAGGCAGGAAAGCTTTCAATTATTGAAAGAGAAATGCACTTACATGATTTGGGTGTACTAGGACTCAATGAGACACATTGGAAAGGATGTGATCATTATATGTATTACCAACAGAGAGAATACTGTATACTTTTCAGGGTGTGAGAATGAAAGCCAGAGTGGTGTTGCTGTAGTTGTTTCAAAGAGACTATCCAGTGCCGTCTTGGGAATATGAACCCATTTCTGATAGGGTCATCTTCATTAAGTTCAATGCTTCTCCTTGTAAAATCAATTTGGTTCAGGTTTATGCTCCTACATCAGCAGCATCTGAGGATGAGATTAACGACTTTTGTGAGCTACTACAACATGTTATCACCGAGCTTGATAGCTGCAATTGCTTAAGTGCAGCCAGTATTCAGTATTCGGGAGATAGTGGGTTCAAACCCCATTGTCGGCAGCTCTGAAGATGGTTTTCCATGGTTTCCCATTTTCACACCAGGCAGATGCTGGGGCTGTACCTTAATTAAGGCCACGGACGCATTTATACAGTTGTGATGTTGAATGATTTACATCGAAATATTGTAGTGTGTTATCAGTTTCTTTAATACTAATCTCCTTATATGATATTAAATAGGTGCAGATGCTCCCTCTTCATAGTTGTGTTGTTGGACATTCTAGTGATCTGCGAGAACAGAAAAACTAAATATAATTTTGCCAATTAGAATGTCTACTGAACGTGTGGATTGATGGGTGCTTACTTACATAGTGCGGTTGACTAGTCGGTGTGTACTGTTAGGGAGCATGTCGTGCACTGCTCCGTGTACGTCTGGGGCTGGTACTTGTGGTTACGGAGAGGGGAAGTGGAGGGGCAAGAGGGGTAATGATTGGGGAAGGTGAGGTAGAGCAGGGCGTGTCTTCTGGAGGTTCCTTGGTATGTATCAGATTCTGTTTCTTAACTGTTTTTAAGTAGGTATTTTTTTTAAACGGGATAACTGTATTAAAGAGGATATTAACTCTATGTGTAATTTCATTTAAGTTAGAATTTGAGTTAGCATATTGATCCATACTAATGTAAAATTCTTCCATTATATGAGTAGAGGGCTCTTGGGGATCATACTTAGAATCTGCATGTCGTTTCCAATATTTGTAAAATTGTGCTCATAATCCTCGTTACATTGAGTTATAGATGAAAAGTGATTTTTTAAGGAGTTAATATGTTCATTATAGACATGATATTGTATAGGCTTTTGGGCTATACAATATCATGTCTATAAGTACGGGCTGTGAAAGCATTAATGGCAACATTAATATGTTCATTGTAACGGTTAAGGAAATTTCTTCCAGTATGTCTGATATAGCTAGCCTCACAGTTGTCGCATTTCATTCAGTACACTCCTGAACAACTGTATCTATTATCATTAACAGATTTGGCGTTGTGTAAAATGTTGGCACTGCTATGTGTGGTTTTATATGCTATTTTTAGATTACATTTTTAAAAAATATTGGTAACGGAATGAACGTGGGTATTATTGAAGGTGAAAAGTAGGTAATCCTTCTGGGAGTCATTAGCTCTGGTTAGTTTTTATTTGGGTTGATATTTCATCTTTTGAATGATTTTATTGACAATTTTTTTTATTAAATCCATTTTAATTGGCTATTTTGTAAATCATGTTTAATTCTTTTTTCAGTTCTTCCTGAGATAAAGGTATATTGAATGCTCTGTGTATCATACTGTGATGAGCTGCTTTTTTGTGGGCGTTAGGGTGGATGGAATCTAGTCTTTATTAGAGGTTTGTGTGAGTTTTATATGCTTAATATGTCAGGTGATCCTGGTGTCTAGTGACAGATATATCTAAATAATTCAAAGTGCAGTCATTTTCTTTTTCTATTGTGAATTTTATGTGTGGGTCTATTTTGTTTAGTTGTTCTAATATATTTATCTCATTGGTGAATCTATTGTCTATAATAACAAAAATGTCATGTACAAATCTGCACCAGATAAAGATGTTCTCAATTTTGCTCGATTGAACCAGCTTTGCTAATGTGTTGGCCTTCTTCTCCTCCCAAAAATCTCTATCTTCCTGCAGAGCTCCTTCCTTTGTTCTTCTTTCCAAGTTATAGTGGCTCTGTGTTGGCTTTGTCTTTAAAATGGCGATTGTTAAGTTTGGTTTTCAATTTACATATGTCCTGTACACCAGGCGAGTTGGCCATGCGGTTAGAGTCGCGTAGCTGTGAGCTTGCATCCGGGAGATAGTGGGTTTGATCCCCACTTTCGGCAGCCCTAAAAATGGTTTTCTGTGGTTTCCCATTTTCACACCAGGCAAATGTTGGGGCTGTTCCATAATTAAGGCCATGGCCACTTCCCTCCCACTCCTGGGCCTTTCCTATCCTATCGAAGCCATTTGACTTGTCTGTGTCAGAGCGACATAAAGCAATACAATATCTTCCAAGATGTTGATCTCCTGGAGATCTGTTTCAATCTCATGAAGCCAGCTGTTCTTGGTTTTAGATGAAAGGGCTGCGTTGAGAATTCTTTTAGTTAGTATGTTACTGTTCATTCTTCTTACAAAATTGTACAAAACTGTTTTGATCCTCCTAGTCAGTACTATATATTTTACGTGCAAGTAAGACTAAACTTCACACATAAATAGACATTTTTGACCCGGCATTGGGTCATCCTCAGTAGGACATGTATAATGAATTAAAAACATAGGAAACACACAAAATGAAATGTTACTTAAAAAGTTTTTTTTTAAACTGTGAAATGTTGATCGTTAAAACAGTCTTGAGCTGGAGATCTTTCAGTTTCAATGTTTTTGTTGTCCTTTGGTGTGGTTCAACTGGTATCTGTATACTGTTGGCTTAGTTGTGTTGCAACATGGGCTGATAAACATAAGCATAATTGAAGTTGAACTGTCTGGTTTTTAGTCTGTAAAATAGATAATATAAATCGAATTAAGGTTGAAAAATGGTGACTAACAGGAACAACATTTAGATTAAGTTATGAAGAATGAAAATTAACTTTTGTTACGTGGCCCACTTGTATCACCCGTGTTCTCTGACTACGGAGTCCAGCTCTCGACTGACTTGCTACCGCAATCGAGACGCAAGACGTGTTGCGACAAGGAAGTGGAGTGGGGAAATGGGGCAGGGCTTGCGGGAGAATGGGAGTGTGCGTAATAATGGGGGCGGTGATTGAAACCTAGTGTAATAATTGTGAGTTCTTATGTTCCTGTCTTTTACTATAAATGATCAGAATGAAAGTTTTCCCATATTACATCCTTTTTTTCCATTTGTCTCATTTAAGTTGAGGGCTGGGTTTTTGTATTGATCCATGCTGATGTAAAAATTCTCTAAGATGTTGAGTAGTGGACCTTTTTGTTCACATTGTAGAATTTTTAGATCTTGATCTATTGTAGTATAATTGTGATTATAGTATTTGCGGATGGTTTCTCATGGCAGAGAAATGATTATATTACAAAGCGTTGCGATGTTCTATATATCTTATGAGTAAGTTCCTACCAGTTTGTCCGACGTAACTTGACCTGCATCCCTGACATTCCAGTTTGTATACCCCAGAATTTGTGGATTTATTGCTAGTATTTTCTGTGTGAGAATTAAATAATATTCTTTCATTAGTGTTGCTGGTTTTGAAAGCAATTTTTAGGATCTGTTTTCTTAGGACATTGGTGATTGTCAGAGGTGCCAATTATTACGGATTTCACCTCACGATTACGGCATTATGGACAAAGGAGAAATTATTACGGAAAAATACATTATTATGAAAAAATAATTTTCTTCGGAAAAGGAAAAAAAATGTTTTGAACATTACTGTGCAACCCTCCTTGTTTCAGTGCTTGTGAGTTGGCAACTATACTTGTTCATTCGTCATTTCCTTTTGCTGCCTATGAGCATTTTGTATTTAATTGTAAATGAAGGATCCCTACTCCACTATAAAACCTTAAGTAATATTGTATTTGCAGTATTAAGTGTACCTGACAGTAACTTCCCCACAGAAAGAGTTTTCATTGTTGATAGGAAAAATTAGACATCTGAGGCCTACATTAAGCAAATCTACACTGGAATAGCATATAGTTGAAAAGAGGTAAATGTCGTCATATAGGGATGGATGCTTCAAGACAACCTACTCTGAAGAGCAACTCATCGCTGCGCGTGCACTACCGCGTATCTGACAACGCTCTTCCTGTCCATTATTTTCCTTAAGACAGGCCATGTCACCCAAGCACATATTTATGGATATGCAGTCCCACAGAACAACACGCAAAGGAAAATGAACCTTACCGTACTGCACTGTAGAAATGTGTTTGCATGACGTATTTACGTACCGGTACTCCTACAGCAGAATGGATATAAGGTTCATTTTCTTTTACACATACAATATGTATAAGTAAGAATGGCTTGTTGTCGGGAAGCGCAAATGGGGTGTCATTATCGAGAGGGGAGAAGCATGCTTTGGGTTTGACTCCATTTTCGGACAGAGTGGGGATTACTGATAACCCACTTCAAAGGTTGTCACCTCTGTTATGTGTATATTATTATTGCTAAATGTGAATGTGGCATTTCTTTAGTTTTTGACTCTTTCGTTAAAGTTGTTGTGGGCTTGTTAGTATGTTTGTTGATTAGCTTATTTATAAATTTTGTGTTTGTCAAAGCTATTTCGTGGATGGTCCTGATTTCTTCTTTCAAATTTTTCTTTGAGAGTGGGATTTTTAAAGCTCTTTCTAACATGCTATTGTAAGCAGCTTTTTTGTGAGCTTCAGAATGTATTGAATTTTGTTTAATGGTGTTAGCAGTGTAAGTTGGTTTCCAGTAAATGTTAAATGCCAGGTGATTATTCTTATGACGTGATAGTGTGATGTCTAAATAATTAAGCAAGTTATTGTTCTCCATTTCCATAGTGAATTTAATATTCTGATCTAAGATGTTGATTAGTTCCAAAATTTCCTTTCCTTCGTTAACGCTGCTATCTATGATGGCTAGCACATCGTCGACGTAACGTGTCCAGTATTTTATAGCTTTGATCTTATCTACGATTTTAGTGTACCATTTGCCACTGAGGTAGACACCTCATTTGCAAATAGAGAGATTTTGATTTCTGATGATGTTTGTGCGTTCTAAGTGGTCCATATATATGTTCGCCAAATACTCGAGGACTGTGCTCCCATAGGTAAACCTGTCTGTTGGTAGATTTTATTCTCAAAAATGAAATAATTATTACTTAAAGAGAATTTTAATAGGCCTATGAACTTACCTATTTCACCAGTGCTTAATTTACTGAATTTGGTTAAATTATTTCGTATCAGATTTATAGTGGTTTTAATGGAGATATTGGCATACATATTGACGACATCAAATGAAAGGATCTTCTGGTGTTCTGGTACCTTTATATGTTTTATTCTTTCGCTTGGTAATGATAATGTGTACTGAGGGAATCTTGAATAAATTAAGATAATTTGTTCGTCAGGCTACCCCTAAAATTGATAATTGGTCGTATAGGGGTGTTACCCTTATGAACTTTTGGTAACTATTTTACTACAGGTAACCTAGGTTTCATGGCAATGACTTTTTTTTCTTTCCAAATTCATTCAGAAGGGAAGGACTATTATTGACTATTGATTTTAATTCTTTTTGCAGGTTATTTAAGGGATCCTTCTTAATTATGTCAAATTTATTTTCCCGCAAAAAACGAATGAATTTTGTTAATATAATCATTCCTCTCCACGATTATTATTGTATTCCCTTTATCAGATTTAATTGCTATTAGGTCATTAACCTTTAATTTTTCTTTGAGGTTTTTAACTTTCTTATTAATGGATCGGTCTGTGTTATGATTAAATACTTGTTTATGATAAAAGTTTTTTTATAACATATTTTATCTCTTCCTGTTTATCTAAGGGTAATTTGTAGACTGCCATTTTGGTTTCTACTACAGTGGTAATTATACTATCTTGTTTAGAGGTGGTGGGCCAATCATGTTGGGTTCACTACTCAGAATTTCAAGGTCATCCTTGCTAAGACTTACTTTACTCAAGTTCATAACTGGTGGATGAAAACTTTTGGATTTAATGAGTTTTTTGTGTTTTTTTTTTTTTTTAGTTTATGAGAGAGTTCAATTTTTTTTGTCTAGTGTACTTTGTCTACTGGATAGTGTGTTCTCTAGTTAATTTGTGATGTGTTCCTGTAGTGAATTCCATTCTAATGGTGCTAAAAGTGTGGTAATTTCCAAGTGGGCCTCGTCTGTTGTCAAAATTGACTTTTTCTTATGTAAAAATTTGATCTCCTCCCGTATCCAAATCTTATCTGTCTTTAATTGAGTGAATCTAGTTCTTGTAGTGTTCCTGTGCATCATTTTAGTAAATTTTAGGAACTTAGGTGTCACATCGTTACTAAATCTTTTCTTAAGAAATGTTTTTTTTATTTTTATTTTTCCTATTTTTGCTGATTTCACTTTCGTATTACTGTAGAAATTAGCTTTCTTTCTTGCCTGGATGGCATTCCCATTACAGAGTATGAATCTCATGTTAAATCCGTATTGGCAGTTGAACTTCTTACAAGCCACGAGACAGAAAAAAAAGGGATAAATGATAGATTCCAACACCATTCACTTTTAATTTCCCAATAGTAAAACATTTTTGTTATCGTTACAGGCACTCAATCCAACTCCGTTCTTGTTATTGAAGTTCCTGAGTTCATCATTTATATGAACACATTGAATAATCCCCCATTCAACTCTTTCCAACAACAAGCGGCTCATACTTTAACAGCAAAACGTCTATAAACAGTGTGACAAAAAATTTTTTTATGTGCTCATTTTACTTGCATAAATCTGAATTGACAGAGGTGGCACAAGATCGACAACATGACAGTTAATATCAACAATGATTCTAAAGATTTTTTTTAAAATGTTACATAATAGCCCCCTTTAAACAGGGAATGCAGTATCAAATAGGTCAATTTAGTCAACTATTTACAAATTCAAACTGACAGCATATATAGGGATATCCATTTTACATATTGAAACAGAAATGCCCGTAATTTAGCTTAGTGGAGAACATGGTCGTCGAGATGATCCTGCCTCCGTGGCGGGGGTGCCGCTTTCTATCCAGGACTAGGCCCCGTTCAGAAGATACAGGAAGCCCCGGCCTGTAGTACACAAGCAGCGCCTTGTAACCCGGGTCCGTGTAGCCCTCGGAGAAGAAGAAGCCGTTAGGGGGGTCGCTCCCGTCCCTGTACGGCTCTGTCTCCACCTCGATCTCCGATGCCTCCTGCTCCACCTCCAGCTCGGGTGCCAGCATCTCCGGCTCCGTGTTGCTCTCCTTTGCCGGTGGCACTCGAATGAAGAGGTCTCGGAGCAAGAACCCGAACTCCCTCGCACGTTCTTTGGTCGTCTTCAGTTCCATCTGGTTGCCCGCCGCAGTCCACCTGAAATAAATCTCCTGAAAGAGAAAGCAAGCACTGTAAAGTGCTACAGCTCAGACAAAGGTCTTTCTAAAGTGTACCAACAAATACAGTTTCCTGACTAGTACTGGGAAAGTACAGTTTGCTTGACGAGGGGAGAGAGAGAGAGAGAGAGTGAGAGGAACACGTCCTTCCACTACGACAGTCAAGCTTGTCCTCTGAATTCTACGGAGCTAGTGGGCTTCTTTTATACCCACAGGTCGGCTGGCAAGGCTGAAAATATGAGATTCTTTAACCTTCCATAACTCGGCCATCCTTCCGCCAATTTGCTTGAAATTTTGTACAATGATATTTGTTATTTAGGCCTACAAGATGACTTGCTTTCAAATTACGATCGGACATCCCGGTCTGGATATAGTGAAATCGAAGGAATGGAACGTTCGATCGTGACGTCACTCGGCCTTGGCTGGTACCCTGCAGCGAGCTATCACCTGCCTGCGCCGTCACACGCGATGCCTGCGCGCTCGGCACTCATTTCAAATCTTCACAGACGGGTGTTAAGTGAGTTTTCCACAATAAATACGTGGACAGTGAATGCTGACAGGGCATTCCTGTTTCAGTATGTTCTCTCAATAAGAGTTAACAGAAGTGGAGCAGTTAGAACATCTTAATAATAATAAAAAAATTCCAACATAAACATTAAAATGTATCGTCAAGAATACATGTCCAAGGAAGAACCATCATATTGTACCATTTCATTGCCCAATTTGCGTCATGAACGGCAGTTACATCGCTGACATTTGCCATGCATCGCAGTAGAACGACGAAAATTATATGATAAAAGAGTATATTACAAGGAAAATATGCCGACATAACGAAGCAAGTGAGCCGTGAAGTACAATTATGACGATCAGACCTAAAGAATCCATGCGGCCGTGAGTAAAAAAAAAATTGTATTGTTATCCCGAGCTGAAAAGACATTCACTTAAAAAAAAAAAAGAGAAGTCAACATCGGAACGAAATATCAGTCAAGATTCAATACAAGAAGAGAAGAGATTATAGTTGGAGAAGAGAATTGCTATTAATACAATTACGACTATATATGAAATGTAAAGAAAATTTTGCCAAATCTCAAATACGAATTGGAAATATTGGGCGTGAAAGAAGAGTAAGGAAGGAAGGGCAGATCACGCAGTAGAGGTCGCCAAGTCAAGATTGAAACTGTTGATCAGAAGCCCTTATATAAATTAGAGATCGCCAGCTAGCAATTTTAAAGTTAACGATAAGCAGAAAACATTTCAATTACCGTATAAAATATTGTATCTTCAAAAATTATTTGCTAGGGAGATAGAGAATATACCCAAGAGTATTCAGTTCCTAATTGAAATGTGCATCTAATGCCGTCCTTCAATTTGTTTTTGCCGCATGTAATCATCGGAGATTCCATGGCAGAGTAAATCAAGAAAATGGGATCGCAATCTGGAGGTACCCTGACCAGCCGTACTGCACGCCCGACGCCCAAGTCCAGTAACCAGTAATGACGTGCACTTGAACGCGAGATGCTGGCCAAAGAAGAAGTTCCAGGATGAAATCCAACCCAGCGGGTTAGCGAAAGCAAGATAAGTGAAGTTCCCTGTAGTTATTTTACGTAGTTAAATTATTAGATTTGAATGAATAATAGTGTGTGTCTAAGTTGAAATATGTGTGCAGCTAGGTCAATGTCGTGGTCTTTGAGATATAAACTCCATGGATAGTGTCTTTGAAAAATAATCCATATAATCATGTGGGAATACGGATCTAGGTAGTCTTTGATAACACAAATTTATACTCCATGTATAGGAATGTTTGTTTACTTGAAGAAAGCTTTGAAAATCAGAATTTTCAACGTTGTGATGGATATATATGTATTTCATAGTGCAAATCGACCATAATACAATGTAGAAAGAAGTAAGATCGTACTCAAGGACATAGGAACATGACATAACGTTTAATCATCACCAAACGTGAGTAACAAAGCCTGAGATTTTAATACATGCCTTTATTACAGGAGATGTATAGTTGTTTGTGTTATTTAATATCGTAATCCTATAACATGCTATTACATTATGTTTAATGGAGTAGACGTACATTGCGCTATTCGTAGAGCAACAAATGAATAAGTGAATGAAATTGTTGATATGGTCAATGACATGAGTATTGTGGGCAAGAATACTGGTCGGATATATGGAAATATATGAAGTAGGAGGAATTATGTTAGGTATGGTGCGCATACGGCAAAATATGAGTTTATATGAGTAATTGGTGATATTTATGAAGCGTAATGCTGATGTTAGGTTAAAGTTGTTGTTCTTGCCATGTGAGATATACGGTAGCGTATCATGTTGGGTTAAATGGAATATGAATATGACTGTATGAGCTTATTGAACCTTTAGGTTGTTTATGGTGTACGATCATCGAGATTATATCCTAGAAGTAACGCATTTTTGGCTGAAACTTAATATTTTCCTAGAGGAATTTTACACGTTAGGCTATCTCCAAGTTGATTTCCTGTCAAAGTTATGATTGGAAGTAGGAAACGTCTCCATAATTTAGATAACTACCGTCCGTAAATAGGTGACCTTCATATACAATTTTCTTCGAAATTTTTCGCGGATTGATGATTGTTTTTGAATCAAGGTATATCAGTACCATGAGAATGACTTGCTTGTTGACACACGAGTGCTACGTTAGGTTAATCCTACACATTTACAAGGAATATTATGAATATATAAGTTTACTTAGTAGACACAATACTTACCTTTAAGTTGATTTTCATTGATATGTTAGTGAATGGCAATTTTAAGCCATGTTAAGTGGAACTCGCTCATGTTGCTTACGTTAAAAAGAAAACTTGAGAAAAACCAAAACCAAAGATATTTCACCCATATCTTGAGAAAATCAACAACAGTTAACTGATATTTAAGTAATACTTTGAAGACATTATTAATAGTTTTTTTTAAGATGTTTCAAGGACTCTAAATGACACTTGAATGATATGAAATTGACATTCTTGATATTTAACTAGTATTTAAATAATTCTTTCATGACATTTTTATAATTCTTCAAGATGATCCGTCAATTCTAAATGATATTTGAAAGATACTTAAATGATAAATAATAATATTTTTCAATGACAATGTAAATAATATTTTAAAAATTATCTACTATATTTTAATTAGGGATCGGAATTCAGTGATTACGATTGGACATGTAAATAATTTTGTAACTTCATTCCAAGTACAATCATTTATTTTTTTATTTTTTCAATAAACTAGGTGATAAGGATTTTGATTTGAATTTTTGTTATATATTTATTCACTTCATAATTTGAAGAGGTATTTGTAGGAATACGTACATGTTGAACAGTGAATGAATCCAAGGTTATTCTTAGTTATTGACTACAGTTAAGCGGAGATGGTTTGCGAATGAACTTAGAAAAGAAGCTGTGCATTTTCCTTAGTCGAGTTGACGTTAAAAAAAAAAAAAAAGGAAATATTTTTTAAAATCACAATCTTTATCCCTGATAGGTATTGTGCACCGAATGATATATATGGCTGACATCAAAACATGAAAAGTAAGTGGTATTTGATTGAATGAGTAAAAGTAGGTGGAGGCGAAGGAGTACTTATGTCGGATGGGATGAAATATTCGAATGATAGGTCAAGTCTGTATATTTATATTATTATCAGGTCGCAGAGTTAGGATGATGTACCCATGTCTCATTCCCATCTGCATGATGACTTGATGATTGTGGGGATTCAGTACATTTATTTGACCGCCCAACATAAGATAATGGATTATTAGCAGGAGTATTTGAGGTAGTTGTGAGTAAAGGCACGATACCAATAATGTACCCCCCGAAAGGAGCATTATTTGGTGCCCATTCGTGGAGCAAAGACTGAGGATACCCAGGGTAGTTGAAGATATAAATATTGGGCGCATAACAATAATTGGCGCACATCAATGAAGCAAGACTGAGGATACCTAGGGGCACGGCATTAAGTTAGCGTTAATGGTAAAATTGAGGACACCCAGTCCAGTGATAAGATAATTATTGAGCATTAATTGGTACTTAAAATTGAAATATTCAGATTTCTTTTATATCCTTGCCTCAAGGATTGGTTGTAGATGCAATGCTGAAAAAAGTACAAGAAAATGTTAAAAAAATATTTTCTGAGCATTAATGGGTTAATACTGCCTGTTGTCATTTCTTGATGGATGCACTATTTTTGTATCCGTCTCTTGGCACAGGCCACAGCAAAGTGTAGCTTCCACCGAAGTCCCAGACTCATCCATGGCTGTGACAATATGGAAGCTGCTGGGGTATGGGTGGTGCTGAGTAATGACAATTGGAGCACAGCTAGTGTCTGAGTGTTATGAAAGGTGTTGCTCATAGGATTAGTCGTGCTGCAGTGGCACCTTCTGGTCCAGTGAGGAAAGCAGTGGCAAACTACCTCACTCCTCATCTTGCCTAGTACGCCTCATTTGGGCTTTGGCATTGGTTTTTGCAGTTTCCCTATAACTGCATAGCCTTTGGTGGTGCTATTTGAGGATCCAACCAGCCTCTGGGCTGATGACCTAACAGACAGACAGTAAGAAATGCTAATTGTACCTTTATGCTGGCTGGCTAATTGTTAGTTACAAATAGTTCTTATTAACAGGAAGTGAGTTATCAAATTGGAATTCTTTCAACCATTTGGGAACAACTATCCTCATGCAACTGAGGCAGAAACACTTGATGTCAGTTATCAGTATTCTGGTTAGAAGTGTTTATTATTTACCGAGCTCAATAGCTGCCATAATCGCTTAAGTGCAGCCAGTATCCAGTATTCGGGAGATAGTGGGTTCGAACCCCACTGTCGGCGGCCCTGAAGATGGTTTTCCGTGGTTTCCCATTTTCACACCAGGCAAATGCCGGGGCTGTACCTTAATAAAGGCCACGGCCGCTTCCTCCTTACTCCTAGCCCTTTTCTGTCCCATAAGTCCTATCTGTGTCGGTGCGACGTAAAGCAAATAGCAGCATTGGTTTATTTACTGTTGAATAACTATGTTAGAAAATCTTTCTTTTGTATATCTCAAATTTTTTCTGGGGTCGCTGGAGCCATTCTGGCTTCTCTTTGCTTTATGTGGAATAAAGTCCTGGGGAACATACAGAATTCCTGCATCACGTGACAAGATATCATGTCCACTAACAGTATTGAAGTTACTGTAATTGTTATCTTCTCTACATAATGAACATAACATTGAACAAATGCTTAATTCTATACAGCTTCATGAAATTAAAACACAATCCTGTTGAAGATATGTATATTTATAGGAGAGCTTGTTTTAAATGTTCATGGAAGATATCCATATTCTTCCAACTAGATAAAATGTTTTTTATTTTCTACATTAAAACAGTTCAACTGCCTTTTTTTCTTTCAGACTTTATTATGAGTGTTTCATAAGATTTACTGCACCGCAAAATAACAACTATCTGTGTCGGTGCGACGTAAAGCAAATGGAAAAAAAAAAAAAAACAACTAAGGGTTTTTAACTGAACCTTGTCTGAATTGATGAGATAAAAAGCTAAGCCATTTTTAACTCCTGCACCTCAGTGTGGAGACATAACTGACACTGCTTCAAATTTATGACTGGCATGATTTGGAGGCTGCTACTCTTGGTAGTCAGGGGGCATCTCTTCTGTACCTATGCTTCAAATACATACAGCTCTTTAATTTGAGTGGCCGAGAGTAACAGGTGCTTTGGATTTTCAGACCAAACTTGCAATGTTTTGGCAACCTGTGCAGGGGGACTATCTAAAGGTGGAAAACATGTAGTAGTAGAATTAAGAAAATCATAAATTAAAAGTGCAATTTTGTTACTCTGTAGTGTAATTTTATTTACAAAACATGTTCAAAATACACACCTTCATGTTCTGCACAAAGCACTATATGCCTCATAATGCTTTCTTGCACCTTTAACTTCATGAGGGGTCTGACATTTTCACTGATGACTGCCATAATCCTTCCTACAAGATTATCCCTGTTATCAGGCACTAATGCATAAATTATGTTATGCATGTAGCGCCACAATAGGAAATCCGTTGTGCAGTTTGGTTCACATAGCTGTCAACTTGTATTCAGGAGTTAGTGGGTTCAAACCCCATTGTTGGCAGCCCTGAAGATGGTTTTCTATGGTTTCCCATTTTCACACCATGCAAATACTGAGACTGTACCTTAATTAATGTCAATCTCATTCAGGAAACTTACCATGGTTACATGTGTAGAGTCATTCACAGGGGCCGTATATCTGAGCCTATATCTGTACGTTCAGAAATTCGTCAAGGGTGTATCCTGTCGCCAACTATGTTCTTGTGATTGACGAGGTAATGTGGAACGTGACTCGAAATGTAAAACTTGGTATCCAATGGGGATTAGTCGATGGGCTTGAAGATCTGGAATTTGCTGACGATTTGTGTCTCCTGTCTGAGGCACATAGGGAAATGCAAGCAAAGCTCGAAGATTTGGTAGAGGAAGGTAAAAAGGTGGGAGTAATGATGAACTGAAAGAAGACCAAGACGCTAAGGATTAACACCAACAAATCAGACCCATTTATCTTCAATGTTGCAGGTGGGGACGCACATATAGAATACACCCGCGGTATCCCCTGCCTGTCGTAAGAGGCGACCAAAAGGGGCCCGAGGGGCTCTCAACTTGGGAGTGTGGATTGGCGCCATGGGGCCCTTAGCTGAGTCTTGGCATTGCTTCCACTTACTTGTGCCAGGCTTCTCACTTTCGTCTATCCTGTCCGACCTCCCTTGGTCAACTCTTGTTCTTTTCCGACCCCGACGGTATTAGAGCATTCGAGACCTAGGGCGTCTTTCATTTTCACGCCCTTCGTAGCCCTTGCCTTTCTTTGTCCATTACTTCATCTTTCGAAGTGACGGATCCCATCTTCTTTTTTCTCTCTCTTTAACCCCTGTGGGTGGGGGACGCAGACGAATAATACACCCACGGTATCCCCTGCCTGTCGTGAGAGGCGACTAAAAGGGGTGACCAAGGGATGATTGAATTAGAACCATGAAACTACTTTTGATTCATACCATCATGCGGGGAACACCATGGGTTGCCTGTACTTGCGAGTAGTACCACTATATTAGGTACGAAATAGGTTTGTGATTAGTAGCTGCAAAGAGTTGGTTCTCCTGTGGGTTTCCAGTACCCGTGCGTCGTACCCATGTGAGCAACACTGCGGGTCTGGGCGTTGCCTGTGAGTTGTACCACTATATGAGAGACACCGTGGGTCTGCATTGCCTGTGATTAGTACCCACTATGTGAGGAATACCACGGGAATACTGGCACCCGTGACTAGTACACTTAGGTGAGGAACCTCATCGGTTTGCGTTGGCTATGAGTGGTGCCATTGTGTGAGAAACACCATAGGTCTGTGTTACCTCTACGAAGTACAATACTTGTGAGTAGTTCCATCTTGTGTGGAACACCGTGAGTCCGTTACTTTTGGTTAGTACCCCAACATGACAGATACCATGGTTCTACTTTACTCGCGACATGTACCATTATGAGGGGCCGATGACCTGAATTTTGGACCCTTTTAGGCATCAAGCATCCTTGATTCAGGATTGTGCTTTATAAGTGGTTCCTTGGTTAGTAATGCTATTATTTATGATCTTTTTTGAGTCGGATCCACTGTTTTTCTTTTTTTGTTTGCTTGCTTTTTTTTTTCGGTTCATGTCCATTCATTCTTCATGACATTTTTTTATTTTGGTCAGTGGATGATTTTGAATTTGTTGTCATTTCATACTATTAGGGGCCAGTGACCTTGATGTTAGGCCCCTTTAAACAACAAGCGTCGTCGTCGTCATCATCATCATCATTATCTACAATGGTGAATCTATCGAGGATCTGGATAGCTTCACTTACTTGGGGAGTGTAGTTGCCAAAGATGGGGGAGCTGCACAAGATGTCTCACAGCGCATTCAAAAAGCAAATGGTGCTTTTGTTTGGCTCTATCCGGTGTGGAAGAATAAGAGAATACCTATCAGGACCAAACTCCGCATCTTCCGAAGTAATGTCAAGTCTGTTCTAGTATATGGGTCCAAGACTTAGAAAGTGATGGGAATAATTACATTCAAGTTGCAGACCTTTGTTAACCGCTCTTTGTGAAGGATTCTTAACATCTACTGGCCGGAAGTAATCTCCAACCATGAACTCTGGAGTAGGACGGGAGAGAATGAGATGGCCATACAGATAAAGGAGCGGAAATGGAGATGGATCGGGCATACACTGAGGAAGGGGAACAAAGCAATTGAGAGACAGGCGCTAGACTGGAACCCGTAGGGTAAAAGGAAGAGAGGGTGACCCAAGCAAATGCGGCGAAGATCTGTTCACATGGAAGCGATGGAAAAAGGCAAGACCTGAAATGAGGTAAAGAGGCTGGTTGTCAACAGGACCAGATGGAGATGCTTTGTTGATGCCCTATGTTCCACGAGGAACAACAGGAATTAAGTAAGTCAACTACCTTAATTATGGCGAGGGCCTCTTCCTCCACATTCCTAGACCTTTCCTATTCCATCATCGCCATAAAACCTATCTCTGTCAGTGTGGCGTAAAGCAATTTAATATTTGACATGGCTTTGTCCTGTGTGCTTATGTATCCACAAAGATACACACGAGATGCTGTCAGTTGGTACAATTATTTTATTCACATATATTTACAAATTAACACACACACACACAATCTTAATCGCTGTTGGCACAGACAAAACACTCGCATCACAAACCGCCATTTTAAAATGAACAACTGCCGATCTTTTCAGCATGGCAACTGCGTTTACCGCATGTCACGAGATCACAAGTAAAATCTTGCTACACCATAACTCGCTAACCAGTAACCCTCTTCCAATAACATCCAAACAATAACTCGTTCAACAACTAACTTCACCGTCAGGATCATCTCCTTATATAAGTGCCTGGCCAGGTTTCTAGAAAGCTACATTTAAAAAAAATTACCTCCGAAAATTCTAGATTGTGTAATACATAGATTGTAATATACAGAATATTCTCAATCATTCTTGTGCCTATACCATTCTGGAAGTTACAGTGTGTTTCACAATTATGGATTACAATTTATATATACAGGTAAGAATTCATTATAATATTAATTTACAGCTATTTGCATTAATGGAACTGATATAAATGTCTATGTACAACACATGTTTCATGACGTAACCTCACACACAATACGATCATTCGACTACGTAAATAATTTTACTAATCCTTTCACGACGTCTCACACTCAATACGATCGTTCAACTATGTAAATAATAATGATACTAATACTAAATGGATGTACATCACTTCATAGCCATACATACAAGTAATAATAATAATAATAATAATAATAATAATAATAATAATAATAATAATAATAATAATAATAATAATTGAAAAAAAATTGAGCTCTATATTTGCATTAGTTACCATGGTTGAGAGAATATTGTTTTCAGGTTATATCTGTTATCGCACTTGCGTCAACATCCCCCCTATAACTTGAAACAATTTCCACACTTTGTCACATTCTCTTGGTCCACACCATTTAACCACACACACAGACTACCTCGTTCACACAGCCTTCCTGTTGGCTCTGTCAAAGTCCACAGTTCGCAGCCCGGTGGTTCCATCGGGGACCACCACCTTCCCATGGTGGCTCCGCTGGGTCGGGTCGACAGTGTCTTCATTCCTGGTGATTGTGATCTGTCAGGTTGCCCCCTCGTTTGGTGGTTGTCGGTTCGGACCCTACTGGTTCTCAGTCTCCTAGAGGTGGTCCCACTGCCTGTGTTATTGCCATCGCTGCCTCCATCTCCTGGGATATCATCTGGGCCTTCCCATACTTCTGCTCTTAGCTGAACATCCTCCTTGGACGGTTTACGTTGCTGTGGAGCTTATTGCGGCTGTCGAGTGCTTCGCTCTTGTTGTTGTGCTGGTACGGCCCATTCACCATCGCGTCGTGTGGTTGTTCGGTCTCGCAGCACACCATCGGCGCGCTGCGCCCCCTCCCATAGCTGGACTCGGCAGTCTGCTGCTGGCCGGTGCACACCGCCACGCCTGCCGAACTCTCCCACTGCTTTCTTGTAGGTCGAATGTAACTGTGGGCTGCGTCGTACTTCCATCTCCTGCCCATGAAGTCCACTGATCGGGTATTCGGCTCCCTCTTCTGTCGTCAATCTGGTCTTGAACTGGGCCCCCATTTTCTCCTCGAGTTTTCCGAACTGGGCCCCGATGTCACCCCCGAGTTTTCCCATCCGGGCCTCGATGTTTTTCTCGAGTTTTCCAAACTGGGCCTCGGTGTTTTACTTGAGTTTTCCAAATTGGGCCTTGATGTTCTTAGCCTGGGCCTGAATGTGGAAGTTAACTGTTTAAGCATCACCACGGTCCTCTGGTCGTTATTCATTTTTGAATCCAATAGATTCAATGGTCCTGTCACGGTCACCAGTTAACGTATCCACAAAGACGCACACGAGATGCTGTCAGTTGGTACAATTATTTTATTCACATATATTTACAAATTCACACACACATACACGTAACATTAATCGGTGTTGGCACAGACAAAACACTCGCATCACAAACCGCCATTTTAAAACAAACAACTGTCGATCTCTTCAATATGGCGACTGTTTACCGCATGTCACGAGATCACAAGTAAAATCTTGCTACACCATAACTCGCTAACCAGTAACTCTCTTCCAGTAACCTCCAAACAATGACTCATTCAACAACTAACTTCACCGTCGCGATCGTCTCCTTATATATGTGCCTGGCCAGGCTTGTAAAAAGCTACATAACAAAAAACTATCTTCGTGAAAATTCTAGAGTGCGTAATACATAGATTGTAATGTACAGAATATTCTCAATCGTTCTCGTGCCTGTACCATTCTGGAAGTTTCAGTGTGTTTCACAATTATGGATTTCAATTTATATATAGGTGAGAATACATTATAATATTAATTTTCAGGTATTTACATTACCGGAACTGATATAAATGTCTGTACAAAACATGTTTTATGACATAACCTCACACACAGTACGATCATTCGACTACATAAATAATAATAATACTAATACTTTCATGACATCTCACACACAATGTGATCATTCAACTACGTAAATAATACTAATACTAAATGGATGTACATCACTTCATAGCCATACATACAAGTAATAATAATAATAATAATAATAATAATAATAATAATAATTTGAGCTCAGCCTTTGCATTTGTTACCTAGGGTGAGAGAATATTGTTTTCAAGTTATACCTGTTATCCCACTTGCATCAGTGCTAGATGGAAATTCTGTTGGAGGATTAAATTATAATATTATAACATTATGATATTAATTTACAGGTATTTACATTACCAGAACTGATATAAGTGTCCATGAACAACACATGTTTCATGACATAACCTCACACACAATACGATCATTCGACTACGTAAATAATACTAATACTAAATGGATGTACATCACTTCATAGCCATACATGCAAGTAGTAGTAGTAGTAATAATAATAATAATAATAATAATAATAATAATAATAATAATAATAATTTGAGCTCGGCATTTGCACTAGTTACCGTGGGTGAGAGAATATTGTTTTCAAGTTATACCTGTTATCGCACTTGCATCAGTGCTAGATGGCAATTCTGTTGGAAGATGAAATTATAATATTATAATATTATAACATTATAATATTAATTTACAGGTATTTACATTACCGGAACTGATATAAATGTCTATATACAACACATGTTTCATGACATAACCTCACACATAATACGATCATTCGACTGCGTAAATAATAATACTAATACATTAATGACATCTCACACACAATACGATCATTCAACTACGTAAATAATACTAATACTAAATGGATATACATCACTTCATAGCCATACATACAAGTAGTAATAATAATAATAATAATAATAATAATAATAATAATAATAATTTGAGCTCGGCATTTGCACTAGTTACCGTGGGTGAGAGAATATTGTTTTCAAGTTATACCTGTTATCGCACTTGCATCAATGCTAGATGACCATCCTGTTGGAGGATTAAATTTTTAACAAGAAATAGGCAGAATAGGCAGAGTATTCTGTGTAGGTGACATTTTCACTGACGAAATGGGGCCTAATGGAAAAGTGGCCTTGAATATGCACTTCCTTTCTGCAGTGTGGTTTGACATTTCTGCAGTAGTGTTTGTTGCCGCAATCCATTCTGCCATCACTCCCGAATATATACTCACCTATCCGTAAAATTCATCTTCTGAAGTCAGTATTGCCAATATCAGCCTAAAAGACAGAGAAATTATGTTAATGCCAAAAAGTGCTGTACCAGAATTGGTTTTGTTATTATGGTAACAATTTGGAAACTAATCTGCTCCAAAACCCACTCATGAATTGCTGCATGATGGCTGTAGTCACCAGATTGCAGTTCCTACATCGGGTGTGTCTTAAATGGGTGCTACCCAAGATCTCGTTTAATTCAAAGGACCTTTATGAAATTACTACAGCCTTTCTCAACTGCATCAGGAGACCTGTGCCACGTGGGTCATGATGAAGCATCAATACATGTACTGGTCCTATGTCGATGTAGTTTCTGTTCAAAATCTCTAAATCAACTGTGGTTTTTGATCTCACCTCTCTGGATACAAGTGTCTAAATAACCAACTGCATGTCTCTGATTTTATTTGGCTTTCACCATATCCACCAACTCGTCATTTTTGTAATGCTCCTGCTCCATTCATTAACAAACAACATGCAGCTGAGACATTTGCTTGTGGTCTATTATGTGTGAAGTCATAACATCAACAAATACCCCTCCTCTTGAGTTTGAACTGTGAACCTATGTTTAGAGCAGACTGTCACTACACAGGTAAAGCAGAGAAGTCTCCGACACATTGGGAGTTTGGACTGAATATCAACTTCTCCAGCGGTACATGTATAGGCTGGATTATTATCTTTCGTCCTACCATTTGACCTGCTATTTGCACACCCAGACAGGACTAATGACCAAGATGCCCCTAGCCCTTTAATGAAGTGATGACTCCACCTTATTTAGAAATGTGTCTTTGCTTATGAAATTGTATTAATGGAGAGTACAGTTTTTACATTTGTACATTTGTACATTACCAGTCATATAACAGGGGGAGTTGGTCATGCGGTTAGGGTCGCGCAGCTGTGAGCTTCGATTCAGGACGTAGTGGGTTCGAACCCCACTGTCGGCAGCCGTGAAGATGGTTTTCCATGATTTCCCATTTTCACACTAGGCAAATGTTGGGGCTGTACCTTAAATAAGGCCACGGACACTTCTTTCACACTTCTGGCCCTTTCATATCCCACCTGCACCATATGACTTATCTATGTTGGTGCGATATAAGGCAAAATAATAATAATAAACTACTCATATACTCTTTAAAGTTTTTAAACCGAACTCTGCCATTTAAGATGGGTTTAAGGAAATGGAACAGGATGTACTCAGCCTCCAATAAAATAATTGAGGCTAGAATTGTACTGAAATCCCTCTCTCGCCCATCCTTGAATTGATTTTTCACAGCCTTCTACACCATCTCATGATGAATGCCAGGGGAACCTCTAGAATTAGCAATTTCCTCTTCCTTTCCATTTCCTGCACAAATTAATGTCTCTTTTTCTCTTTGTCCGTACTGTTCTTAGAATCCTAATAACACTGATATGATCATTGAGAGAATAAAATTATATTTAATGTGTGGAAATCCACCTGTTCACGTGTTCATCAAGTTTTATCATACCAAAGCCCAACGTTACAGAAAGTGCCTCATGATAACATAAGACTGTTACACAGCCAACGCGTAACAATCCTCATGTATTTTATATAAACTATTTAAATGTGTGTCGTTATACAAAATTTTTACTTAGTGTGTGTAAATTGTTGCTATATGTCTATTTATTCTCTTGCTTGGTTTTACGAAAGGCTGATTATGACATTGAAAAATGTCGAAACCGGTACCTTCATAATAATAATAAAAATGTTGTATAACTTATGTGCAACAGTTTAGTATGTATTGAAAAGATGTATTTCTTCATATAAAAATTACTTGTGTGATTCTCAGTTCAATACAGAACAACCATGAAATATTTTACTTTAAATAAAATGATTGGTATTTATTGATGCCAATTCTTAATTACATTTCAATTTGTCGGAGAAGGATATAACCCAGTATTTTAAATTTAATTTCAAACACATTTGTTTTAAATTTAATTTCAAACACATGAATTGCTGCTTTTTTTCTGTAGAATTTGAAACATTTTAAATACACCTAGCCTTGTACACCAGTGAGACATCCTGTTCGCTGGGAATGTTGAACATATGTTTATTTCAAACACTACACACCTACATTGCATAAAGTTTAATCTGTTTGCTAATTATTGCCATACGCAGTACTGTATGGGATCACAGAATGTCATTATTTCTTTTAGAAACCTGCCAATATCCTGGTAATGGGTGAAGGTCCGGAGAGGGGAAGAGTGAAGATTGCTGACATGGGTTTCGCTCGGCTATTTAATGCTCCTTTAAAGCCTCTAGCAGATCTGGATCCAGTGGTAGTGACTTTCTGGTACCGAGCCCCGGAGTTGCTTCTTGGTGCCCGGCACTACACTAAGGCTATAGGTTAGTTGAGTCTATTCCTAGTATATAGCTTTATTTTAATGAGAAACTCCTTTAAGTATTTGTATGAAAAATCTGAAATTGTGTCGTTTTATGTATTGAAAGTCATATACATCGTAGGATGCAAGTATCTCTAGTGGATTGCAAGTGGGTTATCTTTGCTTTCCAAGCTGCGAATCCAACAAGTTTGCAGAGTATGACATCTTACTCCATAAGCTCTCCGACATGCTAGCAGCAACCAATTCACACCTGTTTGCGAAGTTGGTAGAAATATGTAAACCAAGTTACAAGTTATGGCTAAATCAAAAACATGTTTCAAGTAGTAGTGTTATCTTACATGTAAATCAGCATTTATTCTAATCAAGGATAATAAATTACATCATGCAGGATAGATCAAGCAATGCCATTCGCCCCAGGTGAGGTATTCAGGCACAGTAGTACCGTATAAGCCCTTCACTTAATGAAGGCAGTCTCAAGGAGTTTTACCTGGAGTATCTATGTTATTAATTGCATTAAATCTACATGAGGACTTCAGTATTTGGCATCTGTTTTAATGCCACGTGAAGGTTATATTGTGATACTTGTAAAAGTGAAGGCAGTCCTTGTTGTACATGAACTTTCACTGCCAGACTATGGCAACATATAGTGTTTCAGTGATTATAATCACAAATAATTATTTGTGAGGACTTAAATATTTGAGCATGTCTTAAAGACTTGTCCTTCATAGCCATGTACAGTTGTAATGATTTTAATATTTTCCAGTCAGGTTGGTGACTGATAAACTGGGATACAAGTCAGTTTATGAGTTTCACAAATAGGAAAAGTCCTCTCAGTTTTAATTACTGCGTTTATGGGGTGAAGGTTCCCTTTGGGGATCATTGTAAATACCTAGGTATTAATATAAGGAAAGATCTCCATTGGGGTAATCACATAAATGGAATTGTAAATAAAGGGTATAGATCTCTGCACATGGTTATGAGAGTATTTAGGGGTTGTAAGGATGTAAAGGAGAGAGCATATTTGTCCCTGGTGAGACCCCAACTAGAGTATGGTTCCAGTGTATGGGACCCTTACCAGGATTACTTGGTTCAGGAACAGGAAAAAATCCAAAGAAAAGCAGCTTGGTTTGTTCTGGGCGATTTCCGACAAAAGAGTAGCGTTACAAAAATATGCAAAGTTTGGGCTGGGAAGACCTGGGAGAAAGGAGACAAACTGCTCGACTAAGTGGTATGTTACTTTACATGTTATAAATCTCATTTTTGGTCTGTATTGAAAATGTACAGTTCAACAACAATAAAGGTGTTTTAATTTAATCCACCTATTCAATACTCTTATTTTCACTTATAGTCGTTACATAAACAGACTATCAGTTAAATGGGACATGTTTCGCTCTCAATTAAGGGCATCTTTAGCCTAAAAACAATCATCAAGAGTACAACTAATATTAAATGTGGAAGCTAAATGTTTAGCCAGTTATAAAAATTTGCGACATAAAAATGTGAAAAATGATGCAATATATAAAGATGCTAATGGAAACACTGTCAATGATTAAACTATAATCTTGTCAGAGACTAAAACTTCTTCCATTAAAATTCTAGTTAAAACAGTTCATTTAAAATGTTAGTGAACTGTTTTAGTTAGAATTTTAATGGAATTAGTTTTAGTCTCTGACAAGATTATAGTTTAATCATTGACAGTGTTTCCATTAGCATCTTTATATATTGTATCTTTTTTCACATTTTTATGTCCCGAATTTTTATAACTGGCTAAACTTTTAGCTTCCACATTTAATATTAGTTGTACTCTTGATGGTTGTTTTTAGGCTGAAGATGCCCTTAATTAAGGGCGAAACATGTCCCATTTAACTGATAGTCTGTTTATGTAACGACTATAAGTGAATATAAAAGTATTGTGTAGGTGGATTAAATTAAAACACCTTTATTGTTGTTTAAGCTGTATGTTCCGAGCTGTCAGTGGAGAGATGGCGTGGGAGGACATCAGTAGACGAATAAGTTTAGATGGTGTCTTTAAAAGTAGGAAAGATCACAATATGAAGATAAAGTTGGAATTCAAGAGGACAAATTGGGGCAAATATTTGTTTATAGGAAGGGGAGTTAGGAATTGGAATAACTTACCAAGGGAGATGTTTAATAAATTTCCTATTTCTTTGCAATCATTTAAGAAAAGGCTAGGGGAACAACAGATAGGGAATCTGCCACGTGGGTGACTGCCCTAAGTGCAGATCAGTAGTGATTGAAATTGAATGTTTATGAAGTGAGCGTATTTGAGTATACAGTTCAAAAGCATGTCATAAAACTGCGTAACTTTAATTATGATATTTAAATGTATGAAAAACAGTACACACTCGGTGCTTAAGCATAAATTAAGGGTTCTTAAACCAAACCAAGCCACACCCCATGGCACAACAGCCCCAAAGGGTCATGGCCTGTCAAGCAACTGCTGCTTAGTCCAAAGTCCTGCAGATTGCAAGATGTCATGTAGTTGGCATGACGAATCCTCTCGGCCGTTATTCTTGGCTTTCTAGACCAGGGCCGCCATCTCACCATTAGATGGCTTCTTATCTACATATATAAAATAAGAGTTTTGTCTGTACATTGCTCAGAATTTGAAAAGAATGGTATTTCTGTATCGGTCATGTCCATAGCAACAAGGAAATGCACTTTTTCCTTTTCCATAATTTCTGTATGTATGTATGTATGTATGTATGTATGTATGTACGTACACGCATCACGAGAAAACGGCTGAAGAGAATTTAATGAAAATTGGTATGTAAAGTCGGGGGATGAGCCACTACAATCTAGGCTATAAATCATTTTATTAACGCTGAGTAAAATGGTAGTTCAGGGGATAGACTAAAATTTAATTCTCAAATATTTATATTATTAGTGGTCCCATTGTTAAATACTGCATAACTAAAGTTATATAGAACTAGCTGATGTACCCGTGCTTCGCTACGGGATTCTTAGAAAGACTGTCTTTGTGGTTTTCTAACTGAAGTCAACATAGGTCATTACAATAAACGTAAGTAGGAATGTCGCGATTAAAAGCAATGTTATCATATAAAATACTCGATCAAATGAAAAACCGCACATTTTCTCACTTTTAACGAACAGTACTATGGTCCCAATATAACAGTCCAAAGTCCCAGTGCTGGAATGAGCTGGCCGCAGACAGCCGTGAACACTTCTCTGCCATTGTTTATGTAAGTAAGAACACTGCTCATTCCAATCAGTGCCACAGAGTAGGGATTGAATAGCTCGAATGCTATGATGAACCAGTGTGTTACGTATCAGCAGTGTCAGAAAATTTATGAACCACAGGAATGGCATGCTAAAGAAGAAAGTTATCCAACTCCCCAGCTACTTCCTACCAATATTCAGGCAGGCTGTTATACTCTGTATGACCGGACGAGTTGGCGAGGGGCACGCAGCTGTGAGCTTGCATCCGGGAAATAGTGGATTCGAACCCCACTGTCGGCAGTCCTGAAGATGGATTTTTGTGGTTTCCCATATTCACACCAGGCAAATGCAGGGGCTAAACCTTAATCAATGCCAGGGCTGCTTCCTTCCCACTCCCAGCCCATTCCTATCCCATCGTCTCCATAAGACCTATCTGTGTCAGTGCGATGTAAAGCAAATTTTAAAAAATACTCTGTATGCAACAGTAATCCCATCTATCGGAAATGAGTGGCAACAGAAGACACAAAGCATATCACAACAAACAGTGGTCAATGTCATGTTATTGTTGATCAGTTTTATGAGCTTTCTATATTGTAGGCCTTCACATTTAGTTTTCTTTCGACTCTGTGATATTAGGGCGTCTTATAAAATTATTTATAGCATAGATTGTAATTCCTTATTCCCCAACTTTACATACCGATTTTCATTAAATTCTGTTCACCCATTTTCTCGTGACTGCGCTGATATGGACTTAAGTAACAAAAATCCAAATTCATGAATATCTCTCTTATAGCCGGTACGGTAAAAATGTATGACATAAATGATTGGAAATTTAATACTATATAACTTTAGTTATGTAGTATTTATCGACAGGACCACTAACATTATTAAATGTTAAACATTACCAACATTATGAAAGTTAACAGTCAATATATTTCCATTTAATGTGAACAAGAGTAGAATGTCACATTAGAACTTTAAAACATGGGCAGCTTGATCACTCCTTTGCACTTTTTTTATAAATAATATTGACTATGATTAATCCTAAAATAGCATCCACTCAGAGCTCTGACTTGAAGATAGAATTAATGGCTGATGATGCCTGCAATGCCAGGTGAAACATGTACCATACTCAAACTTAATTGTTATAGTCATAAGACTCAACCAGTATTGAATAGGTGGTTTTAATAAATTAATGTTTAACATTTAATAATAAGGAAGGCTGTTGAGACGCAATTAGAAATAGACTAGGCAAGCATTTCACGAATAGGCTCATCTTTTGCATTCAGGTGGACTCAATTGACATGTCATTCTTTGTTTATTAGTGTGTGTGATTTTTATTTTTTTAGTATAGCTATGTTATAGTGTTACATGTATTATAAATAGTGTTTATGACAGATTGAAAATCTTTTAAGTTACTAGCCTAAACAGAGTCAAATCACAATGCCTGTACTCATTAGCAAAGGCATTATTATTATTATTATTATTATTATTATTATTATTATTATTATTATTATTATTATTATTATTATTATTATTATTATTGGATTGATCTTTTGTTTTGATTTTGTCAACAAATAACAATTACTCAGAACTTGTGATATAAACTTAATGGTGACTTGATTTTTTCTTTCCCATTTTTGCAGATATCTGGGCAATCGGTTGTATATTTGCTGAACTATTAACATCTGAGCCCATTTTTCACTGCAGACAAGAAGATATTAAAACTAGTAATCCATACCATCATGACCAGTTGGATCGGATATTCAATGTAATGGGATTTCCTTTAGAGAAGGACTGGGAAGATATCAAAAAGATGCCAGAACATCCAACATTGCTTAAAGACTTCAAGAGAGCCAAGTGAGTGTTTTTTAAAAGAGTATTTCAAGTGTACTGCATAAAGATTATATAGGCTAAAGGTACATGAATGACTTCTGAATGGATATTTTCTTTACTGGGCTTTCTCCACACATAGTAGCATTTAGCAACTTATAATTTGCAAAATGACAATCTAATGAAGTAAAGTCCCGAATTTTAGTGAAATTTGTTTTCATTTCAGGGTTATTTGAACATTTCTGCAGCATTTACAAATTATCATGATGGCAAAGAAGACTTAAATATTTGGTTACTTACTAGCTAAATTACATACTGGTATTTGGAAATTATAATTTTACAAAATTTTAGTGAAATCAACCACTTGGTAAGGCCCATATACATCGTTGCTTAAAATGCAGATGGAACGTTTGTACATGGCTGTGACAAGTGTGTATAAAGGCTTAAGCTAGTTCAGCTCTTCACAAAAGTTGGCAAAACATTTGATAATGGTCCCTCTGGCTGTTATTATTAATCCAGTCAGTCATTAATTTGAAGGCTTGTGGATGCTCTTCTTGGTGGCATCAACTTCTTGAGTTTGGCTTTCTTGGGTCTTGAACTTGATAGTATGGTCACTGATGTGTCCAGGGGCCTATTCCACAAAAGTATGGTCTTGAACATTACAAGTTACTAGTGTGGGTTCTTTGTAATGAATAGAGTTGTACATTTCTGTTCCACAAAGGATTGAAAGTGAATTGTTACAAGTTTTACAAGTGACGACACATCAATAAACATACAACGTCATAGCATGAATCAGCTATTTATCTTCGTATTCCATTAGTAGGAAATTACTCCATTATTATTATCCATTCTGTTCTTCCGCAATCCTCGCATATGTTCCACGATAGTCTGACATAATTGGTCTGTCATTAGGAATCAGATGCCGCTAATAACGATATTCGGCCGCCAAACTTAATTGTTACAAAATTGCAAACCCTGCATGAATTGTTAAAATGGTATCAAGAGAAATGAAGTTATTCATTTTGAAGGAAATATAAAGAAGGAAAGATATTCTTTTCGGTGCATTCAGTGAGTTTGAAAAAAAAACAAGGCAAAATAAATGGTTGAATGGAAATATTTGACTTGGGAAAAGTTTGACGTATGTAAGAGAGATCTGCTCATTAATGATTCCCGGAATGTCCTTCTTGGAACATGTTTGTTCAGTATTTTCAGGCCAACAAACAATTTGAGGAAATTTTATATAATTTATTGCTGCTACCACAGAATGTATTCCTACAGACCGAAGATTTTGCCATCCCATGCATATCTGCAATACCATGGTACTGACCACCATTTCCTAGCCGATGTAGTATTGTTAGTAACTGTTTTTTAGCAGCGAGAGATTTATTTCTGTTTGTAGGATGTTTTAACCTATGCCCAACATCCATCAATAGTTCTTCCACTTGTATTGTGCTTAACCTAAAACGCTCATTGTATTCAAATACAGTGTTAAACTGGAAGTTTATTCTTCCCCTATACAGACGGTAGTTTTCATCACCATCACTATCACTACTGCTAGACCACATATTTATCAAAATGTATCTGAAATAAGTATATTTAAATAGCGCTAGTACATTTGTATATTATTGTCCTTTCACTGGTAGAGAAATACTTCCCAATTCACTAGTAAGTTACAAGTACTAGTACTTTCGTGGAACACACCCATCAAAACTCACTGGTAATTTGTAAGTATGGAGTAGGAAAGTACATCTGTAGAAAATTCTTTTGTGGAACAGAAACTCTGATATTTGTACTAGTTACTAGAGAATTTATTTGTAATGTACAAGACCATACTTTTGTGGAATAGGCCCCTGGAGTAGAATTTGGCTTAAGTGCAATGACATCTGCCTGTCATTTGTTTCCAGTATGAGAAAGTACATACGCCTCTTCATAGACATTAAATCCTTTATCACTGCAATACAGTAGTTGGCCGTGCGGTTAGGGGTGCGCAGCTGTGAGCTTGCATTCAGAAGATAGTGGGTTTGAACCCTACTGTCCTACGGTTCTATGGCTAAATGTTTAGCACGCTGGCCTTTGGTCGAGAGGATCCTGGGTTCGATTCCCTTTGGTTCGGGGATTTTAACCTTCATTGGTCAATTTCAGTGGCTCGGGGGCTGGGGGTGTGTGCCGTCTTCATCATTAGAATTCATCATTTAAGTAGGGCCCCATCCTCATAGATGCACAGGTCGCCTATACCAGGCCTCTTCGGAGGCCACACGCCATTATTATACCCCACTGTCGGCAGCCTCGAAGATGGTTTTCCGTGGTTTCCCATTTTCATACTCGGCAAATGCTAGGGCTGTACCTTAATTAAAGCCACGGCCGCTTCCTTTCCACTCCTAGCCCATCATCGCCACAAGAACTATTTGTGTCGGTACGACAAAGCAACTTGTAAGAAAAAGTAAACGGTAAGGTGTATATTTCACAAAACTCAAGCTCTTAAACCACAGGGAGTTAAAAGGTTTTGAACCAGAATCTTCCAAATCATCCCAATAGAACAGGAAAAGTCTTGAAAAGTCAATGGAAATATTATTTATTAACTAGAGCAAGATCACCGTTACAACACCAAATTTCACTGTGTGGTAAAAAATGCCTTGCACCTCAGTAAAATTGCTTGGCATTCACATTTGCAGCAATTTAAAATGGAACAAGCATGTTCAGGAAATAAGGTGCAAAGCACACGGAGTCCTCAGATCTCTACTGGGAGCCAGAAAGAAAGCAGTTCAGACAGCCTGTTTGGCATTAGTACAGCCAATACTGTTGTATGGGCTTCCTTCCTGGCACCCTACTACAGTGGAGAATGTGATGAAACTAGACGGAGCTCAACACCGAGCAGAACGGCTAATTACTCAACAGAGTTATTTAAATACAGCCAAGTCACTGCCCCCGTAACAGCTCTCTGTAAACAAATAGATATTGCTTTTCTGAGGAAATCTCTTGCAGATAACATTCACACCAAACCTTTTTAACCGCTTACAGCTGAACTATCGTTCCGCTCAGAGTTCGAGGTGTGTCCCTTTTCCCTCCATTTGCAAGAACAGTATCATATCAAAGTGGCTTCTTTATTCATTCTGCTTGGCTGTGGAATGAACTCTCTCCACAGATAAAAGAACTATCTGCAGAAAATTTTTGTAAAGAGGTAAAAAGAATGTGTATATATAACGAAATCTTCCGTACATAACATCATTTTTCTGGTATGTGAATGTTCAGTATGCGTGGGAGAATGAAGATAATAATAATAATAATAAAAGTTATGATGAGAGAGAAGACCATGTAGAGACTAAAAGGGCAAACCAGTCTTTGCTGAGAGATAGGGAAACTTTTCTGGAACGAAACGATTATCTCAAGATTGTGAAAGACATAGGTCCCAAAGAGATACAGAAACATCTGTTGATAGAGAAGAGTGTATGCACAAAAATTGCACCAGGCATGCACAACAATATCATGTGTTTAGAACACGTAATTGTAATAATTTTGAAGTCTGTGGTGTGTTGCTGAACATTCTAACTGTTCAGTTGATACTGTCCTGGATATAGAAGACTGAATTTTTAAATTTTTTGACCCTCCTGGAACTATTCTTCACAAACTGATTTTAAAGGTAGGTTTCCCTATATTATTGCTCCACAACCTAAACATACCAAAATTATGCAACGGCACAGGATTGCTAATGAAATCGTTAAAACAAATTCTTTGAGCATATATTTCAGGTGTTATGCCAAGAGATCGCACGACATGTTGTATACTGTTTGAAAGAGGAATAATTGTTCTTTCTTGCGAGAAAAAACAGTGTTAGATTTTCTCGACTAGTTCACTTTCTATCCAGCATTGAGTGTGAATCCTCATCGCACCTGGCTCCACCGAAACCAAGGCCAGTAATAGTAATCATAGTGTGTAAAAGGCAAGGGGATGAACCACGGCTTTACAAAAATCATGCTGTGTAATATCCAATGGATGTTTTCAGGGCCAATAGCTCTCATGTAAATTAAATATTGTGAACGTGTAAAGAGCTAGAAAATGGAATGCCAGTGTGTTAATATGTTGCAATACAGTGTACTTCTGATTATTTGTATGCGGATTATCTGTTTTGCAGGTTATTTGTTCAACCTTAAAAAAGAATTCTAAAAAGATGGTGAACTAGGCTTTCAACAATTTGAGTTAAGATATGTAGCCTTCATGACAGCAATAAACCATGCGCTGTGACAGTAGAGTAGGCTACCATGTCCAGTGTTGTCAATTAGCTGTCCTTATGAACATTTAAAACAAAATTTCTGTTGTAAATCAGTCTGCACATTCTTCAGATTTATCATGCCAAGGGCAGAAAAATGCAAGAAACTGTTTTTAACAATAAAACAAGAAGTTGAAGTAATAAAAACAATTGAGAAGTGAAAGTCATTGTTTGCTGGGATTATACTGTTTAAATAGCTCATCTTTCCTTGTAAGCTCTTTTCTTACTCCAGTTATCAAAATATATTAGCCTTGTGTGTGTGTGTGTGGGGGGGGGGGGGGGGGCTGTTTCAACTATGCATTGCCCCATACTTAAGCTGGCAGCAGGTTATGGAATAGGAGTACAAACTCTCCACCATATTAAGAAGAATAAGTCAAAGCTGAAGAAATTTATATGAAATATTGACAGCAGTGGTGGACCTTCAGAACGAAACGGTGGCAGATTATTTTTGGACTGAATTTCAAGAGTTAATGCAAAGTGAATATTTGCAACCTGATCAAATTTACAATGCCGATAAGACAGGGCTGTATTGGAAATGTCTACCGACAGCGACACTTTCTTTCAGGAATGAAATTAGTGCTCCTGGGCATAAATCATCCAAGGAGCGCATCGTTGTTTTATGCTGCAATGGGAAATCGCAGACTTAAATTATGTGCCAAGAAACCACGTTCTTTTAAGAGGATGAGAGCTAAAAATCTTCCAGTACACTATTACAATCGAAAAGGAGCATTCATTGATGGGCCAAGAAACTTTCATGGGCTGGTTTCACAAGAAGTGTCTGCTTTAAGTCCGACATTATCTCCAAGAGAAAGGAATTGAACCAAAGACGGTATTAGTCCTCGATATTATCCCTTGTCCAGATGTGAGCAACTTGGTGTCCAATTACAGCATCGTTTTGACCAAATTATTACCCCCTAATGTGACTGGTAATCCAACCCATGGACCAAGGTGTAAAAGCTTAAAGCATCCCTTAAAAGCTGTTGTGGATTAATTCTGAGAAAATGAATGGAAAAAGATGTGAACATAATGGCATTCTGGATGAAACTGTGTTGGTTGTCATTTATGGCATATCTAATGCTTATCAGTATGTCATATCATAGACAGTAGTGAGGTAATGGGACAGAATATTTCTAGATGTAAAAGAAAATCACTTCTTATGGCCGGTTTCTGGTACACCACAATTACCTGTTAGTTACCTAAATGCGCTTATAACTTTAACTGCGCTGTTAACTTTAATGAGTTTCTGGAAACTTAAATCCCGATTTAGAAGCCCTGGTAATAAACAGTACAGTTATCATGTTTAGTATCTCTCGTCCTCCAATAGATGTCTCTACACAAATGTTTTTAGGGTTATTTTGGTAATATCTAGTTACTTTTACCAGCAGAAGTTTTTTACAATGAAAAATGGTTGGCAAATATGAACAGTCATCTCAATCAATCTGATTCAACATGTAATAATCTCTCATAATATGAATATATGTATGATCTAATAATGCAGAGATATATTTCCCCGTCTTCCTTATTCACAGTACGCAGACATCATCTTAAATTTCACCTAGATGGTTGTCATCAATAAAATGATAAAAATATACAGCAATTACCAAACAGATCACTTTTTACTGATTCAGAATACAAGCATAAATGAAAATAATCACATAAATGAAAACGTGCAGCACACTTTGGAACCTATCATTCTGGCACTGTTTGTTCTTGCTGCAGCTGTTGCCAGATTTTTTTAGTAGATTGCAAACAAACCGAAAACTTCTACTAAAAACATGCATATACTGTTTTTCTGTTCAAGGATGCTGGACATGTACGGCAAGATTGCCGTTTCTTCAGTTTTTCTTCCGTATCTCGGCGCCGAGTCTTACGTACAAAATGTTGCTTATTCCTGCTCGTATCTCTCGATTACTCATTCATTTATCATTCTTCTTTGACATGTAATTTGACCTGATCAGATGCCAAACCCTTTAAGAATTCCAATTCCATTTTTTTCTGGGCTTTCATGGCACAACTTGAACAACACGAAAGCATTATAAAACTGCAATCGCCAATAGCCAAAAGAAAATAGCCATATCACTAAATTATTTATTTATTTACTCGAGTCAGAAGCATACAATAGAACTTTTTTGATTTGGTTTAACATTACAATTTAGTAACAATATAACAGAAGGAATTTTACACATATATGCCAGAAGCAATTGTAGAGATTATCAATTTATCATTAGTAGTAATGTACTCCTTGAACTGAGAATTTGTAGCTCTTAATAACTGCAAACGGACTAGTAATTTGAGATGTTTTACTTACACTGACCACGCAACATGCATTGACAGAAATACTCTCGTAACTGCTGGCGTGAAGTCCACTTGAGAATTTCAATCAATGTAGTGAGCTAACCCTGACTCAGGGTGTGAAGTGTTTTGACACAGATAAGAAGGTAACATAAAGTACAGCTCACTGCAAGATTTTTTATTAAATGTCCAGATGTTTTATGTTTATTGCGAGTCTATGAGACCTTACGTCTCTGTTTAAAGGATATAATAACGTTAAAAAAAGCAATGAACAATTAATATTTATTATTCAGCAGGCTTATATTAAATGCATACTGGTACCTAAGATATTATTTAGTACAAATGTAAATATTAATGGTAAATACTCCATAATTTCAGATTGGATGTTCACTAACTGTTGGTGGGACTCATGATTCAGAGCCTGACGAAAGAGATCTTAACATTATAGCTACACTGAAAGATCAATTTGAGCCTGATGAAAATCCATTTGATTCGAGTGCTATTTTATTTGACGATTCATTTCCCATGTTGGAAGATACATCTGCAGTAAAGGCGTCATGCTCCGAGGAGATTGTAACCTCTAACAGCAGGGACAGATGACACTATACAAGTGGAATCAGTGACTAAAGCCAGTGATAACGTGGAAGTAAACATACTGACTAAAATATTGTTGACTCCAGCTCACCCAAGCACATTAAAACTACAATGAATGACTGTAAAATATACTATAACCAGTTCATTATCACTTACTAATGTTTACGAAACTAATATAAAACCTTGTACGAAATGGTATGGACTGGTGCCTCATACTGGTATTTGTTGGAATCAGCTCTGACATAGAGGTAACTACAGCACTAGCTGCAGTTACCAGTCGTTGCGCGATAACTGTGAAGAAGCTGGTAACTGTTGTTTCGGAAACTCATTTTAAACGTATTACCAAGTAACTGATAAGTACGCATCTACAGATAACTGCCATTCCAGAAACTGGCCATTAGTGTGCCCCTCTGCTAGTTAAATAATTTTCACATCAGGCAAATGCTGGGGCTGTACCTTAATTAAGGCCACAGCCACTTCCTTCCCACTCCTAGCCCTTTCCTGCCCCATCGTCGCCATAAGACCTATCTGTGTCGGTGCGACGTAAAGCAACTAGCAAAAAAAAAAAGAGAGGAGGTCCACCTGTTCAATACCATTAGCTTGTATATTATCTTAAAAACTCGGCCTAGTTTTGACCCCATATATATTGGGTCATTTTCAGCCATGCTCCAGTTGGAAGACATATGCACACATATAACCAATACCAAATTAAGCATTCTGGTATATCACAATTTACAATCCTAATTTAAAACATTGACGAAGTCCGAATAACACATCTAAACTTGAAACCAAATGACACATGAGAACTGTTGTGATTGATGCGGAACTATTTCGTCGCTCTTACAGCAACCAAATGGTCCTGAGTTGAACTGGGAGTTGGCATCCCTATCTGTATAGATGAGCAACTTAATTTATAATTTATGTTTGTTCAATAGTAATATAGGTAGCTTGTGTGTAGCTTGAAGGGGAACATTCGTAACTTGAATAGGTATTCCTTTTCATCAGATGTAGTGATCTATTGTTTAATTTGGTTTGAAGTGAATGTCTGAAAAGAAAATAATTTGAAGTAAATTATTGATACAAAAAGGGAAGCTAGAAGATCAAGATTAATATATAGCTGTATGAGACTCACCCCTATGTTCTTCGTAAGTTGCGTGGACCTGGTACGGACACCAACACCAGATTGACTGTTGAGAGGGAGGAGGAGTATAGCTTATGATAGCAGGGGTTGGAGGAGGGATGTATGAGGAGGGGCAGGTGGATAGGTTTGAACTGATTGGTGGATTTAACGTGTCTTTTTTCCGTTTATACTAGGCAGGTGGGGGGCGGGTAGATAGGTTTGAACTGATTGGTGGACTTAACGCATCTTTTTTCCGTTTATACTTTGTGTCTATAGGAATATATCAAACAGAATATTAGATTTTTCATTTATTTCATTTAAATGACAAAGAAACCACTGAACTAATCAATATGAACCCAGGATTCCCCAAAGCTACAGCACAACCCAAGATCCACAAAGCTGACTTCCCCATGAGACCTATAATTAATTATGGACCGAGCCTTCTATATAAAACCTCACAGTACATACAACAGTTTTTAAAGAAAAATTACAGGTTTCTAGCCAACAAATCCATTAAGAACACAATAGAATTAGTTGTAAATCTTAAAAATTTTGAAGTTCAACCTAACCATACAATCCACTTTTTGAATATTAAAAACATGTATCCAAGTAGTGTATCCCTATAAAAGAAACCATAGATATAATATACAATAAGTTAAGAAAGTATAGTAAATTATCCATACCAGAAATTTAGGAATTAATGACCATTCTGAAATTGGTTCTAAATAACAACTACTTCAGTTTTAATATCATCATTTACCAATCGAATGGTTTGGCCATGGGATCGCCAACCTCAGGGATATTGGCGGAAATTTACTTAGGTAATTTAAATACACACAGATCTTAAACAAACCCATATTCAATATTTGCTACTGGGCTCCCTATGTGGATGATGTTCTGGCTATATTAAATCATGACCTTGGGAATGCTGCCAATATCCTATCCAGTTTAAACGCCCTAGATCCGCATATCAATTTTACACTGGAATCTGAATCCTAACAGAATTTAAATGATTTATATTTAAGTATTACTAGGCATACCAACCGACTATCTAATCGTATCTTTAGAAAACCGACTCAAACGCTTAGTACAATCCAAAATGATTCTCTCCATCCCCAATGTCATAAAAAAAAGCAGCATACTATAGTATGGTAAATAGTGCATTCACCATCCCCTTATCCAAAGGAGACCTTCAAAATGAACTAAATGTTATACCATCAGTAGCTAAATCAAATAGGTATAATGCACAGTTTATCAATAAAATCAACACAACTACTTTAAACAGAGAATCAGTAGACAAAAAAACATATTCCTCCTTCACGTTCAATAATATAAACATATACCAAATTACCTCCCCTGCGAACCATGTGACCTTGCCGCGGTGGGGAGGCTTGCGTGTCCCAATGAAGCAGATAGCCAAACTGCAGGTGCAACCATACTGGATGGGTATCTGTTGAGAGACCAGACTAATGAATGGTTCATTGAAAGTGGGGTAGCAGCTTTTCAAAGTTGCAAGGGCAGCAGTATAGCTGATTGACTTATATGGCCTTGTAATAATACTCAACATGGCTTAGCTCTGTTGATACTGCTACACGGCTGAAAGCAACGCGAAACTACAGCCGTAACTAACTCCCAAGGACATGCAGCTCTCTCTGTATGAAAATGAGGTACTGATGATGGCTTCCTCCCGGGTAAAATATTCCAGAGGTAAACTAGTCCCCCATTCAGATTTCTGGGTGGGGACTACAGAGGGGGCGATCATCAGGAAGATGGATACTGACATTCTGCAAGTCGGAGCGTGGAATGCTAGAAGTTTGAATCGTTGTGGTAGGTTAGAGAATCTGAAAAGGGAGATGGATAGAATAAAGTTACATGTAGTTGGTGCAAGTGAAGTACGTTGGCAGGAAGAACAGGATTTTTGGTCAGGCAGCTACCAAATTATCAACACAAAATCAAACAGTGGAAATGAAGGAGTTGGTTTAATAATGAATAAGAAAATAAGGCAACGGGTAAGCTACTATGAAAACCATAGTGAAAGAATTATTGTTGTCAAGATAGACACCAAACCAATGCCCACCACGATAATGCAGGTCTATATGTCTGCTAGTTCAGCGGATGATGAGGAAATCGAAAAAATATATGAAGAGATAGAAGATTTAATACAATATGTAAAACGTGACGAGAATCTAATTGTGATGGGAGACTGGAATGCAGTGGTAGGCCAAGGAAGAAAAGGTAATACAGTAGGAGAATTCGGTTTGGGATAAAGGAACGAAAGAGGAAGTCGGCTGGTTGAATTCTGCACTGATCATATTCAGTCCTTGCCAATACTTGGTTCAAACACCACAAACAACGGCTGTATACGTGGATGAGACCTGGAGGCACTGGAAGGTAACAAATAGACTTCATTATGATTAGGCAGAGATTCAGAAACCAGGTGTTGGATTGCAAAACTTTCCCAGGAGCGGACGTGGACTCTGACCACAACTTGTTGGTCATGAAATGCCATCTGAAGTTGAAGAAATTGAAAAAAGGAAGGAACGCAAGGAGACAGGATCTAGACAAGTTGAAAGAAAAGTGCGTGAGGGATTGTTTCAAGGAACATGTTGCACGAGGACTAAATGAAAAGGCTGAAGGAAACACAGTAGAGGAAGAGTGGATAGTCATGAAAAATGAAGTCAGTAGGATTGCTGAAGAAATGTTAGGAAGTAAGAAAAGATCAACTAAGAATCAATGGATAACTCAGGAGATACTAGACCTGATTGATGAATGACAAAAATATAAGAATGCTAGAAATGAAGAGGGCAGAAAAGAATACAGGCAATTAATGAATGAAGTGGATAGAAAGTGCAAGATAGCTAAGGAAGAATGGCTGAAGGAGAAGAACAAGGATGTCGAAGGTTGTACGGTCCTAGGAAAGGTAGATACTGCTTACAGGAAAATCAAAGAAACCTTTGGAGAAAGGAAATCTGGATGTATGGATATTAAGAGCTCAGATGGAAAGCCACTTCTAGGGAAAGAAGACAAAGCAGAAAGATGGCAGGTACATATCCAACAGTTGTATCAAGGTAAAGATGTAGATGATTTGGTTCTGGAACAAGAGGGTGTTGACGCTGATGAAATGGGAGACCCAATTTTGAGGTCAGAGTTTGACAGAGCTCTGAGGGACCTAAATAGGAACAAGGCACCTGAAATTGCTGACATTCCCTCTGAATTACTGACTGCCTTAGGAGAAACCAGCGTGGCAAGGTTATTCCATTTAATGTGTAAAATGTATGAGACGGGAGAAGTCCCATCCGATTTTCAGCAGAATGTTGTTATACCTATTCCCAAGAAAGCCGCTGCTGACAAGTGTGAAACCTAGCACACTATTAGTTTAGTATCTCATGCCTGCAAAATTATAACGCATATTATTTACAGAAGAATGGAAAGACAAGTTGAAGCTGAGTTGGGAGAAGATCAGTTTGGCTTCAGAAGAAATGTAAGAACACGTGAAGGAATCCTGACTTTACATCTGATCCTGGAGGATCGAATTAAGGAGGACAAGCGCACGTACATGGCTTTCGTAGATCTAGAAAAGGCTTTCGATAATGTTGATTGGACCAAGCTATTTAAGATTCTAATAGTGATTGGGATCAGATATCGAGAATGAAGAATTATCTGCAATCTATACAAAATTCAGTCTGCAGTCCTAAGAATTGAGGGCTTTGAAAAAGAAGCAGCAATCCAGAAAGGAGTGAGACAAGGCTGCAGTTTGTGTTCCCCCCTCTCCTTTTCAATGTTTACATAGAACAGGCAGTAAAGGAAATCAAAGATGAATTTGGAAAGGGAATCACAATCCAAGGAGAGGAAATCAAGATATTGATGATATTCTTAATCTGAGACTGTAGAAGATCTCGAAGCTGCTGAATGGTATGGACAAAGTCTTGGGTAAGGATTGCAAGACGAAAATAAATGAGTCGAAGACAAAAGTAATGGAGTGCAGTTAACGAAGGCAGGTGATGCAGGAAATATTAGATTATGAAATGAAGTCTTAAAGGAAGTAGATGAATATTGTTACTTTGGTAGTAAAATGATGGCAGAAGTAAGGAGGATATAAAATGCAGACTAGCACATGCAAGGAAGAGCTTTTGTAAGAAAATAAATTTGCTCACTTCAAACATTGATATAGGAATTAGAAAGATATTTTTGAAGACTTTCATCTGGAGTGTGGCATTGTATGGAAGTGAAACATGGACAGCTCAGAAAGAAAGAAAATAGAAGCTTTTGAAATGTGGTGTTACAGAAGAATGCTGAAGACGAGATGGATAGATCGAATCACGAATGAAATGATACTGAATCGAATCGGTGAGAGGAGATCGATTTGGCTAAATTTGATGAGAAGAAGAGATAGAATGATAGGACACATCTTAAGACACCCAGGACTTGTTCAGTTGCTTTTTGAAGGAAATGTTGGTGGTAAGAATGGTAGGGCTAGACCAAGGTATGAATATGCCAAGCAGATTAGAGCAGTTGTAGGATGCAATAGTTGCGTCGAAATGAAAAGGTTAGCATATGATAGGGTGGCATATGGAGTTGTATCAAACCAGTCTATGGACTGATAGCTCAAGCAACAACAACTCATACCAAATTACTAATATTAGCAAGAAACATAACCAACAAATAGCTTTTAAAAGAAATACTAACAATTTTTCCAATTTCTTTATTACATGTACTATCAATCAAACTAATAAGTTTTCTCAATCAGACGTCTACAAACTGCAGTCCAGTAGCTGTGAAAGTATGTATATAGGACAAACAGGACGTCATTTTGCAATAGGGTACGTAGGACATGTCAACGCTTCAAGATACAAACGTCTCTGTGCCATGGCACAACACATGACAGACTTATAATTTTACATCAATTGACTAAGATCTAATCATATTAAAAGTGGATAAGGAGGGCACCATGCTCAAGATATTGAGGAACTCTTACATTCATTTAGAACAGTACTTTATCCCTAAACATAATATTAATGTAATAAATGAAAAATCTAATGTTCTATTTGACATAATAATTCCTATATACACAAAGTATAAATGGAAAAACGACACATTAAGCCTACCAATCAGTTCAAACCTACCTACCCCCCCCCCCCCCACCTGTCCCTCCTCGCGCATCCCTCCTCGAACCCCTGCTATCATAAGCTATACTCCTGCTCCCTCTCAACAGTCAATCTGGTATTGGTGTCCGTACCAGGTGCACGCAACTTATGAAGAACATAGGAGTGGATCTCATGTAACGATATATTAATCTCGATCTTCTAGCTTCCCTTTTTTTTTTTTTTTTTTTTCCTCAATAATTTACTTCAAATTTTTTTTTCAGACATTCACTTCAACCAGATTAAACAATAGATCACGAGTTGGCGGGGTAGTAAGATAAATTAACACTAGACTGGTAGCTTCTATACCAAGATTTATTAACTAAGCACTAAAATGGCACAGGACTGCACATAACTTTCGCTCATAACACACACTTACACAGTTCGCGTGCTCTCTCTCTCTCTCTCTCTCTCTCTCTCTCTTAGTTTCTCACTTGTTCTATCACTACAGATTATTCTAACAATCTAAACAGTTATCTCAGAAAATCACAGGTCATATGCACTTGCACCCTAGGGCAGTGTACACTGTATTTCAAAAGTGGCCGCACACTACACAGTTTTACATTCACATACAAGGTCTGTTGCACAGCTTCACGATCCCTCTTTTGCCGTCAGTCCATGCTGTGGCACTCTAGTCAGACAATCATGGCAGTTCACGCACTTCACAGCACTGGCAGTCACCCACTGACTGAGCTCACGACTAAACTACTCCAACTGAGGCAAGTAACTCCTGTCTTATATATCTGCGCCAGTCATTCCAGAACAGTCCTGATGCTGGATGTATCCAGGAACCTCGTAGGTTGGAAGACTCCAGGTTAATCGTCTCATAATTTCCATAGTTCTGTGCCACGCCACCATGGGCGGAAGCAAGAGGGAGGCCGTTCTAGCACCGAAGCCTTGTTCTTGTTTGGCGCGGTCGAATAGTAAGTGGGTGGGCCGATACCGTGACGTTACCAGCCTATAGCAGTTGGACTATAACACTACTGCACGTGTTGTAATTATGTTTCCTCTCACCCAGCGGAACTTGGCTGGGGCGGTAGGAGGAGGAGCAACACTATTAGTAGGGGAAGGAGAAACTGCTCCGCCTATATGTAGAATGGAAGGATGGGTTGTTTGTTTTAGTAGAGGTGACTTTAAACGATTAATTCCGCGCAATATTAAAAGTAACGGTATCTGTTCATATAATGAATTTTTATTCTCTTGGAAGTCGTTCAAATTGTTGTTCGTATTATAATACTGGTCTAAACCTGTGTAAATATTTTCATATATACTCATCAGGTTACCTTTGCTCACTGTTTTAATATGGTCAAGCCTCGATTTATATCGGTATATTGGTGACCCGCATCTCCAAATGGACGCTCATGGCAGAATACTTCCTGTGTCTATTAGCATTGACATGTTCCTGATACTTTACAAAGGTGAAAAATGTAATGTAATGTAATGTTCCTGATACCTAGTTTGAAAGCATTAATAGTATTAACACTGAACCCATTCATATTCTGTATAAAACATAATTCTTTATTCCTTTCCTTGTTAGTTTAAGGCAAATTGAAGGCTTTATAATTCATACTAAGCCGGGCTGAGTGGCTCAGACGGTTTAGGCGCTGGCCTTCTAACCCCAACTTGGCAGGTTCGATCCTGGCTCAGTCCGGTGGTATTTGAAGGTGCTCAAATATGTCAGCCTCGTGTCGATAGATTTACTGGCACGTAAAAGAACTCCTGCGGGACTAAATTCTGGCACCTCGCCGTCTCCGAAAACCGTAAAAGAGTAGTTAGTGGGACGTAAAGCAAATAACATTAATTTTAATTCATACTAAAATAAGCAACCCTCTTATGACTCCCTGGATGTAAAGAATCATTTTTAATGGTTACCAGAGTAATGTATCCACAAAGACGCACACGAAATGCTGTCAGTTGGTGCAGTTATTTATTCACATCTATTTACAAATTAGACACACACATAACCTTAATCATTGCTGTCACTAGCAAAATACATACATCAACAAAGCCGCCATTTTAACAACTGCCTATCACTTCAACATGGAGATTGCAACTACTGCATGTCACAACAGCACGAGGTCACAAGTATACTTCTGCTGCACCATAACTCTACTGAACAATAACTCGCCCTTACCATCAAGACCACCTCCTTATATGTGTGTCTGGCCAGGTTTCTAGAAAGATACGTTACAAAAAAAATACCTTCTCGTAAATTCTCGAGTGCCTAACAACATGGTTATAATGTATATAATATTCTACCATGATGTAGTGCCATTCTGGTAGTTACGCTGTATTTCACAATTTTGTAGTGGATTACAAATTATATACAGGTAAGAATAAATTATATTTCGGTTCTTACATTCCGGTATTTGAACTGATTCAATGCCTATATACAGTGCATGTTTCATGACATAACCTCACAAACATTGCGATCGTATCGTATGTACATATGATGTAATAATAATAATGCTAATACTAAATGGATTTAACCCTCAGACACTCAGCGTGCCGATCTATCGGCGCGCGAGTTTACTACCAAAACACTCACCGCGCCGATCCATCGGCGTCGACTTATCAGGCTATTTTAAGAATGAAATATTGTTTGTAGAGTGCAGCACAAATTAACTACGGTATCTTTGGGTTTTAGTTCATAGTTAACTCACCAGATAGACTCACTAGACGTAAGAAATAATTTGCTTCAGACAAATGAAAAACGCACACTGTGTATGTTTACATCTTGGCGCTGAGAAGTTTTAATTCAATAAGTGTCGTCATGTTTTGCTTCGTAATACGAATTCAGCTCAGCTAATTTCCTTTATTTAGTTTTCTGTGATATTCTATTAGTATTTCTAAGTTTTATTCGCCGTTTTCGAGTGAAGTGTAGTTAATTATTCTCTCGTTCAAAGTGTTTTTTGTTGTTTATTTTTGTGCAGATTTTCAATGGCTGGACTTAATTCATCACTAAATGATACTGAAGTATTAGATTATTTAGATGAACTAGATAGTGATAGTGATTTTAGTGCCGAAAGTGACTCTGACTACACGGAGGACGACGACAGTGATTCAGAAATTAAGCCTACAGCTGCTCATGCCTTATCTGACAGTGAAGATGATGAGATGAATGATGACTACAGGGAAGTTCTGTCACCTGAGCAACCTCTCCCACATCCATTCCAATATCAAGAATTACCTGGACCCAAACACATGCCAACTCCTGATTCCCTTCCAATAGCATATTTCTATCTGTTTTTCACAGATTTCCTTCTTTCCCTCATGGTAACAGAAACTAACAGGTACGCACAGCAAATTATTTCTGGTAAGGCAAGTGTACCTACTCATCTAAAGAACTGGACTAGAACTTCTATTGCAGAAATTAAAGGCTTTCTGGCATGCATCCTCAACATGGGTATAGTAAAAAAAATAACCATTGCTTCATATTGGAGTACACTACCTTCTCTGGCCACTCCATGGTTTGGAAAAATGTTCACTCAGCATAGGTTCTCCCTCTTGTTGCGATTCTTTCACCTAGTTAACAATGAGGGATTGCCAGTTCCAGGAGAAGTAGGTTATGACCCCTGTGCTAAATATAAACCTTTAGAGGATCATGCCAATAGGATTTTCAGGCACCATTACACTCCACACTGGCAAATTAGTGTAGATGAGAGTTTAGTAGGTACTAAAAATAGAACTAGCCTCAAGCAGTACCTACCCAACAAACACCACCACAGATGGGGGATCAAATTTTGGATGATTTGTGATTCAGTATCCAACTATTGTCTGGGATTTTACACTTATAGAGGTGCAAAATCTCAAGAAGATACAGACAACATTGCAAAAAATAGTCTGGGGTACACTGTTGTAAAGAAGCTTCTGGTCATGGGGGGTTACCTTAACAACGGCTACCATGTATTTGTGGACAATTATTTTATGTCAGTGCCACTTGTTCACCATCTCTACCAGCTGTGTACATTTATAACTAGAACTGTTAGGAGGAACAGAAAACTTTTGCCACAACAATTTAAAAATTAATTTTCTGTTGGACAGAAAGTGTACTATAGATCTGGTCCACTTCTAGCATGTGCTTTCCGTGAAAAGAACTCTAAAAAAAAAAAAAAACAACAGTCATTCTTCTGTCAAGTTATGCTACAGCTAACGATCAAGAAGTTCCTGTATCCCACAATCATTTCAATAGGAAGACCAAACCAGAAATAATTGCAAATTACAATAAATTCATGGGAGGAGTTGACACATCTGACATGATGCTATATAGTTATCTGGATGAAAGGAAAACTGTAAGGTATTGGAAGAAGGTGGCTTTTAATATGATAGCTAGGATGGTGTTGAACAGCTACATCCTTTACAAGGAGAATTATAAGGGGCCTGGGAAAATTAAATCTAGGCTCAGTTACACAGTAGCCATTATTGAACACCTGGGGGAGGAGTGGATGGCTACAAAGTCATCAGTCATCGGTGATCTACGAGGACCACAGGGGTTAAGGAAGCTTCCAGGGAACAGGGAATCTCAATGTGTAGTTTGTAGCACTAAGGAGACAAGGAGGAGATCAAGAACATTGTGCCAAAGGTGCAATAAGGGCCTGCATGGAGAGTGCTACCCCAGGCATAAATGCTGAACTCCAAGTGTGGTATGTGCAGTGTATCACTAACATTTTAATAGTATTTTATAAATTTGCAGTACCTTGAACTTAATTATGTCAAATTAAAGAGAAATTTCTGTTCTTTGTTGTAGGGTAGGTTTACACAGAGTAAGAAAATCAGTAATTCAAGTTTTTAAACTTTAAAAGTAATTTATTTGATCAATTTTTTTTTCAATTTTGATTATTTTTTTGTGTGTCATGTTATACTGAATAATGTGAGATATTTTTTTCATAATGTACAGACATAAGTGTATCTGTACATTTTTTTTTTCATTTGAATATATTTTAAATTGCTAGTATAATAAATTTTTAAACATTTAGGTGTAATATCATGAAAATAACTGAGTGTTCTGGGTTGCACTAGTGTATCACTAACATTTTTATAGTATTTTATCAATTTACAGTACCTTGAACTTCATTATGTCAAATCAAAGAGAAATTCCTGTTCTTCCTTGTAGGATATGTTTACACAGAGCAAGACAATCAGTAATTCAAGTTTTTAAACTTCAAAAGTAATTTTTTTCATCAAAATAATTTTTAATCAATTTTGATTATTTTTTTGTGTCATGTCATATTGAATATAGTGAGATATTTTTTTCCATAATGTACAGACATATGTGTATCAGTACAATTTTTTTCATTTGAATATAATTTAAATAGCTGGTATAGTAAACACTTCATACCTACAGTATACATTACACATAATAATAATAATAATAATAATAATAATAATAATAATAATAATAATAATAATAATAATCGCAACATACGGACTAGAAATCAAGAATCAACTAATGAGGGACAAGGTAGTAAGATCCAAGCAGTAGAAATGAAATTTTTAAGAATATCAGTTAACAAGACAAGAAGAGATAGAATTCAAAATATTAAAATCAGAGAAGGGCTAAATATTAGTACAGAAGGTACAGAAAACAAGACTGAGATGGTTCGGACATGTAAAAAGAATGGAAAAGAAACGGGTAGCAAGAAGGGAATTGAAAAGAGAAGTTAAAGGGAAGAGACCAGTTGGAAGACTGAGAAGAAGGTGGAAAGCTGGATTGGATGTGGCAGAAGTAATGGAGCAGGAAAAGTGGAAGGACAGAAAGGAGTGGAGGAGGCTTGTTAACCACACCCGGGCGACTGGAGAGTGGGACATTGATGATGATGATGAATCATATAATAATAATAATAATAATAATAATAATAATAATAATAATAATAATAATAATAATAATAACAATAATAATAATAATAATAATAATAATACAAGCTTATATCTGTTTATCACACACGCGTCATAGGACGATAGGGAAGTCCAACAGAATGTAGAGTGTTTGATGAGACCTTGCCCCTCCATCTCTTGAATCTTCTGGATGACCAAGATGTCCTTATCCGGGTTGATTGGATATGGACGTTGCTTGATGGGTGAGAAAGCGCTGCATTCAGTGGAATGCGTTACCATGGTAGTCTGTCTTATTTTATTGGTGATGACTTCCGGGAAGTCCTTTAAGGTGTGTCGCAACTCCTCTTCTTCACTCGGTCGAAGATGTGTTAATTGGATATCTCCCAGGTTTACGTCGACTTCTGTATCCTTGCGAGTCCAGAGATTTCCATCGTGGCAGGCGACCCTCAGATGTCTGCCTTTTCCCAAAGAGACTTCATGAGTGCATAGTCAAGGATTACCTTGTATTCCACCAGAAAGTCATGACCTAATATGATGTGAGGTATCAGGTTCTGAATCACTGCAACACCAATTTCAATAGGTATGTTCATACATTTAACGGTTAGTCTGTCCTTGGATGGAAGAGGTTACCCTGTTTGCTGCTCCGAGGTGGTGAGACTTCATAGGCGGTAGTAATGTGGCAACAGTCTCGTTGACGAACGAAATAAAATGTCGTATGGCTTTTAGTGCCAGGATGTGTCCGAGGACTTTGGCTCGCCAGTTGCATGTCTTTTGATTTGACGCCTGTGGACGACCTGCACGAATGAATAGCTTGCTTGTCTGTCGAGTATGGCTGAAAAATTCTCGTTGCCAATCCTTAAGATGATAGCTGGGCGGGGTTGGCCTATTCTGCTCACTATCTGACCAATCCCTCCCCTACTCAACCAGGGTTGCTTATCTGTCAGGTCTTGAGGTGCATTCCTGTTCCTGGTCCCATCCTCCCTCAATCCAGAATGGGCCGGACGTAGTTTTCCGACGTCAAGGCTGGGCACTTGTACTTCAGGTGTCCCGCTCTTCCACACTGGTAGCACTTTCTACCTGTGCTGGTCTCTTCTGTAGCTTTCCTCTTGTGTCCTCCTCCAGCTGAGTGATGATTCTGCATAGATCATCAAAGGATCTCGGTTGTGATACTTTCACTAGGGGTCGAATCTTACCGTGGAGTAGCTCTGTGATGTCTGGTAAGGTCTAGTTTTTGCTTCCTTCCAGGTGCAGAAGCTTGAAGAGTTGGTACTTCTGTAGGACGAAGGCGCTAGCTCTCACGCCAGTGGGTTGTGCCTTAGTCAGTAGCTTCCTTTTCATGGAGCTCGTCACCCCTTCGGAATTATACCTATCGAGGAATTCCCTCTTGAAGTCCATCCAGTTTAAGTTTAGACCCTTCAAGTTATTCTACCAAGTAGTGGCTCCCCTCTTTAATCGCTGTGTGATAAGTTGCACGAAGTTGTACTCTGGTAGATTAGTCCTTCCTAACAGACTAATCGATCCCTCAGTGAAGCTAGTCGTGCTCTCTTCCATTCGCCCGTGAAATTCCGAAAGGCTCTCTATAATCACCTTCGGGTCTAGGTGTGCTATATGTCTGGTTAGGTTTAAGGGGGTTAGAGGTATGGTGATGTGTCCTGTTTGAGTTAATCTATCTTCTACTGTGTGCAGGATGTTTTCCCTTATATTCTGCATATCTCCCTTGATGGTCCAAAACCAGTTTTCTAACCTTCCATCAACAGCAGAAATATGGCTCTCAAAATTTCCCTCAACGGTAGAGATTCTCCCCTCAACCTGTTGCTTTGTCGGAAACCTGGATTCCCCCCTCCTCCTTGAGGTTCGAGATATCCCCTTCCAGCTGGCTGACCCTACTATCAATCTGTTCAACCTGTCCCAGTTTTGACCTGATGTCTGATATCTGCTATATTAATCGATTGGTGACGTCGCTAATTTGCAATGAAATTTTGTCATCTACAGTTAAAGTTTTCAATTCTAGGCCCTGTTCAACTTTGTAAACCTGCATGTACACTTGTGATATTTGTCTGGTTAAAACTGAGTTAGCTTGAGAAATTTTGTTATTTACTTTTGAAATTTGATCTGCAATCTGTCCTGTTAGGCCAGAGTTGACATCTGAATTTTTTTTATTTACTTTCAAAATATCATCTGCAATCTGTCCTATCTGATGGCTGAAATTTTGTCTGAAAGTTTGTTGTTTACGTCTGAAATTTTGTCATTTAATGCCTGCATCAAGGTTAATAAGTTAGAACACATTTTGGCAATATTTACCTCATCTTCTGATATTTCGTCTGGATCTTCGTCATCTTTGATGAAAAACTTTTTGGGATCTTCTCCTTTTCAGCAAGATCTTCGCGTAATCGCGTCTGCAGCGATTTCTTCTTCTCGTTCGGCGATAAATTTCTCTTGGTGAGTTCGTCTTTGAGCTGTTTCAGTGGCATATTTTCTATTATCACTTGTATTTTGATCTATTTCACACTACACTTGTATTCACTCGTAACTTCTTGCGTCCTGTCACGGTCACCAATGATATATCCACAAAGACGCCCACAAAATGCTATCAGTTGGTACACTTATTTATTTCACCTTAACTTCAGATAAACATACACATAACCTAATCAAGTGCTATCACAAACAAAATACACACTTCACCAAACTGCCATTTTTAACAAATGCCTATCACTAACCCACACGGAGATCGCAACCTTAAAACAGTTGACTGCTTACAAGCATGTCATAACATGTGGTCACAAGTGTAACTCCTGTTAAACCGTAACTCCAACTAAACAGTAACTCGTCTCTACCATCAAACCACCTCTTTATATATGTGCCTGGCCAGGCTTCTAGTAAGATACATTTTCTCGTAAATTCTAGAGTGCTTAAGGCCCAGATATAATGTACAGAATATTCTACAGAGTTCTCGTCTACCTAGTACCATTCTGGATGTTAGTGTGTTTCACAATTCTGTAGTGGATTACAAATCACAAATACAGGTAATAATAAATTATGTACAGGTTCTTACATTAAATAAACTCGTATAAATATCTGTATACAACAAATGTTTCATGACATAACCTCCCAAATAATGCAATTGTATACTAATAATGATACTAATAATTGGATGTTCATCATAATAATAATAATAATAATAATAATAATAATAATAATTCAAGCTAGATACTTGTATTTATTACCCATCTGTGAGAGAATATTGTTTTCAAGTTATATCAGTTCATCACACTTGCAGCAAGTATTACATGTTGGTTGTTATTTTTGGTATGAAAAGCTATATTGAAATTAAGTCTCTTGAAGATGTTAGTGATCTGATAAATATTTCCATTAGTATAGGTGAAGGTGGCAAAGTTTTCCTTTTCATGCTCTCTTTTCAGCTACGTTTGATGTTTATAAACATTGGCTTGTTGAGGTTTTAATGCAACATGAAGGAATTTGAATTACATTTTCCAAAAAAACTTGCAGTAATTAATGAATGTTCAAAAAAGCCATGGATCACGAAGGGTATACGGATTTAAAGTCAAAAATGTAAATTACTAAGTAGATTGGCACAGCAGAGTTGTGACCGGGTTTTTTGTAAGTATGTTAAAAACTACACATCAGTCTATCGAAGAGTTCTTAGGGTGGCTAAGATAATGCACAATAACAAGAAAGTTAAAGAGTCGTGCAATAAATCATGAACCATATGGAAGGTAATCAAGGGAGAAACCAACAGACACGCAGTTGGAAATAAAATCAATCAATCAATACTGATCTGCATTTAGGGCAGTCGCCCAGTTGGCAGATTCCCTATCTGTTGCTTTCCCAGCCTTTTCCAAAATGATTTCAAAGAAATTAGAAATTTATTGAACATCTCCCTTGGTAAGTTATTCCAATCCCTAACTCCCCTTCCTATAAATGAATAATTGCCTCAGTTTGTCCTCTTGAATTCCAATTTTATCTTCATATTGTGATCTTTCCTACTTTTATAAACGCCTTCAAACTTATTCGTCTACTAATGTCATTCCACTCCATCTCTCCGCTGACAGCTCGGAACATACCACTTATAATACCAACTGATGAGCCCACCCTAGCACACGAGGGCGAAACGCTGGCAACCAAGAATGAGTTAGCTGGAAAATTTATAATGTCCAATAACGCACCATTTATATTGGTATTATAAATTTACTCATTCAGGACAAATATTTCAGATTCCCTATGGGAATCAACATCTATATCACATACCACTTAGTCGAGCAGCTTTTCTTCTTTCTCTCAATTCTTCCCAACCCAAACATTGCAACATTTTTGTAACGCTACTCTTTTGTCGGAAATCACTCAGAAAAAATCGAGCTGCTTTTCTTTGGATTTTTTCCAGTTCTTGAATCAGGTAAGCCTGGTGAGGGTCCCATACACTGGAACCATACTCTAGTTGGGGTCTTACCAGAGACTTATATGCCCTCTCCTTTACATCCTTACTACAACCCCTAAACACCCTCATAACCATGTGCAGAGATCTGTACCCTTTATTTACAATCCCATTTATGTGATTACCCCAATGAAGATCTTTCCTTATATTACCACCTAGATACTTACAGTGATCCCCAAAAGGAACTTTCACCCTATCAATGCAGAAATTAAAACTGAGAGGACTTTTCCAATTTGTGAAACTCACAACCTGACTTTTAACCCCGTTTATCAACATACCATTGCCTGCTGTCCATCTCACAACATATTCGAGGTCATGTTGTAGTTGCTCACAATCTTGTAACTTATTTATCACTCTATAGAGAATAACATCATCCGCAAAAAGCCTTACCTCCGATTCCACTCCTTTACTCATATCATTTATATATATAAGAAAACATAAAGGTCCTATAACACTTCCCTGAGGAACTCCCCTCTCAACTATTACAGGGTCAGACAAAACTTCACCTACTCTAACTCTCTGAGATCTATTTTCTAGAAATACAGCAACCCATTCAGTCACTCTTTTGTCTAGTCCAATTGCACTCATTTTTGCCAGTAGTCTCCCATGATCCACCCTATCAAATGCTTTCGACAGGTCCATTTGACCTCCAGAATCCAAGATATCTGCCATATCTTGCTGGAATCCAACAAGTTGAGCTTCAGTGGAATAATCTTTCCTAAAACCGAATTGCCTTCTATCGAACCAGTTATTAATTTCACAAACATGTCTAATATAATCAGAAAGAATGCCGTCCCAAAGCTTACATACAATGCATGTCAAACTTACTGGCCTGTAATTTTCAGCTTTATGTCTATCACCCTTTCCTTTATACACAGGGGCTACTATAGCAACTCTCCATTCATCTGGTATAGCGCCTCCGACCAAACAATAATCAAATAAGTACTTCAGATATGGTACTATATCCCAACCCATTGTCTTTAGTATATCCCCAGAAATCTGATCAATTCCAGCTGCTTTTCTAGTTTTCAACTTTTGTATCTTATTGTAAATGTCATTGTTATCATATGTAAATTTTATTACTTCTTTGGCCTTAGTCTCCTCCTCTATCTCAACATTATCCTTGAAACCAACAATCTTTACATACTGCTGACTGAATACTTCTGCCTTTTGAAGATCTTCACATACACACTCCCCTTGTTCATTAATTATTCCTGGAATGTCCTTCTTGGAACCTGTTTCTGTGTTAAAATACCTATACATACACTTCCATTTTTCACTAAAATTTGTATGACTGCCAATTATGCTTGCCATCATGTTATCCTTAGCTGCCTTCTTTGCTAGATTCAATTTTCTAGTAAGTTCCTTCAATTTCTCCTCTAACTCTATTTCTTTCCAGTCTGCACCTCCTTCTTAGTCTCCTTATTTCTCTATTATAATAAGGTGGGTCTTTACCATTCCTTACCACCCTTAAAGGTACAAACCTGTTTTCGCATTCCTCAACAATTTCTTTAAACCCATCCCAGAGTCTGTTTACATTTTTATTTACCGTTTTCCACCGATCATAGTTACTTTTTAGAAACTGCCTCATGCCTGCTTTATCAGCCATATGGTACTGCCTAACAGTCCTACTTTTAAGACCTTCCTTTCTATCACATTTATTTTTAACTACCACAAAAACAGCTTCATGATCACTAATACCATCTATTACTTCAGTTTCCGTATAGAGCTCATCTGGTTTTATCAGCACCACATCCAGGATATTTTTCCCTCTGGTTGGTTCCATCACTTTCTGAATCAGCTGTCCTACCCATATTAACTTATTTGCCATTTGTTGGTCATGCTTCCTGTCGTTCGCATTTCCTTCCCAATTGACATCTGGCAAATTCAGATCTCCCGCTACAATCACATTTCTTTCCATGTCGTTTCCCACATAGCTGACTATCCTATCAAATAATTCCGAAACCGCGTCAGTGCTACCCTTTCCCGATCTGTACACTCCAAATATATCAAGTTGCCTATTATCTTTAGAAATGAGCCTTACACCTAGAATTTCATGTGTCTCATCTTTAATTTTTTTGTAGCTTACAAATTCTTCTTTCACCAGAATGAACACTCCCCCTCCCACCATTCCTATCCTATCTCTACGTTACACACTCCAGTGCCGTGAGAAAATTTCTGCATCCATTATATCATTTCTCAGCCATGATTCAACTCCTATTACAATATCTGGTAAATATATATCTATTAAATTACTTAATTCTATTCCTTTCTTTACAATACTTCTACAGTTCAACACTAATAATTTTATGTCATCCCTACTTGATTTCCAGTTCCCTGTTCCCTTATCACCGCTCCCTAGGCCATTCCGTTTCCCTGAATGTACCTCCCTATTACCCTTCCAAACAAATTTCCTAACTTATATGTACCACTGCGGTTTAAATGAAGGCCATCTGAGCGCAGATCCCTATCTCCTACCCACCCATTAGGATCTAGAAATTTCACTCCCAGTTTCCCACATACCCACTCCATAGTCTCATTTAAATCCCCAATCACCCTCCAGTCAGTTTCCCTCCTACACAGTATTCCACTAATAACAATCTCCGCTTTCTTAAACTTCATTTAAAGGTAAAAATTTCATTGTTCCGTATTGAAATTATTGATGTTAAAAATTAAATAATTGAAAAGGAGGTTCAACCTATTCAATACTTAAAAGAAAGAAATATAGTAATTACATTCTTATTTAAATGGGACCGGTTTCGACCTTAGTCCAGGTCATCATCAGCCGTAAAAACATGTACAATGTTTATGAATATTGGAGGTCAGTTTCACACTCTGATAGGCACAACCAAACTCTTAATTTTCTAGACCTAACTATTACTAGACATCCTTCTTCTTTATCTTACAAAATTTTCAGAAAACCAACCCAAACAGCAACTACAATAAGACAAGATTCTTCGCACCCCCAAGCTCATAAACGTACTACTTATAACAGCTTAATTTTTCGTGCCTTCAACACCCCTATGTCCAAAAAAGATTGAAATAATGAATTAAACACCATCCGCAACATTGCTAAATTTAATGGCTTTAACAACTCCTTCATTAACCACATCATCAACAAATTCAAACACCGTCCAAAAACCACTTTATCTAAAGACACAATAAAACCAACTGCTTTTTCCACCTTCACTTTCACTCAGGATGCTTATAAAATAACTAATATTTTTAAAAAACATAATATGAAAATTTCTTTTAGAACTAACAATAGAAGTCTTGATATCTTACACAACTCTAAATCTCTAAATAAGTCTAATGCTTTTTCTAAATCTGATGTATACAGATTTAAATGCAACAACTGCAATTCCTCCTACGTCGGACAAACTGGCCGCTACTTCAGTATCAGGTACTCTGAACATGTCAACGCCATTAAATACAACAGATTCTCTGCCATAGGACAGCACATACAAGACTCCAAGCATAGTTTCACCAGTATTGACAATGACATAAATATACTTAAAATCATTAACAAAGGCCCCCTCTTAAACATTACTGAAAATTGCTTTATCCACCTTGACCAGTACTTCAACCCTAATTTCAATTTAAACGGCATTTCTGAAAAACCCAATATCCTTTTTGACTTCCTAATTCTTCTTCTCAAAAATTCCAAAACCCCAATTCTATTTTCCATGCCTTACATAGTTCCCACCCACATTTTCTACCTCCAATAACCCACCTTCCTAACCCACGCTAAACTACCCCTCCTTCATTTCCCAATCTTATCCTTCCTCATTACCATCTAACTTCAATTTCTTTTATTCTTTCTCTTATTTCACTATCACTCTTCCTCGTTTAATTTATTCTTCCTTCTCTATTTAACAAAAAAAAAAAAAACCTCGACCTTCATTTCGGTTCTCCTATTTCAAATTTTAACTCTTGTCTTGCGCCAACTTCGACTACTTCAATCATAACCTAAAAATTTTTCATTTTAAAAAATAGCGCACTGTGCATATAAGTTTTCATTTGTTTTCCGATATTGCGTTTTTTACTACATTTTTTCTTCTCTCTACAATTGTTTTTTCAAGTCAACTGTTTTCCAAGAACTTAGCAGGAGTACAAGTACTCATTCAATTATACTGATTTGCGTCGTATATTTTTATATACGTACTTAACTTCCCGCAACCGTGACAAATTCTGGACCTTCATAACATTCTCCACTCTACTTTGGCGTTCGACCGCAGCGCATGACCTTGAATGTGCCGCGCTGATCACCAGGAGCTGGCGGCTTTCTACTACAAATCTATTCGTCTGCGACTTCAATTTAGTTTGATCTTCGTATATTAGTTGATAGTGTTGTGACTTTGTGCATGACAGAATGTGGTGTCGTGTCTTTGTGCCTATCAGAGTGTGAAACTGACCTCCAATATTCATAAACATTGTACATGTTTTTACGGCTGATGATGACCTGGACTAAGGTCGAAACCGGTCCCATTTAAATAAGAATGTAATTACTACATTTCTTTCTTTTAAGTATTGAATAGGTTGAACCTCCTTTTCAGTTATTTGATTCTTAACTTCACCCGTGCTGCATTTACCAGATCCCACACATCTCCAACTATATTGGTACTTATATCAGCTTGCCTTACGTTGTTGGTACCAACGTGAAACACTACCACCTTCTCCTCCCCCTCCTCCCTCTCTTCTACTTTCCTCAACATCTGCCTCAACCTGCCTCAAGTTGCTGCCATAAAAAATGATAAGGAAATACAAATGAATGATCCTCATCATTTGGCTAATTATAATGATTTCTTTCTATCCCTACCATACAAACTTGAAAATGCAAATAAATCAGATGTATTACCAGAACTGCCAACCTTTGTGAAAAACTCTGTGCAGTTAACTCCAGTAACAGAACTGGAAGTTTTTAAAATCATACAATCTTTGAAGAACAAAACTTCCACAGGTGTAGATGAAGTTCCCACAAAACTCATTAAAAAATGTGCTCCCTATCTGGTACAGCCTTTAATCTATCTCATCAATGAATCATTTTCTAGTGGTGAGTTTCCTAATCTCCTAAAAATAGCTATTGTTATCCCAGTCTTTAAAAGTGGAAACTTACACGATTTACATAACTACAGGCCAACATCAATACTTACTGTTATTTCAAAAATATTTGAATGTGCTATGAAAGATTGGCTTGCTAAATTTTTAATCAAATATAACTTGTTAAATAATGCACAACACGGGTTCAGAGCTGGCAGAAGTACTTTGTCTGCTTTATCACATTTTACACAGTGGGTCGTAAATGCCCTTGATAATGATGAAACTGTGATAGGACTATTTCTTGACCTGTCAAAGGCATTTGATACTGTTGATCATGAAATATTGTTGCACAAATTATATCAGATTGGAGTTAAAGGAATTGTTAATGACTTGTTTAGATCATACCTGGATAAACGATCCCAGTTTGTTGAAATTACACACTGTAACAGTAAAGGGCATAATGAGACATATCACTCTCAGGTAAAAAGAATAGACTTAGGTATTCCGCAGGGTAGTATTTTGGGGCCTGTTCTTTTCTTGATCTATGTGAATGATCTTCCTCACAATAATCAAGTAGAAACAGCAGTTCTGTATGCTAATGATACAAACATAATTATTAATAATCCTGACCCTACGTCTATAGAAACTACAGCAAATGCAGTCCTGTCTAGGTTAGAATCATGGTTCAGGAAAAACAAATTAATATTGAACTTTAAAAAGACCCAATACATGGAATTCAAGGCATCTAACTACCATGACAAAAAAACTGCAAAAAAACACAACCTTATATTAAATGCAAATGCAATTGAAAATACGTTGACCACAAACTTTTTAGGTGTCCATATAGATGAAAAATTAAGATGGGATTGTCATATTAAAGAAATAGGGAAGTCTCTGAGTTCTGTTTGTTTTGCCTTAAGGATTTTGTCTAATAATTGTAGTGAAGAATATGTTAGAGTAGCATATTTTGGATATTTCCATTCAGTCATCACTTATGCTATTGGTCTCAGGGGCTGTTACAAATCAAATCTTGATGTTATTTTTCGAATACAGAAACGAGCTATCAGAATTATATTGAGACGTAACAGGTTATATCATTGCAGACCATTATTTAAGAGACTAAGGATACTCCCAGTACCAAGCATATACATCATGCAATGCATTCTACACGTGAAAAAAAAATATTGATCACTTCAGAAAGAATTTTGACAATCACAATTACCAGACAAGAACAAGAAATAATATTTTTATCGAGCACAAGAGTAAAACCATTGCCTTGAGACATGTAGACTCTGTTGGAATCAGATTGTATAATAAGCTTCCAAATAAGATTAAATATATTCGTCCCGTCAGTTCATTTACCACAGCTTTAAAAAATCTCCTGCTGAGTAGCTGCTTCTACAGTACAGAAGAATATATGATGAAGTACTGGTAATGATGCTACTACTTATTAACTTGTAAACTTTCTTAATATCTAGTATGTAGCTTAAAAATATGTTAATGTCACACCGCTATGTTCATATTATTAACACCTCACCAATATATTTTTATTTTGTCTTGTAAATATTGGCTATTAATATTATTTAAAAAAAATTAAGATGTGCTGTCCTAACATTGAGGTATTTGGTGTTTCTGTTTTTCTTCTTTTTCAAAATGTTCATTGTTGTGCATATATTATTGTTAGTATTAGGAAATCACTTGACAGCTCCTATACAGTTGGCATATTTCAAAATATGTAATTGTACAGTCTATGGAAGCTAAATAAATGAATGAATGAACATTTTATTTTATTATTACACTGACTGACAGAGCAAATGCAACACCAAGGAGGAGTGGTCAGAACTTTATGCCAATTGCAGGGTAGACTGACGTCACTGAGGTATGCTCATGATGTGAAATGCGCCGCTGTGCTGCGCACGTAGCGAACGATAAATGGGACACGGCGTTGGCGAATGGCCCACTTCGTACCGTGATTTCTCAGCCGACAGTCATTGTAGAACGTGTTGTCGTGTGCCACAGGACACGTGTATAGCTAAGAATGCCAGGCCGCCGTCAACGGAGGCATTTCCAGCAGACAGACGACTTTACGAGGGGTATGGTGATCGGGCTGAGAAGGGCAGGTTGGTCGCTTCGTCAAATCGCAGCCGATACCCATAGGGATGTGTCCACGGTGCAGCGCCTGTGGCGAAGATGGTTGGCGCAGGGACATGTGGCACGTGCGAGGGGTCCAGGCGCGGCCCGAGTGACGTCAGCACGCGAGGATCGGCGCATCCGCCGCCAAGCGGTGGCAGCCCTGCACGCCACGTCAACCGCCATTCTTCAGCATGTGCAAGACACCCTGGCTGTTCCAATATTGACCAGAACAATTTCCCGTGGATTGGTTGAAGGAGGCCTGCACTTCTGGCGTCCGCTCAGAAGACTACCATTGACTGCACAGCATAGACGTGCACGCCTGGCATGGTGCTGGGCTAGAGCGACTTGGATGAGGGAGTGGCGGAACGTCGTGTTCTCCGATGAGTCACGCTTCTGTTCTGTCAGTGATAGTCACCGCAGACGAGTGTGGCGTCGGCATGGAGAAAGGTCAAATCCGGCAGTAACTGTGGAGCGCCCTACCGCTAGACAACGCGGCATCATGGTTTGGGGCGCTATTGCGTATGATTCCACGTCACCTCTAGTGCATATTCAAGGCACGTTAAATGCCCACCGCTACATGCAGCATGTGCTGCGGCCAGTGGCACTCCCGTATCTTCAGGGGCTGCCCAATGCTCTGTTTCAGCAGGATAATGCCCGCCCACACACTGCTCGCATCTCCCAACAGGCTCTACGAGGTGTACAGATGCTTCCGTGGCCAGCGTACTCTCCGGATCTCTCACCAATCGAACACGTGTGGGATCTCATTGGACGCCGTTTGCAAACTCTGCCCCAGCCTCGTACGGACGACCAACTGTGGCAAAGGGTTGACAGAGAATGGAGAACCATCCCTCAGGACACCATCCGCACTCTTATTGACTCTGTACCTCGACGTGTTTCTGCGTGCATCGCCGCTCGCGGTGGTCCTACATCCTACTGAGTCGATGCCGTGCGCATTGTGTAACCTGCATATCGGTTTGAAATAAACATCAATCATTCGTCCGTGCCGTCTCTGTTTTTTCCCCAACTTTCATCCCTTTCGAACCACTCCTTCTTGGTGTTGCATTTGCTCTGTCAGTCAGTGTATCATCTTCATCATTTTTTTTTTGCTATTTGATTTACGTCGCACCGACACAGATATGTCTTATGGCAACGATGGGATAGGAAAGGCTTAGGAATTGGAAGGAAGCGGCCGTGGCCTTAATTAAGGTACAGCCCCGGCATTTGCCTGGTGTGAAAATGGGAAACCACGGAAAACCATCTTCAGGGCTGTCGACAGTGGGGTTCGAACCCACTATCTCCCGATTACTGGGTACTGGCCGCACTTAAGCGACTGCAGCTATCGAGCTCGGTCATCATCATCATCATCATCATAAGTGTTTTTTATTTCATTTATTCCCATTTTTGTATCTTCTTTTAGCTGAAGATGTTCCACATTAGGAATGAAACATGTACTTTTTAATATTGTAATTAGATTTTAAGCTGGATCATGTTACATAATTACATAGACTAGCAATAAAAAAAAACACACAAGTATTGGAAGATGGGATTCTCCATTCAACCAAACCTTAGTTGAGTTGATGCCAATATATAGGACGAAAAATGACATAAGTTGTGTATGCTATTTTCTTCGAATACATCTCTGTTGTAACACTTGTGCTATAGATCCTCTAAGACTGTTAGGTTTTTTTTTTTTTTTTTTCATTTTTTTTCATGTTGAACTGTGTCTGACAGAAGGACCCCTCCTATTTCAAGTTTCTCAGTTGTGTACAAAGGAAATAAAAAATTGACAGAGATATATGCTAAGTCATTTTTTAACTCAGTGTTAACATTTCCTGGGGAATTAATGACAGAGGCAGAACTGTCAAAATTTTCTGCTTAATACTTGACTGCAGCGAGTGAAATTCCCCACAGCATTATCTGTTTCGGTGGCAGTTGTACATTAGGATTTTTATTCTTCACTATATATCAATACTTCCCAGAATCTTAATGAATACAGTACTTTTTCCCTATTAGAAACCAATTTATCCATATTAGGATGTACTGTTCTAATTTCTTCACATATTCTGTGAAAACCATGTGCAGTGCATGTAACATAAATCATTTATGGATAACTAACAAGACCTGCTGCTGCCTTCTTCATGTGTGCTGCAGAACCTGTCATACTTCGCACCACCTGGCCACAAGATATGCTTTGCCTCATTTAATAAACTTACAGCTGTCACATGGCTCACAGCAATCGTTCCTTGGCATGTTAGCAGAAAACATTTCTTCAGAATTGCTTCATTTTTTAATAACCCTGCAATGACATTTCCAACTTTCCTGCCAATCAGTTTTGTCTATGGTAACCCAGATATTATCATTTTTCACAAATTAATGAGTATGTTTTAAAGTTTATTTATTACGTTTTCTCTCTAAGTTTATTCTTGAGGAATGTCAATATTTAAATAGTTGGTTAGAAACTTCCATAACACAGGATTATTTTCTTTATACTTTTTAAATTTAAATTCCACACTCTTTATGAGTTTCCAAATTGTGTTTTTCCCTCCTGTAAGAAAGTAGTTTTCTTTTGATGGCATAAGTATTCCAATTACCAATTTGTAAAACATCATTTAACAGATTTTACTCATCAATTTTTTCCTTAGGTGTAAGATTGCATCATATGTCTCCATGGTAAGCCAGTGTACTGATTTGTTTTCTCTTTTTGTCAAATCATCTGCATTTTCCGATGTTGCAAAGTAAGGTAGTTGCGTCCATTAATTTTGCGTCTGCATTGATACGTCCAGTAGTGATTTTATCTGGTCTTCACTTAATATTCCTTAAGAAGCTTCTACTTAATTAAAACTTTACTTGACCACATGGTGTCACAAACATACCATAGAATAATAGTCATTTTAATTATAGTATTACCGGGCGAGTTGGCCATGCACGTAGAGGCACGCGGCTGTGAGTTTGCATCCGGGAGATAGTAGGTTCGAATCCCACTATCGGCAGCCCTGAAGACGGTTTTCCGTGGTTTCCCATTTTCACACCAGGCAAATGCTGGGGCTGTGCCTTAATTAAGGCCACGGCCGCTTCCTTCCAACTCCTAGGCCTTTCCTATCCCATCATCGCCATAAGACCTATCTGTGTCGGTGCGAAGTAAAGCCCCTAGGGAAAAAAAAAATTACAGTATTTGCTCCATAATTTGCTATTTTCACTGTAATGGAATTGTTAGTAATCAGCCATCTGTTCGCCTAATAACCACAAGTAGCAGAAATGACACAGTACCTATGTTATGTCTCATCTTAATCTGTGCCAGACCGGGCGAGTTGGCCATGCGGTTAGAGGTGCGCGACTGTTAGCTTGCATCCGGGAGATAGTGGGTTCGAATCCTACTATCGGCAGCCGTGAATATGGTTTACCGTGGTTTCCCATTTTCACACCAGGCAAATGCTGGTGCTGTACCTTAATTAAAGCCACGGCCGCTTCCTTTCAACTCCTAGGCCTTTCCTATCCCATCGTCGCCATAAGACCTATCTGCGCCGGTGCGACGTAAAGCCACTAACAAAAAAAAAATCTGTGCCCGGTCTTAATTTGTTAAAAAAATGGGAGATAGGGTAGGCACTCAAGGATGACCAAACTATCTACTATCATTATTATTATTATTATTATTATTATTATTATTATTATTATTATTATTATTATTATTATTCATTATGCCCATTCAGAGAGCACACGTTTGAAGTTGTTCGTTGGCCTGATGGTTTTTGCCTTCTTATCCTCCCAAAATCTCTTCATGGATGCACTGTGTTGCATCCTACATTCTTTGGTCTACTTTCTACCAGTTTTCTTTTTAGTTTTCTCCATGAATTTATGCTTGGCTACTATTGTTCTAAAGGCTTCATGATCTTCTATGATGTCATCAGTGATATTCATTTCGGTGGTCTGCCTTACTTTCTTGTGGTCAGTTTATTTTTACCTTCTTTGAGTTGATTACTTTATGTAATATTTTGGTGAGTCTGTTGGTGTCCATTCTATAGATATGGCCATAGAATTTCAGGCGTTTCTTGCGTACGGCATCAGTGAACCTGTCACTTAATGAGTAGAGGTCCACTATTCTCCTTTTAATCCACATTCCATTTTACCTCATAAGACCATAAATTTTCTAGAGTATTTTCCTTTCTTGCTTCTCAATTTCTATAATTTCAGAGTGACTTCTTAGGGATATACTTTCTGAGGTGAATAAAGCTTCCAGCAAAACAAATGTCTTGTTGTGGTTAATTTTGCAGTAATTCCACGTTAGTCTGTACATCTTATGGAGTTTGTTGGCTCTTTCTCCATTGGCCCTACTGTCTAGTCCTGATGGTACTATGAGATAGTATGATTTCTCCAAAGTATTTGAAGGAGGACACGTGAAATTGTGCTGCTTTCCATCTGCAGCAGAGTGGGTTTTTTTTGTTTTGCTATGTTGATGTAGATTTTTCATATACTGGGTGTTTTCATACTATATCTGGAGGCCTGCCTTTGATGCTACAATATATTCTGTTATCTCTGTACGAAGTATTGGGTTTCATCTCTGGTCTTAGTAATGATTGATAGATCATCAGCAAAGGCTAAACAATTCACCTTGATTTTGCTTCCCAAATTTCCAATGCTCGCACCTTTGACATCCTTTTTCCCATTCTCTATTATTATTATTATTATTATTATTATTATTATTATTATTATTATTATTATTATTGTTATTATGATCATCATCATTAATGTTGGAGCCTCTGTGGCTTAGGTGGCAGCACGCCGGCCTCTCACCACTGGGTTCCGTGGTTCGGTCACTCCATGTGAGATTTGTGCTGGATAAAGCAGAGACAGGACAGGTTTTTCTCCGGGTACTCTGGTTTTACCTGTCATATTTTATTCCAGCACCACTCTCCAATATCATTTCATTTCATCTGTCATTCATTAATAATTGCCCCAGAGGAGTGCGACAGGCTTCGGCAGTCAGCACAATTCCTATCTTCGCTGCTAGATGGGGCTTCATTAATTTCTTTCCTGACCTGGTCGAATGACTGGAAACAGGCTGTGCATTTTCATTTGCATTATTATTATTATTATTATTATTATTATTATTATTATTATTATTATTATTATTATCAATATAATTAATTTGTACAACAGTAAAATGTAGTTGTCTGTTACTGGTGTGTATTTCACCCTTTTATTGGGCACGGTCAATTCTGCAGCAGAACTAGCAGCCTTGCAAGTATGAGGCAAATGAGATGGTGCTAAGGTGTCGACACCACATGAGAGATATGCCTTTATTCCATGGGACTAAAGTCAGACCATCAGGATGTTTTCCATCTGTGTGACTAATTCCACTCTGTTCTAGGACAGAAGGAACATCGATAGATGTAAAAGCTCTTTTGATAATGAATTAATGAAAATCGACCAGCACTTTTAGGGCACCTTAAAGCATGGTGGCCATAAACGTCGTTCACATATGCACTTAAGTGATTGGCATATTTTGCAACTAAGATGTAAGCCGATTGTGATTTTAAACATTGTGTTATCCATAAGTGTGCCCACATTGGCCGACGGAAAAGCCTTACACCGTGAGCCTGCTTCCTTTTTCTGAAGAAAGAGATGTCGTGCTTGATCTGTTTCTGATGGACATGACAGAATCAAAGAGTCAAAAATTCGATGGGTGTTTACCATCCCAAATTCTTTGTGAACCCAGGGATGCTGGAGGACTCAAATTATTGGTCATGGTATTCCAGTGATATCTTGCGTCAGTCATATGGCATATCTCAACATTATCACCGTATTACGTATAATATAAATCATTTTTGGTTCCGTATTGATGATATTTGACTTTATATAACAATAAGTTCTTTTATTATTTTATCCACCTAATCAATACATTAAACACAATCAATTAGGACCTTGTCATTAATAAATTGTTCGTTGACAAATTATTTAAAAATATGGTACATGTTTCGTCTTAATTATGTAGGCATGATCAGCCATAAAATCAGGCACCTGATTGACTTATAAATTAATGTTAAAATAGGACTGTATTAAAAAGAATCTTATAAGGTCATGTATAAAAATTAAGATGTGGCAGGTACGTATAAGGTATCGCATAGGTTGGATCTTTTATCACGACCATCAAGCTCACTGACATTATCACAACACCTTTTGCACTTATTTTTTGTCGTAGAACTGTTCACTAACTTTAAATTATCAGAAACATCGGATTCTACTTGTGAAAAATAGTCCAGATTATTTCATATGTGTGATGTACAGCCGCTGTCGGGGCACCACATTTTATCTACGTCGCGGTCCGTCACAAACTTGCACGAATTCAGTTCTGATGTAATATATAGCGAGGTACTTTCTTCGGCCTTGTGTGCATTGTCATGGTCATTTTTACTCGATTTGCACACCTTTGCCTTATGACCTATCTTTTTAATACGATAACAACGAAGAGATGTGGATCCTCCTTTTTCGCCTTTATCGACTTTGCTTGTGGGCTTTCTATAATTCTTGTTCTTGTATTTTCGTTCAACAGTCATACAGTTTTGCATCATGTTGTTCTGGTCACTGCTCCTCGCGTCACTTTCGACAATTCTTATGCATAATACCTTGGGCTTTGAAAGTTCGCTGCGAGATTGTATCGCGCATTGAAAGTATTCAAAACTGTCTGGCAAGCTATACAGAAGTAATATGGATGACAAATCATCATTGATTGCCACGTCCATACCATTCAGCTTGTCCACGGCGTCGAAAAATCTCCGCAAATGATCGCGTACATTCCCATCTTCACTTATTCTTTGAAGCACGATCTGCTTTAATAATGTTGCTTTCCGTGCTGGCCCCTTCGATTGGTAAATCGACTCCAGTTTTAGCCACAGTTTGAGCAAAGTGACACTGTCTTTTACCTGTTTCAATTCCGAGGGTTGAATCACCGAGTTGATATCTGACATTGCTTCACTGTCGCTTTCTTCCCATTCTGTAATAGTGGCCGCATTCTCACTGACCGGTCCACGCTTAACTTTTATCCCAGCTACATATGCCCATGCATAATTTGTTACCGACACAGCCTTCATGTCAATTTTCCACATGTCAAGGTTTTCCTTTGAGAATGTCTCAACGCGCACCATACTTGAAGTGTTCATCTTCACACACTATTTCTTCGCAGAAGACAGCTGGCTAAATGTTTAACTCAACCTCGCCAACCGTGTGCGACACAATATTTTCACGCGTCTATTTTTCAGTGTATTTTATCACTACACATTTAATCACTTTCCAAACGAGCATCCTGGCCCCATAACCTGTTGAAAAGGCACGATGTTTCGGAAAGTAATAAGGTTAGCACGGTTTGTATTAGAATGGCACTATTTATTACATACGTTAATCACAGATGAATGCAGTGAAAACAATAGACATGGAGGTTACAATCATGACGTGTCAGAAAGGAAAAAAAGGAACCAAAGTGTGTAGGTGACGCTACTTGATGGTGGTTCAGCCAGAGTCATATATAAATATTCTCAACATTCTGGTTACATGATTTAATTAATCTGAAATTGGAAAACCTTTCTGGACAGTAATAAAAAATCTTAGGAAGGGAGGGAAAAAGGAAATGAACAGTGTTTTGAGTAATTCAGGTGAACTCATAATAGACCCCAGGGAATCACTGGAGAGGTGGAGGGAATATTTTGAACATCTTCTCAATGTAAAAGGAAATCATCATGGTGGTGTTGCAAACAGCCAAGCTCATGGGGAGGAGGAAAATGATGTTTCATAAGGCAGCAGGAATAGATGAAATTAGACCTGAAATGGTGAAGTATAGTGGGAAGGCAGGGATGAAATGGCTTCATAGAGTAGTAAAATTAGCGTGGAGTGTTGGTTAGGTACCTTCAGATTGGACAAAAGCAGTAATTGCACCTATCTACAAGCAAGGAAACAGGAAGGATTGCAACAACTATTGAGGTATCTCATTGATTAGTATACCAGGCAAAGTATTCACAGGCATCTTGGAAGGGAAGGTGCGATCAGTCGTTGAGAGGAAGTTGGATGAAAACCAGTGTGGTTTCAGACCACAGAGAGGCTGTCAGTATCAGATTTTCAGTATGCGCCAGGTATTTGAAAAATGCTACGAGAGGAATAGGCGGTTGTGTTTAGGTTTCGTAGATCTAGAGAAAGCATATGACAGGGTACCGAGGGAAAAGATGTTCGCCATACTGGGGGACTATGTATTTAAAGGTAGATTATTAAAATCAATCAAAGGCATTTATGTTGACAATTGGGCTTCAGTGGCAATTGATGGTAGAATGAATTTTGGTTCAGGGTACTTACAGGAGTTAGACAAGGCTGTAATCTTTCACCTTTGCTGTTCATAGTTTACATGGATCATCTGCTGAAAGGTATAAAATGGCAGGGAGGGATTCAGTTAGGTGGAAATGTAGTAAGCAGTTTGGCCTATGCTGACGACTTGGTCTTAATGACAGATTGTGCCGAAAGCCTGCAGTCTAATATCTTGGAACTTGAAAATAGGTGCAATGAGTATGGTATGAAAATTAGCCTCTCGAAGACTAAATTGATGTCAGTAGGTAAGAAATTTAACAGAATTGAATGTCAGATTCGTGATACAAAGCTAGAACAGGTCGATCATTTCAAGTATTTAGGTTGTGTGTTCTCCCAGGATGGTAATATAGTAAGTGAGATTGAATCAAGGTGTAGTAAAGCTAATGCAGTGAGCTCGCAGTTGCGATCAGCAGTATTCTGTAAGAAGGAAGTCAGCTCCCAGACGAAACTATCTTTACATCGGTCTGTTTTCAGACCAACTTTGTTTTACGGGAGCGAAAGCTGGGTGGACTCAGGATATCTTATTCATAATTTAGAAGTAACAGACATGAAAGTAGCAAGAATGATTGCTGGTACAAACAGGTGGGCAATGGCATGAGGGTACTCGGAATGAGGAGATAAAGGCTATTTTTTGAATGAACTCGATGGATGAAACTGTACGCATAAACCGGCTTCGGTAGTGGGGTTATGTGAGGCGAATGGAGGAGGATAGGTTACCTAGGAGAATAATGGACTCTATTATGGAGGGTAAGAGAAGTAGAGGGAGAAGAGAGACGACGATGGTTAGACTCGGTTTCTAACGATTTAAAGATAAGAGGTATAGAACTAAATGAGGCCATAACACTAGTTGGAAATCGAGGATTGTGGCGACGTTTAGTAAATTCTCAGAGGCTTGCATACTGAACGCTGAAAGGCATAACAGTCTATAATGATAATGTATGTATGTATATGGATTTTGTTGAATTGATTTAATGAAAGTTTTATTTTTATATTGATATTTGGAAATATTTTCATAAATTTACAGTTGTATATACGAATAATTGAAAATATGTATTTACATTTTTAAAAATATTTATTTACCTAAAATTATGAACCCTAGTTATCGAATCTTGGTCAGGCAGATACTGGAAGCTCCTTGGTGGAAATGTCCTTTTCCTAAGGTCATTCAAGATATGGTGTATGGCGAGGTTAAACAAAGTAGGTGATAAAAAGAAACCCTACATTACACCTCTAGCAGCATAATAAATTTGGTTTGTAGCCTTAAGACTTAACTTGGGTGATATTACCTGTTTGGAGATGGAATGTTATGTTCAAGACCTTAGTTAGATTTGACAGTGTTGTCAAGTTCATTTTAAGATGTTCATAACTAGTGTTGTAAGAAATTTTTTGGATGTCTAAAAATATCTCCATAGTTTCAAGAGGACTCAAGAGATTGCTGTGCAGAAACTCAACAGCGATTGATAAGACTGTTGTCACTAGTTCATACTCGAGTGCTTATAGCATTTGAGGATATATCTCCACAACCACATTTTTCTTTGACTTAGGTTCCTAAAATGGAATCTAACATGACAGTATTGACATTACTGTCTGATGCCTTGGTGCAAACTCTGGTTGGGACTAAATTAACATGCTCCTCCAGATGTCATTGACATGTCTACGCACAGAACATATTGTGTTGGGTCTCTGATAGTTAATATCCATTACGTCTTCACTTAAATGTGTTAAAGTTATTGAAGAAATGTTTTAAATGCAGCTGGTGCATCAAGATGAGTGGACAAAATGAGATCATTTGACATGAAAATATGAACTAATGAGGATCATGATGATGATGATGATGATAACGATGAAGATGATGATTGTATGATCTTAGCAACATGATGCACATCCTCTGCCTACTACGCTGGCGTAGCAGGTGGAGAGGTGATATTCCCACGTGGCGTGTTCAGGTGGCGGATAGGGGGGTGCTAACCGGCTTGCAAGCGGACTTGAGGGAAATAAACTACCTCTCGCGTACCAAACACACAACCCCCTGTGGGTGGGGTGCGCAGACGAAGAATACACCCACGGTTTCCCCTGCCTGTCATAAGAGGAGACTACAAGGGGCGACCAAGGGATGATTGTATTAGAACCATGAAACTACTTGTGATTAGTACCACCATGCGAGGAACACCATGGGTCGCTTTTACTTGCGCTTAGTACCACTATGTTAGGTACAAAGTAGGTTTGTGATTAGTAACTACAGAGTGCGTTGCCAGCTTTTACAGTACCTGTGATTAGTTAGGAGTGACACCATGGTTCTGGCTTGCCTATGATTATTACCCACTATATGAGGAACACCCCAGGATAATGCGAGTCCCTGTGGTTAGTACAGGTATGTGATGAACACCATAGGTTTGTGTTGCCTATAAATGGTGCCGCAATGTGCAAAACACCATAGGTCTGTATTACATGTGCGAATTTCTTTACCTGGGAGTAGTACCATAATGTGTGCAATACCGCGAGTCTACGCTACTTTTGATTAGTACCGCAACATGACAAATACCATGATTCTACTTTCCTAGCGATAAGTACCATTATGAGGGGCCGATGACTTGGATTTTGGACTCCTGTAGACTACAAGCTTCATCGATTCAGTATTATGCTATAGAAGCAGTCCTCTACTCGGTAATACTATTGTTTTACGTCAGTTTCTGTGAGTGTGAGGCATTGAGGGTCGGATCCACTGATTGTTTTAAATTCATATCCATCCATTCATTCTTCGTCCTCACGTTTTGAATTCTGGTCAGTGGAGAATTTTGGACTTTTGTCATTACATTTCATCTCATTTTGTACCATTAGGGGCCAATGACGTAGATATTAGACCCCTTTAAACAACAAGCACCATCATCGTCATCAGCAGCAGCACATTCTGTAGAGGCACTATGTAGGCTGTCTGAGTAAGAGTTTCAATTTGCTGACATCTAGCTGCAAAGCAAATTTCTCCTCGAAGGCATTTTGTGCCACTAGAGGTAACCATTACTGCATATGATTATGATTACTAGCTTTGTGCCACTAGAGGTAACCATTACTGCATATGATTATGATTACTAGCTGATCTACCCGTGCTTCACTACGGGATTCTCAGAAAGACTGTCTTTGTGGTTTTCCTAACTACAGTTAACTTAGGCCATTACAAAAACGTCAGTAGGAATGTAGGGATTAAAAGCAATGTTATATAAAATACTCATTCAAATGAAAAACCGCATATTTTTTCACTTTTAACATGTTGGGTGCCACGTGACGCCATATAACGGCACACAGGTCTTGAAATACGAACCTTGATAGAAATGGTCACTTACCAAGAAGAGAATTAGTGAATTGGATATTTGTGAATTAGTTATGGATTCTGATGGAGAGAAAGATGTAAGTGTTGATGACAGTGAATATAACGCTCGTGACGAATGCCCTGACAGTATGATGAATGTATCGAGTGATGTGGAAGACAGTGGCGATACTGACAGTGACATTATAGGTGGGGATGATGCTGGTGCAAGTGGTGTACACAATCATGTGAACAATGATGACTGAGGTCCTTGTGTAGGGACACAGAAAGATATTACATTTACAAGCCAGGAGCATCTAAATCTTCATATTGATACTTCTTCAGCCACAGGAGCACGCACATCAAGAATTTTGAATCGGTCTATAACTAACCCTCAATAAGAATAAAGAGCAGACCGATGGCCACATGACCCTTTTAGTCGCCTTCTACGACAAGCAAGAATTACCTGTGGATTTATTCAACGTTTGCCACCCACAGGTGGTCCAACAGTTGGTACCAAACCACAATCCGGTCTGGGCCTAGGTCGCCCCTTTTCAGTCGCCTCTTACGACAGGCAGGGTATACCGGGGGTGTATTCTTCATCTGCGTCCCCCACCCACAAGGGGTAACAATATGTAATGTAATATAAGGACTTTTTTTGCATTTCAGCAGGTTTTTGTAAATATTGTGTTAGTTTGAATTATCACATAAAATTGACATATTTGAAATTTGTGTTGTACATTCCATATAAAACATCAAAAGATTCTGTGACACCGTATGGCGTTACGCTATATTTTATGCTTAGTAAAAATTGATGTGACACCATATGGCGTCACACATGACCTTGGTATGATGAGATAATGTTTACTTAGTACATCATATTAATATATCCCATGATTATATAAACAATCGACAAGACGTATAATTGCTATGGCACCAGCAGAATATTCATGCCTGGCACCAGTGGAATAGTGTGCTACAATCAGCTTGGCACTCAACGTGTTAACGAACAGTACTATGATGCCGATCTAACAGTCCAAAGTTCCAGGGCAGGAATGACCAGGCCGCAGACAGCCGTGAACACTCCTCTGCCATTGTTCTGTTAAATATACACACTGCTCATTCCAATCAGTGCCTCAGAGTAGGGATTGAATAGCTCGAATACTATGATGAACCAGTTTGTTACGTACCAGTAGTATCAGAAAATTTATTAACCAGAGGAATAGCATGCTTAAGAAGAAAGTTATCTAACTCCTCAGCTACTTCCCGCCAAAATCCAGGCAGGCTGTTATACTTGGTATGACCAGGCGATTGGGCTGTGCGGTTAGGGGTGCGGAGCTATGAGTTTGCGTCCTGGTGGTAGTGGGTTTGAAAATCACTGTCAACAGCCTTGAAGATGGTTTTCTGTGGTCTCCCATTTTCACACCAGACAAATGCTGGGGCTGTACCATAATTAACGCCAGGGCCGCTTCCTTTCCACTCCTAGCCCTTTCCTATCCCATCGTCGCCGTATTACCTATCTGTGTCAGTGCGACGTAAAGCAAATTTTAAAAACAAAACTCGGAATACGGCAGTAATCGCATCTATCGGACATAACTAGCATCACAACAAACAAGAGTCAATGTAATGTTATGTTTGTTCATTGTTACGAGCTTTCTGTATTGTAGGCCTTCACATTTAGTTTTTTTCGACTCTGTGATATTAGGGCGTCTTACGAAATTATTTATAGCGTAGACTGTAGGCCCAGTTCCTTATTCCCTGACTTTACATTACAATTTTCATTAAATTATGTTTTCCCATTTTCTCTTGACTTGGCACTCTTATTGACTTAGCAACAAAAAAATCCAAATTCATGAATATCTCTGTGATCATAGCTGGTACAGTAAAAATGTATAAGACATAAATGATCGGAAATTTAATTCTGTATAACTTTAGTAATATAGTAATTGTCGATAGGACCACTACTAACAAAAATATTTGAGAATTTAAGTTTGGGCCTTCCCCTAAACTACCATTTCTTTCAGCGTGAATACGATTTTTATGGCCTAGATTGTAGAGACTTATTTTCCGAATTGGCATACTGATTTTCATTAAGATAGGACCACTAATAACATAAAAATTTGAGAATTAAATTTTAGGCCTTCCCCTCAGCATGAATAAGATTATTTATGGTCTAGATTGTAGCGACTTATTTCCGGACACTACATACTGATTTGCATTAAATTCTCTTCAGCCGTTTTCTTGTGATGCGTGTACATACATACAGACAGACAGATAGAAATTACGGAAAGTTAAAACGTGCGTTTCCTTGCTACTGTGGACAAGACCGATACAGAAACACCATCCTTTTTAAATTCTGAGCAATGTACAGACAAAACTCTTATTTTATATGTATAGAAAATGAGTATTTCTCATTACTGTGTATGGTAATGATGGATAAAATTAATATTTCTCCAGGATGATCAGACTGGCAATTATCATCAGCATCATCATCATAATCATTTCTTCGTGATCATATTTGAATAAAATTAGCATGTTTTATTAAATTCTTAGGGTTACTTCTTATAGGGAAATTCTGTCTGAGAAATTGGCTACTCAAGTACATACTGACCTCAAAATTCTCTTTGGTGCAGACCCATCCAGAATTCTCGTCTACTCTTATTATCCATGGAGCATGTCTGTTTTAAAATTACATGCTCTGTATTTCACTATTTCTGTAAATGTATCTTTCTTTGTGATCATATTTGGATAAAATTAGCATGTTTTATTAAATTCTTAGGGTTACTTCTTATAGCAAAGGAAATTACTGCATTGATTTATTTGTTTCTTTAATTAAAGATTTAGCTATTTTGTTGGACATGTTTTTGAAGAATTAACTTAATCTGTTATTGACTTGATTTCATATATGTTTTATTCCTATTATAAGCATGCCCTAGAAAAGAAAAAAAAAATGGTTATGATTTGTTTCAGAATTACAAATGATATTTAAAAACCAGTTTTCTTCCTTCTTTTGTTTATTATCTTTTGAAATTGCAAAATTGTTTCTGTTTCAGTTATTCTAATTGTTCATTGGTGAAATACATGGATAGACACAAGATTAAACCTGATAGTAAAGCATTTCACTTGGTAAGTTTGCATGCTGCCTTGACAAGTATATAATGGTGGAAAAGGGAATTATAAAATATTCCATATTTAAAGTGTACCGTTCAATCATGACATTGTCAAACAGATTAAGATTAGTCAATGTACATGAAACTTATTCTATTATACTAAACCTTTGAATATATTTTTATTTTTGTATGATAATTTTGAGGTTCTTTGTAACTATTCATGTTTATGAAGAAACTAAATATTCCTGTAGTTACTGAAAATTTCTTATAACATTTAAAGCGTGAACTAAGTAAGTAATTTTAGAAGATGGGAAAGGGAAGATTTGGACGGCATATTGACTTACCAAATCAAGAACTGATTCTAGAGTACAGTACCAAGATGGTGCGTAGTGGGGTTCGTCTCTGAAGTCACTCTGGGTTAATCCAGCCAAATCCTGATTTATAGATTCATTTAATTGTCAGGAATAATTGAAGCAGGTTAATTAGTGTACCATTAAGAGTTTACAACATTCAAAAATGACTCTTAAGGCTGTACAAGTTAAGGTCTCATTGTTTGAAAAACAGATGAAAGAATTTCTAGCTCGTTTCAACCAAGCGACCGTGGCTGCCAACAGTGCTACCAATTCCCACGACATGCTCCAGGATCTCCACTCGGATTGATACAAGTGTGATAAACTGATATGACTTGAAAACAATATTCTCTCACCCATGGGTAAATAATGCAAATATCGACCTTGAAGTATTATTATTATTATTATTATTATTATTATTATTATTATTATTATTATTATTATTATTATTATTTACGTAGTTGGATGATCGCATTGTGGGTGAGGTTATGTCACGAAACATCTACTGTATATAGACATTTATATGAGTTTAGTTAATGTAAGAACCTGTATGTAATTTATTATTACCTGTATATATGATTTGTAATCCACTACAGTGTTGTGAAACACATTGTAACATCTAGACTGGCACCAAGTATGGAGAATATTCTGTACATTATATCTATGTATTAAGCACTCTAGAATTTACTAGAAGGTGTTTTATAATGTGTCTTTCTAGAAGACTGGCCAGGCACCTGTATAAGGAGGGGATCTTGTGGTGGAGATGAGCTATTGCTTAGTTGGAGTTATGGTTTAACAGGAGTTGTACTTGTGGCTGACATGTTTTTAAACAGTCAGCAGTCAACTGTTTCAAGGTTGTAATCTCCATGGGTTCCATGATAGGCAGTTGTTCACATGATGGTTTGTTGATGTTTTCGGAGTGAAGTGTTTTCTTTGCGACGGCAGTGATTAACCCTTACCCCTCGAATTAAAGTTCTCTGTGTTGCCTCTACTACTCGTATTTTAAATGTACATTTTTATCTTATATGGCCTGTATTATGATGTAGTTTGGTGCTGGTTGCCCATTTTTCACAGTTCCCCCAGCACCTGAAGAGCTGCGCGTCGCTTTTAGCAGGGGACGCCCTAACCTTTTCCGAGGCACCATATCTGCTTTGTCCATATAGGCTATTGTTACGATGGGCTCGCCACACCCAAAGGCATTTTATACCTACTGCCAGGTTCAAAATTAGGCCGCCCCTAACATGGAGACAGACGCCTTTCGTAGCCGCTCCTCTGGAGTACAGACGCTACGGGTATGCCCCTTCCGCCATCTCCGCCGTACCGAAGTCCACCTTCTCCGCCGTATTACGTATTATGTATTATGTATTACGTACCCATAACAACTTACGGAGCAGAAACTTGGACAATGACAAAGAAGGATGAGAGTCGAATACAGGCAGCTGAAATGAAATTCTTGAGGAGTATGATACAGAAGAGTAGACGAGACAAAATAAGGAATGAGAAAATCCGGGAAGAAATTGGAGTGGAAAAAATGAATGATAGAATAGAGAAGAGCCGACTAAGATGGTTTGGGCACATAAAGCGAATGAGCGACGAAAGAATGCCAAAAAAGGTGATGGAAATGCAAGTCCAAGGAAGGAGAGGCCGTGGACGACCACGATTGAGATGGAAGGATACCATCCAACGCAGCATTATAGAAAGAAACCTGGACTGGGACACAGTGTTGGAGGAGGAGTGGTGGAAAGACCGAAGAAAGTGGAGAGGAACCATATTTGCCCCTACCCGGCTACAGCTGGATAAAGGGAAATGATGATGATGATGATGGCCTGTATTAATCTTTCACGATTTTGGAGATAGCACTTGGTTTTAAATGATGTAGTTAGGCTATCCACGTTTACAGCAAGCTATACTGGAGCAAATAAAAGCAATATCTGGAATTTAAGACGAATTATTTTGCATTTTTATTATTATTATTATTATTATTATTATCGTTATCGCATACCGATTGGTTTCGTTAATAATTTAGTGTACAAATTATCGCTAAAAAGCAATTGAAAAACTCTATTCAGTCTCTGTATTCATACCTCGCGGTAGTTTGTAGGCTGAAACCACTGTAAACGGCAATTTCTTGAAATCTGAATCTGTTGATTTACAATTGTGCCAGCCGTCAGCATCAGGTGCATGTTGGGTTACGGTACACAAACCGACCATCGTCAGTTCACTTTTAGGCATCGTGAAATGCTATTAGATATATCCATTAGGAGCAGAGGTGCGAAAATACTGAGGTTTTGTGTGTTGCCTGACATATACAACATATATATGACTAGAAGAGCACATGGCGGCCATGTTTGTTTACTATGTGCGTGATTTGACAGCTGACGGCTACACTGCCATCTAAATAATGGATTTTTGACTGATTGTCGAATAGTATCTGTATTCTACAAAGTTCCACGTGGAACCAAAAGATGGCAGTACAGTATATCATCGTGTATTTTGTCGGCTAAGAGACGGCAGACGAGCGGTGGGCGATAAAATGCCATGTCGGGTCTCCCCCGACATGCGACCGGAACGGGAATATCGTAATGTCGGGCCTTACCCGACAGACGAGTGATAAAGGTTAAGGTCACGTGTATTTAATTTGTAAATAATTGTGAATAAATCCGTGTATGCAAGTTGACAGCGTCTTGTGTGCGTTATTGCCGATACAACATTGGCGACCATGACAGGACGTAAGAATTTACGAGTACGAGCGTAGCGCGAAATAGATCAAAATGAAAGCGATACTAGAGAATATGTTGGTGAAGCAACTCAAGGATGAACTCACCAAGAGAAATCTCCTGACGAACGGGAAGAAGAAATCGCAAAAGACCCGGTTGCGGGAAGATCTCGTTTAAAAAGGAGAAGATCCCGAAAAGTTTTTCTTAGAACTCTATGAGGATTCGGAGACAGAAGAAGAGGTAAATATAACCAAAATGTGTTCTAACCTAATGACCATGACACAGGCACTAAATGACAAAATTTCAGATGTCAATTCCAGCCTCACAGGACAGATTGCAGATCAAATTTCAAAAGTAAATGACAGAATTTCAGACATCAGTTCCGTCCTAACGGAACAGATTGCAGTGCAAATTTCAAAAGTAAATGACAAAATTTCTCAAGTTAACTCAGTTTATACTGGATAAATATCACAAGTGTACATGCAGGTTTTACAAAATTGAACAGAGCCTAGAATCGAAAATTTCAACCTTAGATGACAAAATTTCATCACGCATTAGCGATGTCACCAGTCTATCTATTAATGCAGCAGATCAGACATCAGGTCAAAACTGGGACAGGTTGAACAGATCGATTAGTAGGGTAAGCCAGTTGGAAGGGGATATCTCATACCTCAAGGAGGAGATGGAAATCCAAGTTTCCAGCATAAAACAACAGGTGGCAAGGCGTATCTCTGCCATCGAGGGAAATTTCGGGAGCCGTATTTCTTATGTTGAAGAAAGGTTAGAAAACAGGTTTTCAACCATCAAGGAAGATGTGCAGAATAAAAGGGAAAGTATTCTTCACACAGTAGAAGACAGATTAACTCAAACAGGATGTACCGCCACACATGTACCCCTCAAACCTAACCAGCAATACAGGACACCTAAACCCAAAGGTGATTATAGAGAGCCTTCCGGAATTCCAAGGCGACTGGAAGAGAACCCAACTAGCTTCATCAAGGGATCGGTCAGTCTGTTAGGAAGGACTAATCTATCAGAGGACATCTTCGTACAACTCATCACACCGCAATTAAAGAAGGCAATACCGCTCACTAATCTACTCCGTAACAACCACCCGTTCCGATAGACCAGCAAGGAAGAGGCAGCATTCCAAGGCATTAAGGATGCGATATGCAACGCTACCGGTCTAGCCCATCCCGACCCTCAAGGCGGGAGAGACATCATCGAGTATGCCACCAGAAATCTATCTCCCACTGAACAATGCTACTGCATTGCCGAGAATAAAGCCTTAGTCGTGGTGTGGGCCATCGGCAAATTCAAAGGCTACTTGAAGGTAAGGAAGTTCCAGCTCTACACCGATAACGCCGCTCTCAGATAGTTTAACTCTGTCTCTAGCTCAAAATTTAAATTGATATGATGGGCTCTGTTAATTGCAGAATTTGATTTCGATTTGTGTCACATCCCAGGACTGATGAACATAGGAGCCGAGAGCTTATCTAGGCACCCGGCGATGGAACCATTGTCGAGAGAGAGTTTCCACGAAAACACCAGAGTGAGCCTAAGGAACCTGTCCTTATGACTGTCAGGAAGGAACTGGGACACAGTGGATTATGAGACAGAGCACTGATAGTCAACTCGTCCCGAGGGAATTCAAGATGTGCTACAGGAATTTTCGGGTTGATGGAGGACTCTTGATGTACAAATTACACCTCTCCGATGCACCTGCATTAGTGGTGATCCACAGACAGCTTACGACGGACATCCTCGAGAAGTTCCACGACAGCACTGAAGCCAGGCGAAGAGACATACCTGTCTGTCCGACGAAGATTGTTCTGGGCCAACATGCGGAAAGACATCCTGAACTATGTGAAGGGGTGCTACATCTGTGCCTGTACCAAGGCGAGTAACACGAAGGCAGATACCAGTCAGCGAGGAAGACGGCAGCAATGCCCTTTGGAGGTCATAGCACTGGACTTGATGGGTCCTTACCCAATGAATACCACGGGGTAAAACAGGACTCCTAGTAATCAAGAGAACTATGGAGAATATTCTCTACAATATATCTATGTATTAAGCACTCCAGAATTTATGAGAAAGTATTTTGTAACATATCTTTCTAGAAGCCTTGCCAGGCACCTATATAAGGAGAGGATCTTGATGATAGAGACGAGTTGAGTTACGGTTTAACAGGAGTATACTTGTGATGTCGTGGCCGACATGTTTGTAAACAGTCAGCTGTCAATTGTTTCAAGGTTGTAATCTCCATGGGTTCTGTGGTAGGCAGTTGTTAAAATGGTGGTTTGTTGATGTTTTCGGAGTGAGGTGGTTTTCTTTGCGATGGCAGTGATCAAGGTTATTTGTATTTAATTTGCAGATAATTGTGAATAAATCTGTGTACGCAAGTTGACAGCATTTTGTGTGCGTCATTGTGGATACAGCAGGCTTCACTGATTTCCAGGCCACGTTTGGAACTGAATTGGTCTCTATGAAGGAAGAGTTAGTCTCATTGCAGTGAAGAGTGAAGGTGCAGGAGGAAAACTGAACCAAGCGGCTGATACTCCAGGCGAAATTGCCTTATCATCCACAGGATCAGTGAGTGCCCAGAGGAAGATATAGCGGCTAAGGCACTCAATATGGTGAAGCAGAAGCTAAACATTGAGCTTACCATGGAGAGCATTGACTGCTGTCATAGGCTGGGGACCCGATGAAGAACTGCTGCTGATGTTTTAACAATGAAAGAGGCTGATAATAATGAAATTTACTCGTTATCATCAACGTAATGCGGTCTGGCGGGCTAAATGTGCTCTCAAAGGGACGGATCTCCTAGTCACCGAGTCTCTCACTGTTACTCGGAAAGGGATGCGTGTGAGCTGTTGTGAAGACGGGCCTGGTCACAGGAAGGTCAAATAGTAATAATGGACAATGATGGGAGGAAACACTATTTAAACACACCTGCGGAGCTGGTTATACTCCTCAACCAGCTAGATGCAGACAACAAAAGAAAGTGACAATTAGCTTATATTTGTATTATAGTGTTTTATTTTTGAGTGTGAATGTGAGTGCATGAAAAGCTGGTGCGACATCGGAGGAGATTCGAAGGTAAGAAGCATGTTTTCTAGGTTGTATTCTGCTTTGTGTGATGAGTACCATTATAGCCAGTGCAAGCTGTGGACCCGACTGTCCCCCTACCTCTAACCACTCATATCAAGACGGGACACACCCCACTGCCAGAGCTCATTGAAGGTCTTTTCTGCTCTGATGGCGGGCAGCCTACATGCTCTCAGGGCAAGCGGGGGACATGGGGCCGACCAATCCAGCACGAAGCGAGAGGCCGTTAAGGGAACGAGACAGAGGCCACTACTACAACATTGGCAGGAGTGCCTGCGCGCGCGTTGAAGTTATGTTCCACATAACTATGAAATACAGAGCTTCGTATGTAATAGTTCGGGTATGGCCTGTGGACGAGTTTTATTATTTATATTTATTTTATTTTGTATTTATTTATTTTTATTGTTTTATTATATCTTCAATGTGGTATGATATGAGTTAGTCAATAATTCATATAACAAGTGCATTGACAACAGACCGAAAAACAATTCGTTCAAACGTACAGAGTTACACAACACATTCTCTTATTTTCTTATGTTCTTACTTTACCTTACATTATTCCAGCTGAAGTATCCGTGTTACAGCACTCCGACACTCATCATTGTCACCAGAGCTGTCACTGGAAATATCCTCGTCACTCGACTCCTCACTGTGGATGTCGTCTCGCAGATTTGTGATGATATCATTCGTGACTGTGTCCAATACCACGTCCATTTTGTAATCGTCCTCTTGAAATTTTTCAGCATGTGACACACAAGCCTTCCACTCCTGTTCGGTTACTTTATCCAGCTCCTCTTCCATTAAAGATTGGACATCAGCTAGTTTGAACATTTTGTTCCTTTTCCCTACAGCAGTTTTAACATTTCCCCAAAACAACTCTAAGGGGTTATATTGACGGTGATAGAGTGGCAGGCGAGCAACGGTATAATCCCCTTCTGTCAGCAAGTATATCAATTTCGTATATTTTTGCCTTTGGCTTGACTAGTTTCACAAGGGACAACAGTTCGACTCTGGTGTGATTGCCGTCATGAGGAATATTCCTAGCAGATAACCACAATATAATATCAGCTTTTCGTATGTTCGTTGTTGGGATTCGTTCTAACTGTACTGAATGGTAGCTGGCATTGTCCATTACAATCACTGCGTCTTTGATGTTCCTTTCGTCAAGAGCGTCCAAAATCTTTAAAAACCACTCTTTAAAACCCATATTTTTTATATCAGCGTGTTAGTCATCACCGGTTTATTTCACCTCTGGCCTGAAAACCAATTTACACATCTGTAGAAAACCAATGTGACTGGAACGTATGTGACAAACAATAATTCGTCCACCTTTTCCCACAGGAAATTTTAACCCCCTGTACCCTCTTTATCTTGCCAGATTTTTGTTGGAGCGTAATTCTGATGAGTGTAAGTCTCATCTAAATAAAATATATGGGGCGAAGGGTCCTTATTCCTGAGAAGATGCATTTTTCTCAAAAACGTTACTCTGGGTGTTACTATATTGGCTCTCTCCATTGAAAATCTCCCGTCATTTAAAAAAAAAAGTATTTAAACACCATAGACTTCAGTATCCTCCACAATGAAGTAACTCCCAATTTAAATTTTATATCTCTTTCTAAATCACCACATAATTTGTTCAGTGTCGGATATTTACCCTTTACGTAATAACTGAGGAGAGTTCTTCTTATTACATCTTTATGGAATTCGTCGATTTCCTTTGTTGTACATGATATAGAAGTTGATTCCTATAGGGAACCTGAAATATTTGTCCTAAATGAGTAAATTTATAATACCTTTTGATTCGTTTCCGCAGTGATTGAAATGAGATGGAACCAGATGACTGGGTACTGTCTTTACCTACCTTTACTATACGCTGAATGGTTCGCGAACTAACTTGACAAGCTTCCGACACACTCTGCTGCACTTTATACACACTCAATAAAAGGCCATTATTTTCTGCTTCCTTTTGAAAATATTTATGAACATTGCTGATCATTTTTCTACCCTGGCTCCTTATCTCCTTCCTCTTCGCTATTGTAAGGTATATAGTGCAGTTATTACATACAACAACATAGAACAACGTAAATAGAAACAATATAATAGGAACAAACTAACGTCACATCACGTGCCACGAACACGCTAATTGAAGAATGCAGTAAAGGATGCGGCAAGAATGCCTCATAAAACAAGAATAATCATAAAACAAACTCGTCAAATAAGCTCTTTGTAATATCCACACGCACACTGTAAGACTACTCGGCAACACAGCAGTTCATAGAGTGAAGTGAGCACGACAAACTCCCCGGGCGACTGAGTAATTCTCAGCGCCACCGCTAGACAATTTTTTGTTTGTTTGGGCAGTGACATATTGCCCGCATCAGACTCCCCGTAACAGCATGTAGGCTGCCTGCCATCAGAGCAGAAATGACCTATAGTGAAATATTTCAGGCCAACTCACTATCATTGAACTGCATTCACTTAAAATCCCAATCACTACCTGCCCATCATGAGGAGCTAACAGCTATTCTTGAAAACAGCAGTGTACACGTAGCTTGTGTTAGTGAGAACTGGTTACGTGCAACTATTCCTAGTAGTACGGTTCACATAACGGGCTATTAACCGGGTGATTTGGCCTTGCGGTTAGGGGCACCTAGCTATGAGCTTGCATCCGGGAGATAGTGGGTTCGGACCCTACTGTCGGCAGCCCTGAAATTGGTTTTCCGTGGTTTCCCATTTTCACACCAGGCAAATGCTGGGGCTGTACCTTAAGGCCACAGCCATTTCCTTCCCATTCCTGGCCCTTTCCTATCCCATCGTCTCCATAAGACCTATCTGTGTCGATGCGACATAAAGCAAATAGAAAAAAAAAAAAACCTGTCTATAATATTTACAGGCATGACTGAATAGATAAACGAAGTGGAGGAGCAGCCTTCTTTCTGTAGAGATGATATTAAATGTAAAATTATGTGCACTTTTGCGCACTGTGCTGATCCGAGACCAGAGTTCATTTTTGCCAAGATCACTGTGACAAGTTAGTCCTATTAGGAGTATTTTATCAGCCACCACGGGTAGGTCACCACTCAGACATTGAAGACATTGTACAGAAACTATCATTTGCTTATGAACATATTTTAATATTTGGAGACTTCAATACTAATTTACTGGAACAGGCTGGATATAAAAAGCAACTGTTAAGTATTTTCCATACATGTGATATGACAATACTTCCACTAAAACTGACAAATCATACCTCATCTTCACATACACTAATTGACTTAACGGTCACTAACAGTCCTCATAAAATAGTATCACATAGTCAGATCCCTATTCCCAGCATATCGACACGACTTAATATATTTGCCTTACTCTCTCAAAGTACCCAAGTATAAAACGAGATATATCACATTCAGGGCCATTAAACATATAAACTTAGATCATCTAAGAGTTGATGCCTTGAATAGTCCATGGGGTGACGTAAAAATATAAATTATATCGATAAGGAAATTGAATCTTTTAGTTTGCTTATGCTTTGACCTCCCTGATAAACATGCACCTAAGCGCACGGCCAAAGTCTCCCGACCTTCTACGCACAGCTGACTGAGGATATCAAAGAAATAATGTCTCACTACAACGCGTTACACCGGCTCTACAGACACACTCTCTCTCCCAGTGCACTTGAACAGTATCGGACACTTCGGAATAGAGTTAAAATAATAATCCGAAATGAGAAATTTTATTTTTTCCAACACCTGGTTGGAAATTTAAATGTTTCAAACACTTGGAAACAACTTTGTTCCTTTGGAATAGGGAAAGATTTTCCCCAGCCATGTAATCCAGACATCTCTTTGGAGAGATTAAATGCTCATTTTTAGGAAATAAAAATTAAACCAGAAATGCAAACAATATGACAGACTATAAATTCTCTTTCGAACCAGCTACCACCAAGCGCATTCTTTGAATTTCGTGAAGTCAGAGAGATAGACATGAAACGTGAGCAACTATCAATTACTTCTCCTGCTATAGGACCTGATGAAATACCCATACTCATAATAAGACACATTATTGACATTATTCTTGTCATTACTCATATATACAACACCTGCCCCACAAGTGGCCTCTTTCCAACAATGTGGAAAAATGCCATTATAAAACCTGTTCCAAAAACTCCCTCTCTTATACTTATAACAGATTATCGACCTGTTTGCATACTTTCATCTCTCTCTACGCCTCTTGAACTCATAGCACATGTGCAATTAACTGACTATTTAAATAAATTCAAATTATTTGACCCTTTACAGTCGGGTTTCAAAAAGGGACACAGTACGGCCACTGCCCTACCAAAGGTTACAGATGACAGTTCTAGAATTCTTTCACTCACATCTTACCAAAGGAAAACAATGCATAATTCTTCAGAATAGGTCATCTGAATGGGTAACGAAATATTCAGGAGTACCACGGGGCTCATTACTTGGAGCACTTATCTTTGTTATCTATATTAATGATATATCGACACGGTTAAGACACTGTAAATACAACTTGTATGCTGACGATCTACAAATCTATTATCACTCCAAAATTTTGGACATCAATCAAGCAATAGGTTATATGAAATCTGATATAAATAATATCTGTACATACGCTCATGACAACTATATTTTAATTAATCCATCAAAATCTAAAGCTATTATTGTTGGGCAGATGAAACAAATCAGAGCGCCAAAAAGCAAAAACATCCCTCCACTAACTTTATCTGGTAAAATTATTCCGTACGAAAACTCTGTAAGAATCTAGGTGTTATTATAAATGAGAGTCTTAACTGGGGAGAGCACATTACCATTGTCTGTAGAAAACTGTACGCCTCCATCCACCCATGAGAATTGGGCTTATAAATATTCTTATCCTCCCTGTATTTTCCTACTTTGACGTAGTACTAATTGATGCCACGAGAGAACAACTAAACTGATTACAACATGCTGTGAACACTTGTATTCAATTTATTTTTTCCTTACGCTATGACGTTCATGTTACCCCTTATTATTGTCAATTTTCTCTTCTAAAATTTGAACAGTATAGAAACCTCTACATGGCAGCATTAATATTTTGAGTTTTAAACTAGAATATCCCATACTACTTATCTTCACGACTGAATTTCCTTTCCTCTTTTCACCAGCGTAACAACGCTCCGGTAGCACACTTGCTATCTCTTTCAGCAGGTCAGCAGCATATAGCCGTTCCTTTGTTGCAAATGGAGCTAGAATGTAGAACTCTCTCTCCCCCATAACATTAGAGCGATAAAAAGCTTAAATCCCTTCAAATTGTCTTGCCGTGAGCATCTCCTTGATGTGTGTCGCCAGATTGAATGAATCTTGTGTGTGTTTTTTTTTCTAATATTAGGAATATTTTTTGTGCTGATATTACGTCTTTTGCCTTATGTTACCCTAGTTTATAATGGTAGTTCATAAGATTAAGGATATTCGTTTTGCTTATGTTATTTGTGTCATGGTCATGATACTTCTAGTTTGTAAGATAAGATTATGAATATTTCTCTCATATGTACAAGACTAAAAATTGTGGTTAAGTGTAAGAGAGGACCATGAGTCCTAACTTCGCCACTATTAATAAAGGCAAATATAATAATAATAATAATAATAATAATAATAATAATAATAATAATAATAATAATAATAATAATAATAATAATAATAATAATAATAATAATAATAATAATAATTATTATTATTATAATACCCGTGTGGGGATTTACCGGTTACCTCCATCGGGCGCGTCTCATTGGAATTGGGGAAGCTCGCTGGCTCTGCCGCCAGCAGAGTCGGAGGGTAGTAGGGAAATAAAATACCACCGTGAAAAAAAAACTGGTCCCTTGCCAGGGTTACGGCGATGACTGGTAAATGACCAGAAGCCAGAAAACAGCTTGAGGCAACCTCTAGGGCTAACAACCCTAGTTGTAAAAGGATGGGTACCCGTCCAAAGCAAAGTCAAGTCAAAAAGCATGATGACACAACATTTCAAGAAACATACCCCAGGGGGTAAATCTTTGGATAAATCGCTCGTCGTGAACACCACGGCGCACGAGTCTCGTTCGGATTCTGGGGGAGACTCGACATCATGCAAGAGACGAGTCGGAGCGTCTCGGTGTACCCCGAAGAGTCAAAAACTCAGGCCAAAATCTAAAACCTTTCTAACAACTTTCAACATAAATTCACTTACACAAACTGGCAAGCTGAAAACCCTCATCAAAGCTCTTCACGAAAATCAGATATCCATAGTGGCCCTACAGGAAACAAGGTACCCAGATGAAGAGATTATTTAATTTGAAGGCTACCGATTTTTCAAGAGCAAAGCGCAAAGAGGAATCCTCAATGGAGCTGTGATGCTTGGAACCGTGTTTGCTGTTAAAACCAAGATCCTTAAATCAGTGGCAAATCTCGAACCTGTGAATGACAGATTGTCTATACTCACAATTAAATGCGCTAACAAAACCTACGCCCTAGTTAACGCACATGCTCCTACAAACGATAAGAACAAGTCTGATCCAAACAAAGTTGATAATTTCTGGGACCTACTGGATGAAAAATTGAACAAAATCCCCAAACACCATGTCAAGCTTCTTTTGGGTGACTTCAATGCCCAACTAGGTCGTGAGCAGAAGTACAAGAAAGTTATAGGAAATTACCCTCCTCACAAAAGAACCAATCCCAACGGCAAAAGACTGGTGACCATTTGCGAAAATCACAACCTGCAGGTCATGTCGACCCACTTTCACCATCTACCCAGAAAGCAAATGACTTGGCGTTCTCCCGTCCAAGCTCTCGGAGAGTTCCAAATTGATCATGTTGCGATCTCCAGGAGAAACAGCCCTGAGATTATGAATGTCAAGGTAAAGAAAGGCATCAATGTGGCCTCAGATCATTATATGTCTCTTATCAAATTCAAACCAATTCCCGCAAACACAAGGAAGACAACCAAACAGATCACACGCTTCGACAATGATAAACTTCGGCAAAGGGTCGAGGAGTTCCAGGAGAAGGCTAGACCAAATGACTGTGACTTTAACAACGCCAAAAGTCTCCTTGTTGAGGCCGCCAAAGACGTTGCAGAAATCAAGAGAAGCAAAAAGCATGCCTGGTGGAATAGTACCTGCGAATCAGTCCTCCAAGAAAGACTCAATGCGTGGAAACAGTACAACTCTACGAAATCAGAAAATGATTGGGAAACCTACAAAACCCAACGTGCCCAAGCAGCTAGGGTGTTCAGAACTGAGAAACGTAAATACGAAAAATCTCTCATTGAAAAGATAGAACAAAACTTTAGGAAGAATGATAGCAGAGAGTACTACAGAGCCTTCAAACGCAAACTCACTGGCTATAAACCACCATCTCTATGCTTTGAGCGAACGGACAGCACACTGGCGACATCAAATGAAGAAAATTGCAGCATTCTGGCAGACTACTTCAAGAATTTACTAAATTGCTCTAAACCGCAAAGCGCCATTGAGACCAAGGAACCCTTACTCAGGTACCCAGATTCCAGACCACCCGACAGAGATGAAATCAAGCTCCACATTGCCCGTCTCAAAAATAACAAAGCGCCGGGGGAAGACTCAGTAGTAGCAGAACTATGGAAATATGCCCCAGAAGAATCACTTGATATCTTGCAAAAGCAAATAGAAGAAATTTGGAACAAGGAGACCCTACCCGAAGATTGGAAAATAGCTTTGATCCATCCATTACACAAAAAAGGCAGCATGAAGTACATCATCAACTACAGAGGAATATCTTTGCTACCTGTGACGTACAAAATTCTGTCACTTGCCATCCTGGAGCGTTTGGAAGCACAAGTCGAACATCAAATAGGTGAATACCAAGGAGGGTTCAGAAAAGGTCGCTCAACAGCTGAACAGATCCAAAATCTCAAAACGATCATCAGATATTGTACACTAAGGTCCAAGCAGTATGTGTCTGTCTTTGTGGACTTTAAGAAAGCGTATGACTCCATTGACCAGGAGGTCCTGCTAAACATCTTACATGAATTTGGAGTTGATTTGAAACTGCTGGCATTAATTAGAGCCACCCTGACTGATACAAAATCCAAGGTGAAGTTCCACGGATGTCTCTCGCATTCCTTTGACATCAAAACAGGAGTCCGACAAGGTGATGGGCTACCCCCGATACTCTTCAACTGTGTTCTTGAAAAGATCATCAGAACCTGGCGGGTGAGATTACAGGAAACCAACTACAGTCCATTGAGAATAGGAACCAAATCCAAGGGGATCGCAACAGACTGCTTAGCATTTGCCGATGATATTGCTGTTCTCTCAACCGACATAGAAACCGCTAGAGCTCAAGTTGAAATTTTAAAGGAAATTGCCGAACAAACTGGTTTGCAGATATCGTTTGAGAAAACAGAAGTAATGATTAACATCAAAGAGGCTCTTACGAAATACGGGGACATCACCCGAGTAGACAAATTCAAATAGCCTACCTGGGTGAGATCATCATGAAAAATGGACTGGACAAAGAAGCACTTCAGGAGCGAGTACGCAAACTGGAAATAGCCTACCAAACATCCCGCACAATCTACAACAAAAAATGCCTTTCCCAAAACACCAAGATACTTCACTATGAAACAGTTCTGAAGCCAGTAGTTCTATATGCAGCTGAAACCCTGTCTCTAAATGCCAACAAAGGACTACTTGAAGAACTGGAGAAAAGAGAACGCAAAATTGTGAGAGGGATCTTGGGATCAAAGTACAGAAATGGAATCCATCAAACGAGATCCAACAAGGAAGTCTACACGTTAAAAATTAAATAATTGAAAAAGATGTTCAACCTATTCAGTACATAAAAGAAAGGAATGTAGTGATTACATTCTTATTTAATAGTGATTAGAAATGGGACCGGTTTCGACCCTAGTCCAGGTCATCGTCAGCCGTTCAAAACATAAAAAACAAGAAAAACAATGCATATGAAAAAGAATAAGTGAACTCTGGATCGGTATAAGATGAAATATAAATTGATGATGGGGGTAGAAATTGTGAGTCACTTAAAATAAAACAGAACGTAATATTATGAAAGGTAGTACGGCACACCCAATGATAAGTCACTCAATGTTTATGAATAGTGGAGAACAGTCAAATGGGTCATTTTATACAATCTGTCAGGTACAAAGTCACAACACTATCGAACAACATATGAAGATCCATAAATATGTTGAAGTCGCAGACGAATAGATTTATAGAAGCAAACTGCCAGCTCTCGGTGATCAGCGCGGCACATCCAAGGTCATGTGCGTTCGAGACCACAGCGCATGACCTTGGATGTGCCGCGCTGATCACCGAGACCTGGCAGTTTGCTTCTATAAATCTATTCGTCTGCGAATTCAAAATATTTATGGATCTTCATATGTTGTTCGATGGTGTTGTGACTTTGTACCTGACAGAGTGTAAAATCTGACCCATTTGACTGTTCTCCACTATTAATAAACATTGAGTGACTTTACTTATCATTGCGTGTGCCGTACTACCTTTCATAATATTACGTACTGTTTTATTTTAAGTGACTCACAATTTCTACCCCCATCATCATTTTATATTTCATCTTATACCGATCCAGAGTTCACTTATTCTTTCATATGCATTGTTTTTCTTGTTTTTTATGTTTTGAACGGCTGACGATGACCTGGACTAGGGTCGAAACCGGTCCCATTTCTAATCACTATTAAATAAGAATGTAATCACTACATTCCTTTCTTTTATGTATTGAATAGGTTGAACCTCTTTTTCAATTATTTAATTTTTAACGTTAATACTTTCAATACGGAACAATGAAATTTTTATCATTAAAAGGAAGTCTACAGCAAAATAGAGAAAATTACCGACACAATCAGAAAAAGACGGGCACGATTTTACGGTCATCTGAAAAGAATGGACAGAAGAAAGTTAACTAAAGAAATCTTTCACTTTTTTGATTCAAACCGCAAAACCACAATTCCCTGGTTTAGAAATACCAAAGAAGACCTGCAAATGCTACATATCTCAGCTGAAGACGCCTTTAACAGAGATCTCTTCCGCAAGAAAATATTGACGAACGGGCTAAACCGAGGCGAGCAACCGAAGAGAAGACACGGTGCCCCTTGGACAGAGGAGCGTAAGCAGGCCCACTCACAAAGAATGAGGGAAATTTGGGCTCTAAAGAAGGCCAAGTTCAGTGTCAAATGCAACAAGACTTAACGTGGTCCTTGATGGCCCCAGCAAATCTATATATATAAAACAACTTGTCCTGACTGACTGATTCATCATCGCCGAGCCAAAACTACTGGACATAAAGAAATGAAATTTTGGGCATAGATTCATATTAAGATGTAGGTGCTCGCTAAGAGAGGATTTTTGGATATTCCTTCTCTAAGAGGGGTGAAAACGGGGTTGAAATTTTAAAATGAGTGTGTCTATATCTCAAAACTTTAAAAGTTTACAGATGTGAAAATTGGTATTTAGAATCTTCTTTAAAAATAAGGAAACACGTATTTTTTTGTTTTCAGACAATCCCAATAGGAGGGGTGAAAAAGGGTGAAAAAGGGGTTGAATGCCTTTAATCAGGATACCGGTAGTTATATCTCAGAAACTGAAGATATAACATACCTCAAAATTGGTACTTTTGATCGCTTTCAAAAATAAAGAAACACAATTTTTTTGTTTTTGGAAAATACAATTAATGCGAGGGTGAAAAGGGGGGTGAGTTTTTAAAATGAGTGCATCTATATCTCAAAAGTTTTAAAGTTTAGAGATGTAAAAATTGGTATTTAGAATCTTCATTAAAAATAAAGGAACACTTTTTTTTTTTGTTTTCTGAAAATCCCAGTAGGAGGGGTGAATAGGAGTGAAAAAAGGGTTGAATGCCTTTAAAGAGAATACATATATCTTAGAAACTGAAGATATTAGAGACCTGAAAATTGGTGTTTGGGATCTCCTTTAAAAATAAAGAAACACGTATTTTTTTGTTTTTAGAAAATCCAATTAATGGTGGGGGTAAAAGGGGGGTGATTTTTTAATATGAGTGTATCTATACCTCAAAACTTTTAAAGTTTATAGATGTAAAAATTGGTATTTAGAATGTCCTTTAAAAATGACATATGCATATTTTTTGTTTTCGGAAAATCCTAATACGAAGGGTGGAAAAGGGTGAAAAACAGGTTGAATGCCTCTAATGTGGCTACTTTTATTTCAGAACCCTAAGATATTACAGACCTGAAAATCGGTATTGGGGATCTACTTTAAAAATAAAGAAACATGTACTTTTTCGTTTTTTGAAAAATCCATATATGGGAGTGGTGAAAAGGGGGTGAATTTTTAAAACGAGTGTATCTACATCTTAAAACTTGAAAAGTTTACAGATGTAAAATTTGGTATTTAAAACCTCCTTTAAAAATAAAGAAACATGTATTTTTTTGTTTTCTGAAAATCCCATTATGAGGGGTGTAAAAGGGTGAATAATGGGTCGAATGCCATTATTTTAATTAAGCTACTGATATCTCAAAAATGAGGATGTTGCAGACGTGAAATTTGATATTTGGATTCTGCTTTAAAGTAAAGAAACACGTATTCTCGAAAAATCCAATCAAGGGGAGGGGGGTGAAAGAATTGAAAAATTAATTGACTTAATTGTATGAGAATACTTACGTCTAATAAAAACTAAAGTTGTTACAGACGTGAAAATTGGTATTTGGATCTCCTTTAGAAACAAAGAAAAACGCGTTTTTTGGGGGGGGGATCATCTTGGGGGTCGGGATTGAAAAGGAGTTGAATTCCTTTCATGAGGTCACACAAATCAAAAACTGAGGAAGTTAGAGTTGTGATAATTGGTATTTAGAAGATCTTTTACTATTAAAGAAATAAGGTTTTTGCCGGAAAATTCAATTGGGGTGGGGGGGCAGGAGTGTGAAAGGAAGTGAAAGAAGTGAATTATTTTTATGGGGATACTCCTGACGGATTTGATCCATATTAAAAATGCTAATAGGAAAAGATGGCAAAGATTTAGGGACCCAACTGACCGGGTGGAATACCTGAACCTAGCCCGGGAAGTACGAAATCGATTGCTGGAAAGAAAGATTGAAAAATGGGAGGAAACTTGCCGTAATCTATTCGAAAACGAGTCAGATCGCGAATTTTGGCGGATTCTCTCAGATAACCAGTCAGATCGCGAATTTCGGCGGATTATATATAAAACAATAAGCATTCAATTATAAATTTCAGTATAATACCGTAGCGAAGCACGGGTATCTTGCTAGTTATATATATAATAATAGAGTAGGACCTAATATATTAGAATTATTTTGATATATATCATGCTGTGGATGAATGTAGTGCCTTGTGTCCTAGTTCATGAAACATGGGCAATGGCTGAATGGCCTAGTAAGTGGTTAGAGTCGGAATACCGTTTGCTTGAAATAGGAGTGGGCATCTGTCATTCAGAGTTGTGGCCCTCCTTGTACTCAGGTGCCTAGGACTATACAATCTTCTGATGGTCCCTAACCTATTAGAAGAGAGATTCTTACTGGGACTATGTGTAAGCAGGGTAGTATACTACTTCACAGAAAATTTACTGAACATGCCCAGAACATTTTAAGCGAGACTCAGACCTATGTTAGACGGAGTCCCACTTCCACTTGACTGCTGGCCAGAGACTTCTTAAAAACAGCTTGGTGAACAAAATGGAATTCATTGGGTAGCTATCCATATTAATGGGGCTTATGGAAGAAAATGCCGGCCACGTGGGGTAGGGGTAGCGTGCCTGCCTCTTACCCGGAGGCCCCAGGTTCGATTCCCGTCCAGGTGAGGGATTTTTACCTGGATCTGAGGGCTGGTTCGAGGTCCACTCAGCCTATGTGATTAGAATTGAGGAACTATCTTATGGTGAAATAGCATCCCCGGTCGAGAAAGCCAAGAATATCGGCCGAGAGGATTCGTTGTGCTGACCACATAACACCTCTCAATCTGTAGACCTTCGGGCTGAGTACCACTCGCTTGGTAGGCCAAGGCCCTTCAGGGGTGTAGTGTCATCAGTTAAATTGTGGAAGAAAGTAGAACTGGGTGAGTCAAAGAGGATGTGTCTAGATGTGTTAATGATGTTTAGGTAAGGGGAGATAACAAGGAAGTGATAGGCGATTATAAGGTTTTGAAAAAACGGGAAATGCAGAGTGTGGGGTAGGACTGTTCATCAAAAACACCATGGCACACAAGATAGTTTCTGATGTGAGGATATAGATAAGGATAATAATGACAAGTTGTATGAAGCACTATGTGACATTGTAGTCAGGGTCGACAGCAAGGAGAAATAGAACTGAAGGATATGAGATGATGAATAGGGCCCCGATTTTTATGTAATATCGAAGTACGAAATATGTACATAAAAATGTAGTATATATTAGGGAAATATGTAATAAAATTCATTATATTAATAAAATGAATACCGAGCTCGATAGCTGCAGTCGCTTAATTGCGGCCAGTATCCAGTATTCGGGAGATAGTAGGTTCGAACCCCACTATCGGCAGCCCTGAAAATGGTTTTCCGTGGTTTCCCATTTTCACACCAGGCAAATGCTGGGGCTGTACCTTAATTAAGGCCACGGCCGATTCCTTCCCACTCCTAGCCCTATCCTGTCCCATCGTCGTCATAAGACCTATCTGAGTCGGTGCGACATAAAGCAACTAGCAAAAAAAAAAAAATAATAAAATGAATATTTTTAAGATCACCCTTTATCAATGCTTTAAATTTGGTGTATTCATTTTATAATTACATGGTTATGATATGAGAATATAAAGTTGTTTTAAATACCTCCATATTTTACGACAGTTTTATCATTGTTGCTTTAGATAATGTACAATGCATGTTTTTTTAAAGTAAGTACCATTTTTAAATATGATTGCTGCATCACTTCGGTCGTCGTTCAGAGCATGCACGCTTAGGACGTACATCTGTAGACTACCCACAAATGCCTCTGACAGTTAAGTCCTGCTGAGTGTGAACTACACGCTGTGATTTGTTTTCAAAATGCAGAAGACGTGAAAGATGTTGAAATTAATCAGCAGATTAGTGAAGTGTATGGAAAACACACAGCGAGTAAAGGAATTGTAAGAAAACAGTTTAGAGAATTTAAAGACGGCCGTACTAATGTCCACAATGAGAAGCATAATGGACAACCGTCTGTCATTACCGATGACTTGATGCAGAGGTTCGAGAAAATGGCCTTTTTATGATTTCATCATTAAGTTATGAGTTGCCTGACATTTCAAGGAGTGTTCTGTATGAAATTGTCAGGATGGGTAGATTATTGGATGTTGTGCTCACGCTGGGTACTGAAGATGCTGAGGGGAAAAAAAACCAAGCTTGTAGGCAGTGCTTTTAATTTCCTTGACCGGGCGAGTAGGCCATGTGGTTAGGAGTGCGCAGCTGTCAGCTTGTATCTGGGAGTTAGTGGGTTTAAACCCCTCTGTCAGCAGCCTTGAAGATGGTTTTACGTGGTTTCCCATTTTCACACCAGGCAAATGCTGGGACTGTACCTTAATCAAGGCTATGGCCGCTTCGTTCTCACTCCTAGGCCTTTCCTATCCCATCATCGCCATAAGACCTATCTGTGTCGGTGCGACGTAAAGCAATTTCTAAATAAAAAAAATAAAAAATATGAAAAATGAAAAGAATTATCACCGGTGATGGAACATGGGTGACTTATGTTATGCCAGAATCAAAACAGTAATCCATGGAATGAATACATTCACCATCATTCAAGAAAGCAAATATTATCAACTTGCAAATTCATGTGCGCTGTGTTTTTTGATAGGGTATGTTGCGCGAAGATTTTTTTCACTGGGGTGACACAATAAATGCCGAAACTTATTGTGATACCGTAAGTGAATTCCGTCATGCAATCCAAAACAAACTCTGTGGCAAGCTCACAAGGGGGTTTCTTTTGCTCCTTGACAATATACGACCTCGTATGGTTAGTCTGTCACTGATAATGTATAATTATATTCCACCTAGTCAGTACTATTACAGTATTTATTGGCGGTATGTACACTACACTGATAGACTAGGTTGTCGTCAATACAGACAAAATAAATTAACAGTTATTGTTAAAATAATAAACTCTCTTGGCTAATCGAATCTGAGACCTTATTGGTTAATTTGGTTGGGAACAATTTTATCATCCTCCGTATAGACCTAGCACCTAGTGACTACCACTTGTTCCTGTACTAGAAAAAAGCATTTAGGTGGTCAGCGCCACGTTGACGATGACCGAAAAACAATAATGTTGCAGTGGCTGGCACATCAGGCGGCAAATTTCGATGAGGATGGAATTCATAGGCTGGTTTCATGCTATGACAAATGCCTTAATATGCTTGGAACTTATGTTGAGGAGTAGTTTAAGGTACAGGGTTACATGTGAAAAAATAATTGTTTAAAAAATTTCATTACCTTTTTTTTTTTAAATATCAGTAAATACATAGTCTACTGTTTTCTCATTTTAACAATAAGTGTAGTTACTTATTAAAAGGCATAGTCATATACTTCAA